>NC_143143.1:42457327-42761810 GCF_059928025.1 Delphinapterus leucas | reverse complement strand
CTGGGCCTGGGCCTTTGCTTCTCCTTCCAGGGACACCTGCCCTGCCAGAGCAGCTGACGCTCCCAAGTGCATGTGAGCTCACAAGGAAAAGAAAAAGATTTTTCAGGAGCAAGTTTGATGATGGAACCATCTACACTGGCTGCCACAGTGTAGAGACGTTGAGACAGCACTGGTGGGTCAGGCAGGGCAGGAATTAAAGGAAGCCAAATAAATATCCTCAAGGAGACCAGGAAACACAAAACAGGAACACACAGCCGCAGACAGACTCCAGTGGTTGAAATGAAGCACTCAGTAGCGGGACAAAATAGCGGGAAGGATACAGTGTGAGGGCAAATGAGCGAGCCAAGGTCAGGTTAAGAACCTCTGAGGACCTCAGGAAGATAAAGATGGAAAATGCAAAAGAAAAGTAAGACTGTGGAGGGTAGAAGTGTCGTTATCCATATAACAGGAGCCCCAGAAAGAGAAAAACTCGATAAGGGTGAAAACACACACAACTTCTGAAAGCAGGGTCTTGTAGATAAGACAACTGAAGCAGGAGATATCAATGAATCTTTAAAATAAAAGTTGTCTGATCAAGGACACTAAAGTGAGCAAGGATTTGGAATATTTGAAAAACAGTTACAAGCATGATGGGATGCTGTGTTGTTGGTGGCCTGAGCCTTCACATGGTCTTCACCACTTGGAATGTGTCCAAGGCAAGCGAGGAACTGAATTTTAATTTTCTTTAATTGTAAGAAATTTGAGTTTAAAAAACTAATACTTGATTCAGGTACTGGAAAACTTTTAAATATGCTTGGAATAGCTTGGGTTGTGAATCCCCTCTTGCAGCTGTAAATTGAAACCTAAACACAGATCAACTATATCTGATGTGAATTTAGTAATTATACTGAGATGTACTCAAAGTGTAAAATTTCTAAAGTTAAATACAGAAAAGAGAGAGTAAAATGTCTCATTAATACTTTTATATTGATTATATGCTGAAATTATCCTATTTTGGATATATTGGGTTAAATTATGTAATTAAAATTAATTTCACCTGTGTGTTTTTACCTTGTTACTATGGCTGCTAGAAAATATATAAAATTATATATGTGGCTTGCATTATATTTCTATTAGATAGTGCTGATCTAATAGATGTACATAAACATACCAATAGAGAATATTCATTTCAAGTTCTCACAGAACAAAAGAAGCTTTAACGAATACCAAACCATCAATATATACAGAGTGTGCTCTCGGATCATAATGAAATAAAATAAAAAGTCAGTAAAAACAAGAAAGTTTCAAACATCTCTTGAGCCCATAAAAACTATAATAAATACTACCTAGTCACTGGGATTCAGAGAAATTTTTTTTAAGATATTAACAAAATACCTATAAATGAACAAGAATGAAAGTGTCATATATCAGTCTCTGTGGCTGGTACCTAAGTTGCACTTAAATTTTGCATCATTTGAGTACATTATAGTAAACAAGACACATTGAAAACCAGAGACTAAGGGCATAATGAGACACACTAGGAAAAAAAAAAAAGGAGAGAAGAATAGAATAAAACTAAAGCAACAAGAAAGAAGAACGTAAAAAAGGTAAGAAGAAAAATCAAAAGAAATAGCCCCAAATTCCCAGTACAATCTGACCCTTCGCAAAGTGAGTGAACAAATGTGGATATGAAAGTCTGTATATAGAAATATTTTTAAACCAGGTTAAATGGACAATGTCACAAGGGAAACTAGTGATTCTGACTAGAGGAATCAAAGAAAGTTAACCTAGAATCAAAGAAGACACCACTTCCCAAATGGATGCCTGCAGCCCAGGAGGCCCCTCCGGCCTGGAGGATGTGCCCACGCCCCACAGTGCAGGGGGTACACGAGTGTGTGGTTTGGGAGCCAGAACACAGACAGGAGATGGAGGGGAAGTAATAAAACAGAATAAATCTATTCTATTTATTAAGAGAGGATCCCTGGGCAGATGTGACATTCTATGGCCGAGGCATTATTATTATTTCAATTCTTTGCACTTGAGGAGATGTATTGATAGAAAGCTCTTTTAAATGTTATAAAGAATTTGGGGTTGACCTTCCCAGCCCATGCTTTTCTCCTTTCTTGAATTCCAAACATACAGTAACACAGAATTTAACACATCACTTTCCACTGGTTTCTCCTGTTCTGCAGTTTCTAAACGGAAAATTCTTTAGAAGTGAGATGGCTTTCATTTCCTCAGGTACATCCTGAGCGCTTAGCTGTTCACCAGGGGCTATTGATTAACTCTACCTGACAACACCTCAGAGAGACACTAGGACCTAAGGGTGTGAGTGAGTGTGTGTGTGTGTGTGTGTGTGTGTGTGTGTGTGTCTGAGAGAGAGAGAGAGAGAGAGAGGGAGAGAAAGAGAATGAGAGGGAGCAAGGAGAAAATCAACGTTTTTGGTTCCTTCTTTGCTTCTGTAGATGTAGTCCAAAAGACTAATTTTAAAGCTTATCTGTTGGGCACAATTTCTTAACTTTATAGCTGGAAATGATCAATTTAGACAGAGGAGGCTGCCTAAAGTAAATACAGCTCTTACTCAATGAGGTGGGATAGTCACGCACCACGATGACATCTGAGCTGCCAAAAATACCTAATCGATCAAGGCATCACTTTTCCTAACATACCCAGGAGATGTCCATAACTGGCTCTGCTCTGGGCCTGTGGGCACAGCCCCCTCTGCATCAGCCCCACACCCTCTGCCTTTGTCTGCAAACTGGGGAGAGAAGCCGCAGGTTGGGGTCCCCGCACCAGCTGAGTGGGCCAGGTGTGCTTCCATTGGCTGCAGGGCCAGGCTGAGCCCTATTTTATTCTGTACATAAAGATAAGAAGCCAAGGGACCCCTTCCGAAAGCAAACACGTTTAATTTGAACCACCGCCTCCCTGTGATTCACTGGATGGAATTTACGATGGTGTTTACCCTTTTACACAAAAGTAGCAAATGAATCAGTCCTAATAGGAAATATAAATCCACAACAGATGCATTTTGGAACCCACAGGGGAGATTTCCCTGCAAAGACCACAGTGACTCCAGACCATTTAGCCCAGAAGTCAGAAGAAAGAGTGGCCCAGATCTTCTAGGGAGAAGCAACTCCAAGGACGAGTTAAACAAGTCTTTGCATGTGCCAAGTTCTGCGGGGGCCCCTCTTAGCAGCGGGAATTCAGATGAAACTTCAGGAATGCTTTGCCGGGCAGCTGTGGTGCATTCAAAGTAGAGAAAGGGCCTTAATCTTTGCAAAACCAACAAAGATAAGCAAGAGCTTTAGCAGGGTTGAAATTAGCCAACTCGCTGCTACACAATGTCCTTGCGACCATTATCCAGGCTCTGACCGCGGAATGGCACTGCTCAAGTATGCTGGCAATGTTTAACCAGCCATCTGTCTTGTACCTGTTCCACTGAACAGAAGCCTTTGTTGGAACCCTGGCTCCATCCAGCACGTCTGCTACCTGCTCACCGACCAGGGACCCGTGGCTCTTCCCTGCCTTGTATGAATTTCACACCTCTCTCGATGATGCGTTGTAGCTGCTGCCTGAGAACTTTTGAAAGGGGCATATGGCTTTTGTATCTGTACGTCTATCATTTTGCATATCTCCATGTGTGTAAAAGCCTTGCTTGCTTATTTGATTTTTTCCAATTTTTCTTCCTTTCAGGGGAATTTCAATATTCACTCAAATATTACTAATTGCTGTTTTTCTTTTCTTTCTTGGTGAATCAACCTTGAAATTAGAACCTCCTCCCCTCAGATATATATTTTGATACCCCAGGAAAATATTTTCTGCTTAAACATCACATTTTCAGGAGCTTACAGGTTATGTTACAGAAGAGTTGGGTTGAACCATGTGAACATAACATTTTCCTAGGTCTAAAACAGTCAGATCTTAGCATCTTCATATGGCTCAACAGATCTATTTCCTTGTAAAACTGCCCACGTTAAGAGTAGAGATGTGAGACAATAATGAAATCAATTCATGGATTTCATTTTGTAAAAAAAAATTTGCTTTGTCATGCAAACTTCTCTTTTCAAATTTATTTCTCCTGCTCTGCCTGGCCCTGATCAGAAGTAAGATGTCCCCATCTTTGTTTTCCAGACATCACGATGTCGCTGGAACGATGATTATCTCAGGCATGTCTTCACATCAACAGCCTCAGGAATCAGCTCCCTCGTAGCCACCACTGAAGCTTGCCCTTCCAGCCCAGAGACCCAAGGCCAGGACGCCTGTCACTGACCAGCTGTATTATCTTTGGGTCTCACTTGGACTCTTACCTAGCCAAGCGACTGGATTTGATTAGAGGCAAAGAGCAGGTTAGATGCATGTTGCAGGTGGGGGGTCCCAAGAGCATCGAGCATAAAGTGGAAACAACTCTGTGCTTGGAGACCCTCAAATATATGTGCCCACGCTGGTGTCCTGACACCAGAGCCTCTGGGTGATGGTACAGCTCTGTAGCATCATCCTCACGGGCTTGTCCCAAACACACTTCTGTCTTCAGGGCAGACAGACCCACTGGAATGAATTCACATACATACCCACGCTGTCTTTCCAGAGGACATTTGGAAAACAAAGCAGACTCTTTAAAAACAGCAGCACAATGACCTTTATCCTTAAATCTAAATTTTTGTGGAAGCCAGGAAGGAGAGCAGAGTTGGAGGTGGGGGAACCATTTCAGATTTGAACTCTTGGTATATCAAAGCGAAGGGAAACAATTTTGGGTGCTTTCCAGCAATGGGTGGTCACCGCTGGGAGCTCGAGGAAAGAGGAATTCCTTCATAGTTTTAATCTTATCCTTCAGTTTCAATTTTGATTACATGACATGTTTTGTAACATCAGCTACCATTAAATGCCTGTTGTATTAATACACTTTGTTATGTGTATTGTTCATTGAATGATATATATTTATACAATACATAATTATTTGTACAATTATACTCATACGTTTGTGTGTGTGTGTGTGTGTGTGTGTGTATAATTTATTCATGAAGGTATCCATTTATCTGACGTCTGGGCTGTTCCCACCTTTAGGTTGTGGTGAATAGCACTGCTATGGACACATGTGTACGTGTATCTGAGCCCCTGCTTTCAGTTCCTTGGGTATGTGCCTTGCAGTGAAATTGCTGAGTTATGGGATAATTCTATGTAAGTTTTTTGAGGAACTGGCCTCCAAAGTGGCTATATACCATTTTACTTTCTCACCAGCTGCATACAAGAGTTCCCATTCCTCCACATCCTTGACAATACTTACGTTCCTTTTTCTAAATGAAGCTCGCCCTCCCGAGTGGGTGGGAAGTAGGACCTCCTCGTTGTTTTGATTTGCATATTCCTGGAGTCTTCTTTGTCTGCATGACCTTGGGAATGAACTTCAAGGACATGGGTGTGGGCGTGCATCTCTGCTGTTTGTCAGGAAGGCTCTGGGATCCCTTCACAGGCCCTCCTGGCATCTCCTGAAGCCCCCGTATGGCCGTGAGTGCTGATACCTCCACAGGGTCCCCCTTCCTGAAGGACATGTTGCCACCAGGAAGGGGAGTGGCGTGTACGCGACAGTGAGGGGAGTAGTAAAGGGGGCGGTGAGGTCCTGGAGTCCAGAGGGTGGAAGCCAGAAGAAAGAGAAAGATGCAACATGCTGAACCAGAGTCCTGAACCTTACCTGGCCTGGAGGTGACAGCGGCGTATTCTGAGTCCTGCGCAGAGGAGGCATCCTGACACAAGAGTGGGTGGAAAGGCACAGTGATCTTGGGTTCAGGGAGCTGGTGGGAAGCATGGGCTCAGGACAGAGAGAGTCAGGATTTGGGGGCCCCCCATACATGGGCAGGTGCACAGAAAAATCCGAGATCAGACCCCGCTCACGAGCCTGAGGCTTTCGTCCCTCTGTCCTGTCTTTGAATGGTGCTTCTCAACTTGGCCACGCGTTCAAATCATCTGGGGGCTCTGAAGACTCCCAGTGCCCAGGCCAATGAGGTCGCACTCACTGTGCGTGGGACCCCGCATCCATATTTGTGCATCCCCAAGGTGATTCAAGTGGCCAGCTACGGATTAGGAAAGTAGAAAGGTAGGTTTAACATTGTGGGTTTAAAAACTCAACTTCATTAGATTGTTGTTTTCATTATGAAAGAAAGACGGGCCCGCTGTAGAAGTTCAGATGGAGTGAAGATGTGGATAGAAGAAGATGTACCCGTTGCCTCATTGCCTCACGGCTGCTGTAGACAGCAGAGCCTGTGCCCTATTTGGTGCTCCTTTCCTGGAAGGGTGGACGGGAGGAGGGCTGGCAGCCAGGGCAGGGTTGTGTCGCTGAGGACACCCAGGATGCAATGTATTCTCTGTGTCCCCAGGACTGTGGCAGGCTCAGTGAGGGCTGCACTCAATAAACGTTTGTAGGATCAGTGAATGGGAGCAGGAAGGCATGAATTCATGAAAGCAGCTCAAGACACGGTCCCTGCCCTCTAGGAACTTACAAAGGGGCCGCTGAATAGGCATTACAATGACAATAATCGGACGGTGATAATAGCTCCTGCATCAGTGGCTCTGTATGTCTGCGCACGCAGCCCGGCAGCCAGGGAAACCAGGGAGGGTTTTTGAAAACTCTGTTTGGTAGCTACGGCCTCTCTTATCTTTATTAATGTCCAGCAAGGCACAGACACGCTGCCCCCTTCTTGATGAAACAGGTAAACAGGAGCAGAGCAAAAACCAAGGAGTCAGGTTGCCAGTGGTACCCGGAGCCACCTGGGTGGTCACAGAAGGTCCAGTGAGAGTGGAGAAAACCCTGCCTCTCAGAGGTGGAGTTATTCTGCTGATTGTTTGCGTCTTTGCTTGTTTGATGTAAGTTTCCCAAGCTCTCTAGCCTACATGATAAATTAACTTGATCAGCCGCGAGCTCCTTGTCAGTTAGAGCGTCCTCCTCTGGTAGTTGTGATGGAAAGAGCAGGACGGGGGAGAGCTGGGGACTTGTCTTGTTTTATTGTCAACTACCCGTCCAACCTTAGGAAAGTTCCATAACTTTGACCTGCAAAGCAGGTAGCAGTTTCTGTCCTGTTTCCCTTGTCTGGTGGTTGTACAAATTCAGGAACACAGAATTACGGATCTAAAGGCACCTTTTAATCCTTAGGTGTTTTCAGCCCCCGTCACTTATAGGGCTGGGGGGTCACAGGACCCTCAGTCACAGAGCAGCCCATGGGCCAGGTATACTGACCTCGGCTGGGCTGTGGTCACAGCCCCCTGCTGCCTCTCACAAGCTGTGGAGGCAGGCAGCCGCCAGTAGACAGTAGGTATTAGAGGCGCACAAGGATCTCAAACAGCCTTTTATACCTGCAGCTTTATCACTGTGCCATTTTAATTCTTCCTCTTATTTCCCTCTGTCACTCCCAGGCACCCTCCTTGCCTGTTCAGAGAGAAAATGGCCTTTTCCCTCGTGGCCATTTCTCCCTTCCTTCCTTCCTTCC
Source organism: Delphinapterus leucas (assembly GCF_059928025.1). Taxonomy (NCBI): domain Eukaryota; kingdom Metazoa; phylum Chordata; class Mammalia; order Artiodactyla; family Monodontidae; genus Delphinapterus; species Delphinapterus leucas. Next base: position 42,754,359 of record NC_143143.1, on the reverse strand, counting down.
TTCCTTTCTTCCTTCCTTCCTTCCTTCCTTCCTTCCTCCCTTCCTTTCTCCCTTCCTTCCTTCCTTCCTTCCTCCCTTCCTTCCTTCCTTCCTTTCTCTTTCTTTCTTTCTCTTTCTTCCTTCCTTCCTTCCTTCCTTCCTTCCTTCCTTCCTTTCTTTCTTTCTTTCTTTCTTTCTTTTTTCTTTCTTTTCCTCCCTTCCTTCCTTCCTTCCTCCCCTTTCTTTTGTTTTTTTATCCAGATCAAATGTGTTTCGGTGGCCTTAGGTAGTTAACGAGTAGGTGATGAAGCTGGGGTGAAGACACTGACGCCCTGCCTACTGGCCTAGATTCTTGCCATCAAGAACACAGCTGAACTGTGTGCTCTGAGCCTGCAGGGTGTCTGTTCCCATGGTGGCTCGTGTTTGCTGTAGAGGCCTGGGTCTGGCTGCTTGTCTACATGCTATTTGAAGAATTGTATGTCAATTAGCCCTTACAACTTTTAAAAATTATTTTATTTTATGTTAAGATTTTGTTTATTTGTGGTTAGGCATACCACAGAGCTTCTCTGTGTACTTTTATTTCAGAAGTGAATTGGAAATCCCAGCTCATTTCTGAGCTTCTAGGGGAGAGAAGCAGTTGGTTAAAACAGAAGAAGTCTTATTGGACTCAGAGAGAGAAGATACCACACTTGTCTTAACTCTGCTGATAAGTTGGTCTACGACTCACTAATTCTTCTCTTTGGTCCTCATTTTTCTCATCTGTAAAATGGGGAGACTGGACTATTCCTCTGGTTCTCAAGTTTTCTTTTTGTTTTAAGTAACTGGTGCTATTTTCAAATAAATTCTTATACAGAGACCTCAATCTATAAAACTGAAAAAGGAGATATTTTATGACTTTAATAACTAGCTGGTATACTAGTTTAAATTGATAACACTTACTTATCCTAAAGTCAATATGATGATTTTATGATTAACATATAAACATATTGCTTTTATTATATAAAAAGTTACATCATGTTAAATTCAGCATACTATTTTTAAAAAGTTTTATTGGTTGCACAGTCTGTATAAAATTTTGATTTGCAGCCCTGAGCAGTCTCAAGTGATACTTTTTAACGAACAATCCATCTGAAATCTCCAAGTCTTCCTCGGTGACAAGTGAGGGCAGGTATGGCTGTATTCTGAGGCTGATGCCAACACACCTTCACGTGGTGGGGTTGACAGTGTGCTCCAGCTCAGTGGGGTGTGCGTGCTACTTGCAATCCCAATCTCAAAATCATTTCTAGACTATAAATATAAGAATATAAAAAAATACTCCAAGCACATGTTTTCTGGACTCCAAAACATGTACTACGAAAGCAAGGCAAACAGAAATATATTAAGCCCCTAGCTGTCCTTAATCACTGATTGGGACAGAAAACATCTGGATGGAAACATAGAAGTGTTTTCATATTGGCACTTAATCTTCATATGAAGTTTGAAGTGTTAAGGCAGTGAACATTGTTTTTTTTAAATCCTACAGTGATTAGGATCATGTAATGTGGCTCTGTGGATCCGCTTCTGATGAGAGACCCCCAGTGTCTGCCACAAATCAGTGCAGAAACAACCCCATTCTCCATCACCTTCCTGTGGACACTCACTCTCCTCCCTCATGCTACGGGAACAAAACAAAACAAAATACAACTTTGAATCACATAGCTTGGCGGCGCATTCTCACCCAGAGCCCTGGGCCTGGCCCCTGAACACCCGGCTTGGTGCCCTTGCCCTTTTACTTACTCCCCGCAATGTCGACTTGGTACCACTTCTATTTTCAGGTACCTGGAACAAAGGACTCATCTCCTCTTAAGACTGAGAGTGGCATCGCCTGCTTTGTCACAGGGAGATACTCTCTCCACCTGGTGAGGGGCGGGTCCGGCACAGGAAGGACATGGGGGCAGGCTCTACCTCTGTGGTGCCGACGTTGCCCACGTGGATGCCCGGCAACCGGGACTCTGGAGACCCAGCCCAGCGGCCTGGCAGGAGTTTGGCTCTGGGAGGCAGGGGGGTGTGATGTGAGGGTGACTGTGCTTCTGTGTGGGTGGTTGGCACAGCAGCAGCACAGTGGTGGCACGTCATGTGTGCCCTTGGCGTCTCTGAGTCCTGCGCCCTAGGTTGAGGTCCCTGTCTTGCCTTGACTGCTGTCCTGCTGGGTGAGCGGGTCCTCCTGCAGCCTTGCTGCTTCCTTGGTTGGGGTCCCCACCTGTTTCTCCAGGAAGGAGCTGCTTCACCAACTATTAGGATTCTTGTGTTTCGGACAAATGGATCCCGGACCTCCAGCCCATCCTTCCCCAGCTGCTGGGTGAAGAGGTGACCATTTTCTAGTGCTGGAGGAGGAACAAGTGGAGGTGTACATAGCGAGGCTCAATGTAGCATCACCTTCCAGGGTCATTTCCGAGATTTTCCAGGGGTTACCTTGAGCCATACTTGTGCCCTGCACCCCTGCTTTAGAATCCCCAAGCTGCAACTCTACTGTGTTCAGAACAGAAACGAGACAAAGTCCGGAGAGGCCCTAGGAGGATTGCCAGCATATTCAACACTACGCACTGCATGGGCAGTGAGCTAGTTCAGCCTCCTCACTGGAAACTATGAGAAATTTTTCAGCTTGTTTAAAGGAAATGGTTTAGTTCGGCCTCGGGTGAAGCATGAAAGAGAACCTTGCTTTATTGTGTGAGTACACACACGTGTAGATACACACGCACATGTAAGACATGTATGGAACATGAACACACCTATATGAACAAGGTAAGAAAAGGAGACTGGGCTCCTGGACATCAAACAGGCCAATTAAAAGAGGGTCCCCGGATACCAGAATTTTTCCAGAATTCCCTGTTTGTTGAAAAACAACAGGCGACGTGGGGCGTGGGGAGATGTTTTCAAACATGTGTGCGTTTTGTATCACTTGTGATGTGAGAGGTCAGTGTCCAGGGTGGCTCCGTCCTGTGGGACCTCCTGTGATCGCAGAGATGATCTGCATCTGCCCTGTGCAGATGAAGGGCCTCGGCTCCAGGAGACCCTGCAAGTGGGCTTTTATGTCTTCGATTACTGAGATTTCCTCCCTCTTCACCCAAGCCGAGTTCTGGACAAGCTCTGGCTCCCCTGGGGCTCTGACTCAGGGCAGCGGTCCTGTGTTGCTTCACCTTTGGAACCTCGCTCTATAGCTTGGGTCGGGGAGCCCAGGCCCTCTGCTCTGCCAGACCTCTCAGGGAGAGATGTTCCATAAATCTGGACTGGACCAGAGGACTGGACCTCTGCTAACAAGCTAATTCCAAAGAAGAATGACACTTGGAGCCTCAAGATTTTTGGGTACAATTTAAAAACTCAGGGATGAAATAGTAGTGGTATTACTTCTGAGCAAATCTGGCCTCCAAAAACAGGCCTGATCACGTAAAGGATGCCAATGGTCGGTGGATGAAGCCCAGAGCCCTCAGGACCAAGTCTGCCCTCCTTACAGGACCTGTGAGTCCCTCACCATGTAACCCCTCCTTCTAAATCCGTCTCATATCCCACCACTCTCCTGGATGCGCTGGGCAACCCAAACTCCTGTCGCCTCAGAATGTCCCTCTTTACATACTTGCCTCTGCCGGTGTCATGCCCGGGGCCGGGGCTCCCGACCTGGCATCTGCTCTCGGCATCACTCATCTGTGCCATGTGGGGTGCCTTGTGGCTCCATCCCATCAGCCATTTTGGGGTTTCTGGGTGTCCCGGCGTCACCGAGCAGATACAAATGTTGGTGGTTAAATTCCAAATGGGAATTTCAAAGGCTGCCTTAGTTTCCTGAAATCTCTGAGTAGAAGTTTCCTCCCTCTGCCTCCACCGCCACCCCACCATGTAATAGAGGAATAGAATGACTTCTTTGTTCTTCTGGGACAAACTTTGAAAAAAAATTCTTGCTCAGCCTGCCCCTATAAAAGGTTTATCTCCAGGGCTGGTAGGAGACATTTTAATTCCTTCCTGTTTCCTGATCCTTCTCCTCAAGGCCCCTCCCCGTGCACCAGGTAAGGTCACCCAGGAGTGTGGGAGCCCACCTGTCACCTGACACACTCTCTTTACAGCCACAGCAGGTTGGGTGCTGGCCACCTAGACCCTGGGCGTTGCTTCTAGAACACTTCAAAAGGGTCCACCGTCTCCTCTCATAACCCACCTCCTTGCCTCTCGGGGGAGGTGTCTTCTGGCTCAGTTGATTTTGTAACTCCTCTTTCTTCATTTCCCATTGGCCCTTTCTTTTGCCAGCCCTTGATGTTGAGAGTGAATTTAGGTAATTATCATTTTAGAATTTTGCGACATCGTTTGACATTTATGGAGAGCCGCACGTGTCAGGAATCATTAATCTCTGCGGGGAAAGTTCCTGATTTAGGCTTTAGCCCTCAGGTCTATTTTGTCTTGAAGGATCACCCGGAAGGTTTCAGAAAGTAAGGCACTGAGAAATGTTTCTGCTGGTCTCATGAAGGGATTTCTGCATTTTGAAGAATGCAGTGACAAGAATAACCCAAGATGGAGCTTTCTGTTATAAAAACAGTTCAGTAAAATAAATTCTCTTTTGTACCCAGGGTATCTCGTGATGTTCTTTACTCTTCCTGTTTGGTGGTCCTGGGAAGCCTTGGGGGTGTTGCATGGGCAGGAAGCAGGGCTATAGTGGATGTTAACGGGAGAGGATTGGACTTACCATGCCTCTGGGAGCAGCTGGGGGAGTGAAGATTTGGAAGGGGGATGGGAAGATCAGAGAAGCATCCCCAACCAGTCCATCGGAAAAGACAAGCATGACCGGCCACAGAAGAGGGGTTGTGGTGGAGGAGTTTGGGGAAAGATCTAGGGGAAGCTGTTTCTCTGTGTAGCTACCACTCTAGGCCCCCAAGCTGGTTCTTGGTCAGCAGAGTTGAGAGTCTGGAAGCTGAGCTGGACACAGAGTAGAATCAGGACAAGCCGAGCCCCACCAGGCAGTTCTGTCCATCGTCGTGTCTGTTTTATCCAATTCCCTGGTAACGGTCAGTGCTTTGCTTCTGCAGCTCAGACCTTGTGCAAATTTCTCGTTGGGCCAATTCTACCCCAGGGCAATACAGGGGAGGGGATTCTGTAAATAATTCCCAGATAAATTGAGCTGACACAGCACAAACCATCACAGATGTGTTGAACCAGGAGAAGCACTTACTTGAAATAGCAGAGCCTGGGTGGAGAACAGGGCCTTTGTTGAGAGGAGCCTTCAGAAAAGACAAGAATGTGGAGCAGAGCACCAGCTGGACGTGCAGCAAAGCAGGATGGAGATGGCGGGGGGAGGCTGGGTCTGAGGCAGCAGCGCAAATCCAGAGACATGGGTGTGTGTCTCCCCCTTTGCTGAGTGGAGCACATTGAGGGCTGCTGTCGAGGCTGAGAGCTGGAAGGCAAGTGCCTCTTGTTGACCGCTGGTGGTTTCTATTGTGAGACTGATCAGTGCTTTCCTGGGGTGTGGTTACAGAAGGACCCCTGGGAATGGCAGATCCCTAAGTATCCTGTCCCCTACTGCCCCACTGTGTGCCCTTGGTTTTTCGCACCTGAACCCTAGACACCTTCCTCCCGACGTGTGAAGATTAACTGAGACGCACAGGTGACATTAGTGGTGGCTATTCTGATTATGTCTATTATTTTTGAGGTACTTAAAGAGAAAGGTCGGTGACTTTCCCAAAACACTGGCCACTGGCAAAGCTGGAACTCAAACCCACATGTCCTTATTCAAAGCCCAGTGCTTTGTCCATTTCACCAGGTCCAAGAGTGACAGATATTGGCATGTTCTGTCTGTTGTATCCCAAAGCAAAAATAGAGTCACTCCATTTACAGAACAGGGTTTAAAGCTGGTTTCCCAGTGTTGAGAATGGATGACTCTGATCTTATCCATATTTTTCTTTTTATGCCCTTTGCAAATAGGCCAATGACAGCATCCATGAGAGAAAAAGAAAGCTTCCTTGGACTGAATAAGATGTCAAGCCCAAGCCTATAGCTCAGCCTCCAGGGCTGATTGACCCTAAGAGGGGAGGGTCAAGGCCCAGGTTCAGAGTGTGATGGATAGTGATGGAGAGAAGGAATGAGAGCTCCAAAGCAGGAGTTGATGGGAAGGCTTGTCCACGGCACAGGGGAAGATGGAGGCCATTTCAAGGTTGGCGTAAGAGTTATGGCTTTGGGCCTCTCAACATCATCTCCACACACCTTCCTGGCCTCTTTACAGTCCTCCTTCTCTGAAATATTCCCTGTCTGGGCATCCTGGGCTTTACTGACGTCTCTGATCACAGAGGAAACACTTTCACACCCAGGTCTTAGAGTCAGGAAGAAAAGACAACTATAGGTATAGGACAGAGAGGTTACACTCAGGTGATTCAAATTTCCTAGAATTTCTCTTGGGTTTTTCCAATGGCAAGAATGACCTTTTTAGGCACCAGGGCCACCACATGGTGGGGAAATCAGAGGCCCCCCCATGCTGGGTGAGCCGGAGCTTCACAAAGGTCCCTGTTGAGTTTCAAGAGGCTGCAGAACTTGGTAAAAAAATGCATCTTCAGCTTCCGTTTCTCTGGCATTCTCCTGAGGACATTTTTGGCAAGAGGCCGGGGGTGGGGCACCGAGGAGGGGATCAGGTCTGAGGACAGCTGCAGCTGAAACTGTTGTTTGCGGAGGGAATGTGTTCTTAGCAGCATGCAGCCGATTGGACAGCTGTTTGGGGGTTCTTGGTATCAAAAAAGGGAAAGAAAATAGCTTTGCCTGTGAACCCGTGAAGACAGCATGGGCAAAACATCTGCTGAGCACGCAGAAGGCTCCTGGTGCCCAGCACTGCAGGGGGTGGGGGGAGGTGCGGGGACGAGGAGGTCTGTAAACAAGGATGGAGCAGGTGGCCCCAAGCAGCCTGGGGGTCTCTTGTCCCTCCTCACCACCCGTGTTCTAAGTGAGGACAGGAGGCCACGTTGGAATGGCAGCTGCCACGGTCAAGAGGGCGAGGCGCCCACCGAAGAGCCAGCGCAGCACCGCGCCCTCGCACTGAAGATGGATGAGGTTGTCAAGCCTCATCTAGGCGCTTCCGGCTGCTGAGGGGGCAACTGTGGAAGATGAGCGGCTGGGGCCTCCCTGGCAGGCAGGTGTTCTTGTAGATCCTCTCAGCATTTCACTGCCAGTGTCACCTGCCTGCAAAACTGTGACTCATGCCAGTGAGCATCTGAGGCTTCAACTCCACTTGTGTGACCAGCGGCCACTAGTCCCCTTTGGTTTAGAGAAGCTTCCACGGTGCCATGCCTGGGATGCTCTACCAGCTGATCAAAGAGTAACCTCTCTTCCATAGAAGAAATGAGAATAACTATCACAGCTTCCGATGTTTGGAGAGATCTTCATTTTCCAAAACACCTTCACGCTCTTCACCCCATCCCGTTGAATCCCCCAGGCCCCTCTTGGGCAGCCATCATGAGCCCCACTGACCACAGGGGAAGCCGAGGGTCAGGGCTGTATGGTGGGCTCACATGAGGGCCTGGGAGGTCCAGCCCCAGTCAGGGTCCCCTCCACCCACGTGGCAGCTGCGTGACACTGAGCCCTGCTCATCTCTGTGAGTCTCTGTTTCCTAGTCTGTTAGATGGAGGTGATAATCACCCATTTCATAGAATTTTTTGTGAGCTCTAAGAATTAAGTGTGAAGTTTGTAGAGTCATTCTGGGCACCAATAAAAGCTCAGTAAATATTAGCAGTTTTTACTCTCAGTATCCCCTTCACCCTTCCCTGTCGAGCTTTCCAAGGGCACAGGTTCTCCACCGTGTGCCCTCCTCCCCTTCTGACCTCTGTAAACCTGTGTCTAAGGCAGTAGCAGCTCTGGCTTCCTCCCCGCTCACATGCTGCATCCTTTGGAAATTCCTCCAACCAATCAGCATCCCCTCCAGGACATTGGACCTGGGTCCTTTTGCCCATCCCACCTCTTTTCTCCTGGACACTCCCCTGTCCGTGGTGGATGTGCCTTGGGACACGTGTCCTCACCACTACCTTGTAGAACCAGGAATGAAGATGTCGTGTAACATACCAATGGGTAAAACAATGAAACATCTTAAGGCCATTTAGTGAAGCCTGGTCTTTAGAATGAGCCTGAATCTAGAAGTTGGTTCAGAACAATGATGTCTTAGTCTGCTTGGGCTGCTATAACAAAATGCCATAGACTCGGTTGTTTAAACAATAGACATATATTTCTCACAGTTCCAGAGAATTGAAAGTCCAAGACCAAGGTGTTGGCAGACTCTGTGCCTGTGAAAGCTCTCTTCCTGGCTTTCAGTATCATCACGTGGGAGGGACACAGAGAGAGGACAGAGAGAGAGAAAGTAAGGTCTCTGATCTCTTCTTACAGGGCCACTAATCCCGTCATGGAGACCCCACCCTCATGACCTCATCTAAACCTAATTATCCCCCCAAAACCCTCCCTCTAAATATCATCACCTTGGGGGTTAGGGCTCCAACAGGTGAATTTTAGGGGAACATGAATACTCAGTCCATAACAAGTGAGAATTATTTTACTTCAAGACACGGAACATAGCCCATGAGTTTGCTCCACTAGGCTTTCTCATCACTGGATGCAGAGATGCACACTCTGTACATGTCTGGAGATGATGGAAGAACCTCCCTGTTTGTGCTGGTCTCAAGATGATCCAGCTGTTGGGCGTGACCCAACACCTTCTAAACAGATGCACAGCTTGGTTCCAGTCCACACCAAGCAGTGCCTTTAATGACGTACTTCCAAAGTGTTCATGAAATTCTCCCACCACCAGTGTAAAAGCCTCCCAAGAGTCTTGTGCAGAAGAAAAGGGTTTTGCCATCATGGCTCAGGGATTGCGATGACCAGTAGGATGGGTAAGTTCAGGAATGGGAGAGAGGTAAACATATTTTTAATGATTTTCCCCCCAGGATTATATAATGAACATTTTCAAATGCAAGGAAGAGTGGGATGAGCTTTTCCATGAACACCCATGCTCCCACCACCCAGATCCCGTGACTACTGGCGTCCCCCTTTACTTTCTCACACACAGTCTCCCTATCCACCATCATTCTTGATGCATTTTGAAATAAGTTTTACATACGCATGCATTTCACACCTGAACATGTTAGCGTGCATTTTATTATGACTAGAGTTCAATATTTGTTTGCAATTTTTTAAGGTAAAGATTTACCTGTGGTGGGAGGCAGTAACCTTGCATTTACCATTCACTGAATTTGGATAAATGTAGGCTTCTGTGTAAGCCAAGTCCCTGTCAAGGTGGAACATTTCTAGCAACCCAGAGAGTTCTTTCCTGCCCCTTCCCAGTCTATCTTGTTGTGAGTCATTTCCCAAGGCTACTACTATTTTTACCAGAGGTAAGTTTTTTCTGCTTTAGAACTTCATATAATTGGAATCACACTGTATGTAGTGTTTTGAGCCAGATTTCTTTCATTCTGTGTAATGTTTGTGAGTCATTCATGTTGCTACATGTATCAACAATCCCTTCTTTCTCTTGCTGTGTAGCATTCCAAGGCTTGGATGTACCATGTTTATCCCTTCACCACTGACGGGCACTTGAGCTATCCCAGTCTGCTGTTATGAATGGGTTAATGGTTTTAGGTTTATCTTAAGGATCTTAAATCGTTGACAAACAACGCTTAAACCCATCCCAGGTAAACTTTCAAATCTGGATGTGGCACGAAAATATCCAGAATGTATGTTTATGTTTGAAATGTTTCTCTGGGGACTAATAGAGACAGAGAATAAGAAATTATCCTCCACTTGACTATTATTTTTTTGGCCATGCCACGTGGTTTGTAGGATCCTAGTTCCCTGACCAGGGATTGAACCCGGGCCCCCTGCAGAGGAAGCACAGAGCCCTAACCACTGGACCACCAGGGAATTCCCTCCACTTGACTATTGAGGGAGAAAATTAAGAAATATGTCCTAAGAAATAAGAATAAGGACTTATTTCCTAAGAAATAAGTCCTTCTGTGGGGAAGGTAATTGCTGCAACAAAAGGCACAAGAGTATACTTTCTTTGTGCTTTTTTTTAAAACTAGGGAAAATGAAGTCTTACTTTTTAGCTGATTTTTTTTTTTGCAATAAGAATAAAACATTAGATGATTTTCCAAAAGCTTGTCCAAAATCGTGAGTGGAGATCAGAATGATGCAGGCGTTCCTCTGCTGTGAAGGTCCGTCCTTAAGTCAACAGACAAGGCAGACTCCACCGTGCTGCTGGACCTGGGATGCATCCCAGAGGGTTCCTTCCAGGGCAGGCCTTATCTGTGGCCCCTGCCCCTTCCTAAGGGCATCTCCCACCCAGAGTCTAATCAACACTGAGGTGCAGGCCAGCCTCCTTGTCCCTGTGGGAACCACTTGGAAGGCCAACCCATGGGGACAGCTAAGGCTTTGGGGGGTTCCCTCTGCCCAGGTGTAGAGCTCACTCCCTGATAAACATCCTGCTAGTTTCCATCTCAGTGTCTGCTTCCCAGGGAACCCAACCTGCAATGTCTGTATAGTCAAACATATCGTTAAAAATGCCATCAGAAGAGGCTCCCCTTGAGACTGACATTGTTCCTTTCAGTGGCTGCAAGGGGCCAGTCTTCCTGCCATTGGGATAGATAATGGGTCTTCAGCTGACCTGGAGTACCGGGAGATGCATTGGTTTGCATTTCAGAGCCATTGTGTATTCAGGGCATCTTTCCAAAACCCAGGGTGAGACACATACATCCTGAGAGGCACACAGACCTCAGGGGAGGGGGAATGAGAAAACGCAGGTTCCCCCCCCCCCACCATTCACAGAGCGTATGGTCCGGTTGGTAGAAGGGGGATCGGTGCTGCAGTTTTGACCTCGTCTCCCTCCTCACTGCCCTGAACACATCCCCGAATCTGCTTGAATTCCACTCTGCTCCATGTGGAGAAGGACTTTTTTGACCCTTCTTGTGCTCAAGATTGGTCCAGAGAGGACATGGGGAAGAAAATACTCTCCCAGGACAAACAGACCGCCTTTGGGCTGTTACAGTCGGATGCAAGGGCAGAGGGGGCATCCCAAACGACTGTGTCTTCCAGGATTTCATGTTTCCAAGTGGTTTTTGGGTTTGGTTTGCTTAGTTTTTAATGGGGGATGTGTACAGTACCATCAGGGTAATCTCTCCTTTTGGAAAGCTGTTAGTAACTTGATATTGTAACTTTGAACATACTTAAAAACTGAGGAATATGCAGGAAAAAATATATAAAACTGAGAACAGTGGGGGACGGGAGTGGGGGCAGAGGTCGTCAAAGCAGAGCCCCTGGAACCGCACCACTGGTGGTGCTCTTGCCACCCGCCTTAGGGTCTCCTGGTAGGCTGGTTAAGACACAGATGCCTGGGCCCCCAGCAAGAGCTTCTGAATGAGTAGGTCTTGGGTGGAGTCTTGGAATTTGCATTTCTGAGAAGTTTCTAGGTGATGCTCATGCTGCTGGTCCAGGGACCACACTCAGACTCACTGCCCTAAGGCTTGAGTTGCTGCAAGGGGCTTGGCTGCATTGAACAGAATGCAGAAAAGTGACCATGCAAAGAGAGGCATCAGGACTCTAGATACACTATGAACACAAATAAATAAATGCATTTACTCTACTTCTGGGCTCTTCATTCCAAAACAACCACAGGCAAGCCAAGTGAGCTCTCCAAGCTCTGGGCAAATGAGCTCCATTGGGAAGCATACGGCCCAAGTAGGCACAAGCAAACCCTTTGAAGGGGACCCTCCCAGAGCTGACCATGGATTTCTTGCAGTTTTAAAGTAAACTACTTGGACATCTGGGTCTTTTGGAGCCTGACTCTCCACGTTCGAATGTGCCTGCATTGCAAACAGAAGGCACCAAAGAGAACTGCGTCTCCTCTGAGAAGTGGCATTTGATTATCCTGTGTTTAATGGTGTCCATGACTAGGGCTCTGCTGATAAGCTGTGTTGACCTCAGTCGGACTCAAGTGCCAGCCTCCCTTCTCTCCCTCCACTTCTGCCTCAGTGAAGTCTGTCCTGGCTGCACACCCCTGCCCATCGCCCTTTGGCTCCGCAGAGGTCACTTGCAGACAGCTCTCCTACACAGCGAAAGCTTCCTCTGGGGGGCGGGGCTGTTCTCTGAACAGAGGGATGTGTACCCCTGTTCGTGGGGTGCTTAGACTGCCAGACAGTTTGTACCCCCATGGAGGGCAGGAGTTCGTGGGCAAATAATCCAGGTGCCCTCCCAGGTTAAGTGCCAGGCTTCACAGCAGTAACCTGATCAACACACCCTCTCTTCCCTTTTTCACTTCTCTTCCCCTCACCCTGCTTCCTGGAATCACATTCCAAATAAACCACCTGTACTCAAATTCTTTTTTTTTTAACTTATTTTTTTAATTAGAAAAATTTTAATTTCATTTTCTTTTATTTATTTATTTTTGGTTGCATTGGGTCTTTGCTGCTGTGCACGGGCTTTCTCTAGTTGCATCGAATGGGGGCTACTCTTCGTTGCGGTGCGTGCCTTCTCATTGCAGTGGCTTCTCTTGTTGTGGGGCACGGGCTCTAGGCGCGCGGGTTTCAGTAGTTGTGGCATGAGGGCCCAATAGTTGTGGCACATGTGCTTAGTTGCTCAGCAGCATGTGGGATCTTCCCGGACCAGGGATCAAACCCGTGTCCCCTGCATCAGCAGGCGGATCCTTAACCACTGTGCCACCAGGGAAGTCCCTGTACTCAAGTTCTTGATTTAAGTGTTGCATTTGGGGTGAACTAAGACTTCTGTCTTCCCCCCAGGAGATGGGATGAAGCACACCACAGATCCATCCTTCTCTATGGATTGAATCCACTTCAACAGTGACAGGAGAATGTCAACATCAGTTAATATCAATACATCATCATCAGTGCATCATTCGACCTCCGTCATCTTCCCCAAACGACCATTTAATTTGTGGTTAAATCTTAAGTCAGATAATTCTGCCTCCAAAATAACAGAATATTTTTCTCTTCTGCTCCCTGCATACGTTGAAGTATATTTGGTTGAATGCATGATTAGCCAACAGCTTTGCCCCTTGCAAAGACGAAGACCGTGTTCTACACCAAACGCACATAGTACAGGAAGATGGATTTTTACAATAGCGTCGACTCTAACTTTACCCACAAATCAGTGGTTGATGAGACTGTGATGAAACGGACAATGTAGGGTGTAAAATTTGGTCATGCTCCCTGGACAGAAAACATTTTAAAAAGCGAAGGCTAATTATACCACAGCCCCTGCTGATTATGTTAACACTGATAACACTATTTGAATTGGATGCTCTCCACATTCTAACGTCCAGGCGTTCTGAAATCACCCACTTTTCCTCTCTGTGGAGGGTTCTCAGAGCTGGGGCAAAGCTCTCCCAGGATGCCGGGACTTGGGCATTTCATCCTGTGTCAGTTAAGTGCCGCCCTCATTTTCCTCTGGAGCTGGATTTATTTGCACTGTGTGACTTTTCTCCTGAGCTGGTTCTTGGTGGCTGGAACCATATTGTCTCTGCTTACATTCCCTCCAGAGCTAAATGCTCTGTAGTACATAGTAGGTGACCAAGAAACATAAGAGGGATTTAAACAATTTCCTTAAGAGTAAAGCCAGGCAGCAAGACGCAGGGTGCAACATGGAAAAGAAACGAAAAAAAAACAAGCAGCGAGCCTGCCTAAGACATGGGTCGCACAGTCTAATCCTTCTGGGATTCTAATCAACCCAATCACCCATCTGTAGTTACAGTTCCAAGATGAGGAAGCAAAAGCCGGTCAACTTTCACTTCCTCATCTGTTAAAAAAAAAAAACGATGGCAATAAAATTTGTCATCCTCCAGTATGCCCTAGATGTTGTAAAGACCGATTGGATAAAATCTTCAAAGGTATTTTGACTCTGCCCAGGGAAGACATGGGCACACATGGCAGGACCATGTTTTGAGGCTAATATCTTTACTGACGATGTCTTCATATTCGGTCAGCTGCCATCAGCAAGATTGTCATGTGCTCGACTCCTAGACAAAAGCTCTGCTTTTGAATGACCCCAAAGCCAGGCTTCAAAGATGGACTTTTGATTTGCGTATTTTCAATTGTTCTTAAAGGACAATGGGACATTCATGGTTTATATCATGTTTTCAAGGGGGCGGGCAGTGATTTGACTGCACGAATCCAAAAGACGTTTTCAGCAGGTTGGAGGCAAAAGCAGGGATTTGGGGGGCTTGATATCTTGTTCCTGGGAAGGAGCAGCTTCACAGAGTCAGAAGCCAGGGGGTCTTAACATGGTTTGCATTTACCCTAACTCCAGTCTTTCGACATCCGAGCTACTTTCTTTTAAGGCTGTTAAGATGGGATTTAACATTAAAAAAAAAAAAAAAAAGCTGTCGGGGACACTTGTATTTTACTTGCTGAGATGGAAATATCAGAATATACCCATGGGTGACTCTCTACGCTAAGTTTTGGGAATATCATGCTGCTTGCTGTTATACCAAAGTAGTCCATCCCTGGCCCACGTTAAAAGAAACCAAAAACATACTCAGTTTAGCTTTTTTGTTTTGTTTTGTTTTTCTGGTTGGGGGAAAGATAACACATGGGGCCGGGAGGGTGACACGCTTTCCTTACCACACCTCTCCCAGCCTGGCTAGCGGGGCTCCCACGGGCCTCACGGTGGGAGTCCAGGAACAAGCCCAAGGGGTGTGCTGGGAGCTTGAGGTGGAGGGCAGCGTGCAGGTCGGGCTCAGGCCCGTGGGCCCGCTGAGGGGAGCTGGGCTCTTTAGTACCTGGCTGCGCCCAGCACCCCCCATGGCAAACACGGCTATCAAAGCGCTGTCAGCACTCCGAGCCAGACAAAGAGAGGCGCATTAATGATTAACTCTGCTAAAAGCTCCGCTTTTGTATTCCCATGGTGCCGGGCCGATCTGGCTGCCATGTGACCGGCCGGGCCATTTTCTCGCAGATCGGGGAAAGCTGGTGTGCAAACACAGGTGGTGGCGTGTCGCCCGGCTGTCAGGGACAACGGCGGCCAGCAGCAGCTATGCTGCCCAACGAGCTGCTCTGTTTGCCTCCACGTTTGCTTCCTTGGTGCCCTTCCTCTCTAAGTCGAATGCCATTTTGCACTTATTTTCAGCTCTTCACCAGAAGCGTGAAAAAGGGGGACAGGACCCCACGCAAAAATGGGCAAGGCAGCCACACAGCAACATGGCTCTGGAACCCCCAGGAAGGTTTGGTGACCAGATGCACGGCCCGGGAAGCTCATTAAAACCTCCCAGGTCTTTAATTCCCGGCAAGAACAAATCTATTCCGCGCAGAGGGAATGACTTGAGTGATCCTGAGCGAAGAGATGCCACCACGATGACGTCCCAGGGCTGCCAGCGTGGCCCTTGGCTGGCCACCCTGTGTCATCTGGCCTGGAGTGACCCGACTCTTTGGAAGCGGCCGTGGCCCTTGTACCCACCGGACAGATGGTACAAGGACAGGGTGACCTTGCTTGGTCCTGGTTTAGAGTCAAGGTCCCTCTAGCGGCACTATTTGTCGAAATGCATTTCTTTCTTGGCCCACATCAGGCTTTCTTTTTCCTGTTCAAATATTTATGTGTGTATTTTTGCACGCAGCTTCAACTGCTCCCAATCACACCAGCAGCCATAAAGCACAGATTATCAGCGCGAGGTGATAAAGGCCCTTTGAGTCAACATCAGAAATGAACAGAAAATGAAATAAAGTTATAAAAAGAGGACAGCATAAATGTCTACAAAGAGGATATCAGTTAGCAGATATTCAAGCAATTAGCTACCATAGGAAAGACATTTTATCCAAACTAACAGTGCCGCTAAAACGATTACCAATGTTTGATATTTCAATATAGCACTCTGCGGATTCCCAGTTAAAGGAAAAAAAAAAAAAAAAAAAAGCCCTGTGAGGTCTTTCTACTTGAATGCTGTTCCGAGGTGGTGAATGCCAGCTCAAACACAGCTGCCGCGCTGGGGTGTGAAGTGGAGTGTGTGGTGGGAGTGGGGTGCTACTTTCCACAGAATGAATGGGAGCAACCTCTGGCCCCAGATGGCTCCACCAGGCTACTGTAATCTGTTGGTGGTGTTTTGGGGGGAGGCCGGGGGCAGGGTGGTTTATCCCGCATACTCCCCCAATGCTCCTAAGCTTTGATTTGTTTTTCAGAACATGATATGGTTACAGGTCCCCACTCGGTACAAGCACCCAGTGTGGATTTCAGTGTCAGCAAACAATTTTAGGGAATGATTAATTTTTTTTCAGCCGATAAGTAATTGGTTTTCCCTTGCAAAGGCTTGCAGACGGCTGATATCGCTGTTTCCTGAATTACTTAGGACACAGAAATCAGAGTCAAACAAAAACCCTCCAGTAGCCAAACAAGAAATAAATGATTATGAAGAGCACATTGTAAAAGTGGCATAGAGGAAGTTTCTCATGGGAGCCGAACGGAAAAATCAGCTATTGGTATATTCCCAAAAGCTTTTCCTCTCTTTATGTTATTTAACGATCTAAAAAATATCATGGCATTCTTAAATTCTTTATAAAGTTAAGGGTGCAGATAAAGTATCCTATAGCATCCACAGATCAAATGCAAATAATAATTTCTGATAGATTTTTGTCCAAAAACTACCCTGTCACATGTCTACAGAAGTTTTCAAGTTATGCATTTTTTGAAAAATATGTAAATATGGCACAAATTTCCAAATGGCAAGAAGAAATGAAATGCATAGGAGCAATGATAACACCTTTAGAAGATGCTTACCCCGTCCCAAACACTGTTGTAAGCGCTTGCCATGTGTTTGCTCCCATGACCCTCACAATAAACCCTAAGGTACGTGCTGTCATTATCTTATCCCCACTTTACAGAGAGGTTAAGTAACTTGCTTAAGGTCACACAGCTAGCTGCGGAATTGAGCCTAAAATCCAGGTAATCGAGTTGCCAAAAAACGATAAAAGTTAGTCTCCCTACCACCTCTGTGCCCCAACCCCTGAGGGCTCACCAGTATATTCTTCTAGCTCATAATATAGGCATGTATAAGTATGTAAATATTTTAAAACACAAATGGTGAGCAACTGTGTTTTAAAATATTTACAAATTTAGGGTTCAAACAAATTGGGGAGTTTCTGAATGACTGTGTAAATCATGCCTCAGAATCCTCCTTCCAAGGGTGAGAAGCTGGGTATTAACCGACCAAATCCCGTCTCTGCTTGACTAGTGGCAACTTCTGTGGTGTTGGTACCCCTGAACTTCCAGCCTGCCCCAAATGCACCAGAGAATCCCTTCAGGTAGAGAGAGGGTGAAGCCTCCTGCATGTTTAGATCCTTTGGCATGTGACCCCTGGGATAGGGCCAAGGTACTGACGGGTGTGCTACAAATTCCTAAACCATTGTAAACATCGAGAGAGGAAGAGTTTAACCTTTCCAGGTGACTGTTCTAAAGGATTCTACACTCACTTCAATAGATGTGTTCTGGTTAGTTTATTAAAAAATAAAAGACTCTCTTTTATTGTTATGCCCCATATTCTAGCAGCCTTACGCATACGGGGCCTGTGGCTGAGGAGTTAAGTAACGTGTCAAGGGCAGGATGCCTGTGCTCCTGTGGCTGGTTCCTGACAAGTGGGACACTTGTGGACAATGCTTCTCAAGGTCAAGATTCAGGTTATTTCACATGTCCTCACACACCAAGACCTGATTGTAGAGCCACTTTGTAAGTTTGGTTCGGTGAATGAGTGAGTGAACTTATCAATGAATGAATGTCTGTGTGAACAAATAAGCAATGTATGACCAGTAGGTACTGGGAAGAAAAGGACAAGAGAAACATGGAAGATGTGGATGAGAAAGGAGACCCAAGACTGGGTAGAATGACATCTACATTCAGGAGGCTTCACCATTCTTGAGGGAGGCCACATTTAGAAGGCCAACCTCAGGACATATAACAGAAATGGAACTTCCCTTCTTGCCACTCTAATTTTATTCAAATTTATAACTAATTTTAAAAAGCATGGACATGATTTATTTCTTGCTTCAGCAGTTAAAATGGATGCTTGACCTGCATATTTAGAGAAACCAGGCTGTAAGGGAGATATGAAATCTCAGGTCACAGGCTGAAACCTGTGTGTATATAGTCTTTTTTTTCCCTTAAAATATTGGCAAATATTGAAAATTGTCAGTGTTTGTCTATATTAAAAAAGGAGAAAGACCTAAGTCTAAAGCAATCAGAAGGAAGAAAATAATTAGGATTACAGTGAAGATAAATGAAATAGACAATAGAGGAACAGTCGAGAAAATAAACAAAATACAAATTTGGTTCTATGTAAAGATCAACAAAGTCGACAAACCTTCAGCTAGACTGAGCAAAAAAAAAAAAAAAGAAAGACTGAACAACACCATCAATTCCTGGGATCTCTGACATTTACAGAATCTGCTACCAAATAACAACAGAATGCACATTATTTTCAACAGCTCATGAGACATATACTAATTTGACAATATTCTGTGCCATAAAACGAACCTCAAAAATTGTATGAGATTTGATATCATACAGAGTGTGTTCTCTGGACACAGTGGAATAAAAGTAGAAATCAATAACAGAAAGATAACAGGAAAATCTTCAAACACTTGGAAACTAAACAACAGACTCCTAAATAATGGGTCGAAGAGGGATTCTCAAGTCAAAATAAAAATGAACTGAGTAATGAAAATACAGCATATCAACATTCCTTGTACACAGTTAAAGCAGTCCTAAGAGGGTAATTTATAGCATTAATTGTACACATTAGAGAAGAGTTAGTCTCAAATCAATAATATAAGCTTTTACCTCAAGGACTTAGAGAAAGAATAGAAAATAAATCCAAAGCAAACAAAAGAAAGGAAATAATAAAGATAAAAAATCAATGAAATTGAAAATAGAAAATAGAGAAAAATCAATGAAAAAAGAGTGTGTTCTTTGAAAAGATCAATGAAACTGATTAAACTCTAGCAATGCTAATAAAGAAAAAAAGAGAAGACACAAATTATTAATATCAGGAATGAAACAAGTGGTATCACTACAGATCATGCAGGCAACAAAAGAAGAAGAAGGAAATGCTACAAATAACACACATAAATTTGACAAATTAAACAAAATGAGCAAATTTCTTGAAAAACACAAACTACCACAATTCACTCAATAGAAAATAAATTATTTGAAAAGCCCTGTAACTATGAAGGAAATTGAATTTGTAATTTAATAACTCCCCCACAAAAGAAATCTCCAGTCCAAGATAGTTTCACTGGAGAATGCTACCAAATATGTAAAGAAAAATTAATACCAATTCTACTTAATCTCTTCTAGAAAATAGAAGAGAGGAAATACTTTCTAATTCATTTTACGAAGCTGGTACTACCCTGATACCAAAACCAGAAAAAGACATTTCAGAAAGAAAACTACAAACCAATGTCCTTCGTGAATATAGACAAAAAAATTTTTAACAAAATATCAGCAAATAGAATACAGTGATATATAAAAAGAATTGTGGACCATGGCCAAATGGGATTTATTCCAGAAATGCAAGGCTGGTTCAAGATTTGAAAATCAATGTAATTCACCCCAATAACAGGTCAAAGAAGAAAAAAAATCACATGATCATATAAATCTATGTAAAATATGTACTTGACAAAATTCAATACCCATTCATGGTAAAAACTCTCAGAAAAATAGGCATAGACAAGCATATCCTCAACTTCATAAAGACCATTTACAGAAATCTGCATCTATCATTATACTTAATGGTAAAAGACTGAAAGCTTTCCCCTAAGATTGGGAAGAAGGTAAGGATGTTCACTTTCACTGTTCTTATTCAACCTAGCGCTGAAACTTCTAGCATGTGCAATAAGTCAAGAAAAGTAAATAAAAGGCATACAGATCAGAAAGGAAGAAGTAAAACTACCTCTATTTGCAAACAACATGATTATCTACATAGAAAATCCCAAGAAATCTACAAAAAGTCTCCTAGAACTAACAAGTGAATTCAGCAAGTCTGCAGGATGAAGATAAACACACAAAAATTAACTGTATTTTTACATACTAGCAATGAACACCTGGATGACAAAATTAAATTACAATACCACTTACAATTATCCAAAAAAGGAGAAACGTTTAGGTATAAATCTGACAAATCATATACAGGACTTCTATGCTGGCAACTGCATAATACTGATTAAAGACACCAATAAGATCTAAATAAATGGAGAATACATACTGTGTTCATAGATTGGAAGACCCAACATTGTAAAGATGTCAATTCTCCCCAAATTCACTTAGAGGTTTAATGAAATTCCTACCAAAATTTCAAGAAGATTTTTTTATAGCTATAAGCAAGATTATTCTAAAATGCATATGAAAAAGCAAAGGAATTAAAGTAACTTAAATGACTTTGAAAAAGAAGAATAAAGTGGGAGAGATCAGTTTATCAAATTTCAAGACATATTTGTAGCTACAGTAATCCAGACGCTGAGGAATTAGCAGAGGGATAGACACAAAGATCAAGAGAACAGAATAAAAAACCTGACATAAACCCACACAAATACTCCCCAAAGAGTTTTGACAAAGCTGCAAAGCCATCCAACAGAGCAAAGAGAACCATTTCAACAAATGGTACGAAAGTAATTGGACATCCATAGGTGATATATGAACCTTGACCTGAGTCTCAAACCTTAGAAAAAAATTAACTCAAAATGGATTATGGGCTTAAATAAACATGCAAAACTATAAAACTTTTAGGAGAAAACATAAAATAAAATCTTAGGGGTTTAGAATGAGGCAACGGCTTCTTACACTTGATACCGAAATCATGATCCATAAAAGGAAAAATTTATAAATTGAACTTTGTCAAAATTAAAAACTTTTGCTCTGTGAAAGGCCCTGTTAAGAGGATGAAACTACAAGCTACAGCCTGGAGAAAATACTTGCAAACCACTTGTCCAAAGAGGACTAGTATTGTAGAATATGTAAAGAACTCTCAAAACTCAGCAGTAAAAAAACAAGCAATCCTATTAAAAAAAAAAATGGGCTTGAAGAGACATTTTATAGAAGATAGAAGTGGATATACAGATTGCAAATAAGCATGTGGGAATTAATTGGGATTAGGGAAATCATTAGCCATTAGAGAAATGCAAATTGAAACCACAATGTGAAATAGTGACAATACTAAATACTGGTAAGGATGTGCAGAACATGAATCACTTCTAGATTTCTGTTGGGAAGGTAATATGCTGTAGTCACTCTGGAAAACAATTCAGCAGTTTCTTTGAAAGCTAAACATGCTACTCTCATATGACTCAGCAGTTTTATTCCTGGACATTTATCTCAGAGGAATGAAGACTTATGTTCACACAAAAATCTCTGCACAAATATTTATGGCAGTTTTATTTACAGCAGCCTAAAACCACAACAACCCAGATGTCCTTCAATAAGTGAACTGTTAAATAAAAAGTGGTACATCTGTACCATGGAATACTACTCAGCAATAAAAAGGAGCAAAATGTTGATACATGCAATGCTCTGCATGCATTTCAGAGAATTATGCTGAAGGCGAAAAATTCAGTTTCCAGAGACTGCATACTATGTGATCCCATTTATATAACATTCTTGACATGATAAAATTATAGAAATGGAGAACAAATTAGTGGTTCCCAGGGGTGAAGGAGAGGCTAGGATGGGAAATACACGATTTTGCCTATAAAAGTACAACAGGAGGGGTCCTCGTGGTGATGAAAATGTTTTATCTCTTGACTCCATCCATGTAAATATCCTGTTGCAGTAGTTTATAATTTTACAAGACATTACCTTTGGCTAAAAGGTACGTGGAATCTCTTCATATTATTTCTTACAACTGCATATGACTCTACACTTATCTCAAAATCAAAGGTTGGAAAAAAGCACTTTTGCTCAGTTTTTTAAAAAGGATGACTTTTACGTTTTTAAGCCAGAAAATATCTGCAGAAAAACACAAAGAAACAATTGCAGCCAGTGATCTTAATGTCACCCACTGGCTGTCCGTGGACTCACAGGTGTAGCCCCAAAGCCATCCTTCCACATCAGTTCCCTGAAGGACAGATAACCAAGGTTCTCTCCAGAACCAAAACAGATGGCAAGTAATAAAATGTTAAATATAATTGTCACAACAATTTGTGTGGAAAACAGTAGGTTGGTTTAGTGCTATGTGTAAATTACCATGAACTGACCCCTTTAAACTATGTTTAATAAAAAAAAAAAAAACTTTTCGTAAGATGCACGATTTTAAAATATAATTTAATTCACCAGCTGTATAGATTCAAACATCCCATTATTAGCTACAGGAATGGTTATCAACTAAACAAAAGATCAGAGAAAGTGTTGGTGGTGAATAAAAACCTATTTACCCACTTATTTCTCATTTATACCCCTCCCCCACTTCTAGATTGGAACTGAGGAAATCTCAAATATTAAAACTTTCACAGGCCATAGTGACTCTTCAATATGCCTTTTGTAACTTGCAAATCAAGCCAATATGGTTGTTTTTTTTCTCTAGACCTGACTTCCCATCATTGGCAAAAAAAGAAAGAAAAAACAAAGCAAAACTTCAAAACATGGAAGGTTTGTTTGCAGCCTATTTCCCAGGGCAGGCATAATGTAGGCATCTGGAGTAGACACCTGCACTTGGGCAAAGCCACTTTCTAGAGCCCTTAGGCAGCTGTGGTGGCCCCCGCATCACACTTAGCAACCGTCTCGCTCCCTGATTGGCTCCCCTGGGCAGAGCATCTGCTAACCCTTAGATCTGCTCTGGAGGGTAGCGACTGGCCTCTCCTTGGCAGAGGGTGTCCCACACCTCCCTGCATCCCACAGTGCTTCATAACCACGGTAGCACTTGGGGTCTCGAGCCCCACAAAGGTTTGAGTTCCCAAGGGGAGCCTGCTCCCTTTGTGAAAGTGTAAGGAGGGAAGTGATATGGTGTTAGTCAATACGCCCAGTGATAAATGTTTATCTTGAGCAGAAAGCAAATAAAGGCAGGTTAGCCAGCCTTTTATTGCCTGCAGTGTGGTCAGATCCACTGTCAGCAGGTGGAGTCTCTTCCAGGTCATGTGGCTTAAAAGTTTAACAACCATTTTTCTTTCTTTCTTTCTTTCTTTCTTTCTTTCTTTCTTTCTTTCTTTCTTTCTTTCTTTCTCTTTCTTTCTTTCTTTCTTTCTTCTTTTTTTTTTTTTTTAGCTGAAGTGCTAAGGACAGGCAGGAAAAAATTTGCCAAGTCTAGATTCATTTGCTTTAAAAATTTCATGAACGTGTAGTTTTTGTTTTTTTTTCCAAAGCATACATAGGACCAATAGCGGAAAACCTGTTTGTCTTAAGGTAAGTTCCCAAACTCCCATTTGCACGTGGGGAGAGGGATTTAAGACTAGTGTAGATCTCCCCAAGAAAGCTCTGCTGTCTATATCCTTTGGGGCCCCTCTTCACCATGACTCTCAAACTTTACAGGACTCCTCTGGAGGGCTGGTTATAATACAAATTGTTTAGTCCTGCCCTCAGAGTATCTGATTCAGTAAATCTGTTTGGGGCCCAAGAATTCACATTTCTGACAAATTTGCAGCCGATACTGATGCTGGTTCAAGGGACCCTACTTTGAGAACCACTGCTGTGACCTGTTGTTCTCATGTTATCCAGCTGAGCAGACTTTGTGGTTGGGTCTCGTATTCTGAGAATGAGCACATGAAATCTCCATGTTTTTCTGAGCTGAGAAGAATTTCTGGGACCAGAGGAAAAGATGGGAGGAAGATCCAGAACGTGGCAGCCTCACGAAGTCAAAAACTAACAATCACAGACAGAAACTGGAGGCAGAGTAGTTGTCAGCAGAGGGGAAGGCTGACACCACCAGACAAATGAGGCCCCAGGGTGGTGAATATCTCTTTTGAGGAGCCCCTAAACTTTGCAAGGTTCAACAAGAAAGCCAACACATGCCCTTGACCATTAGGGCAAGTAAATTCTACCTTAGCCCAGGGTATACAAAAAGTGAGCAGGACGGCATTAAAAAGTCAGGGAATTCCCTGGCGGTCCAGTGGTTAGGAGT
The DNA here is from genome assembly GCF_059928025.1 of Delphinapterus leucas. Taxonomy (NCBI): domain Eukaryota; kingdom Metazoa; phylum Chordata; class Mammalia; order Artiodactyla; family Monodontidae; genus Delphinapterus; species Delphinapterus leucas. The sequence goes on along the minus strand of NC_143143.1, from coordinate 42,730,313 downwards.
CGGCGCCCTCACTGCTGTGACCCCAGGTTCAATTCCTGGTCAGGGAGCTAAGATCCCACAAGCCATGTGGTGCAGCTAAAAACAACAACAACAAAAACAACTGCTGGTTGAAACCATATTAGCTTATTCAGCCCATAGCCCTCTGAAGCAGGGTTGTTACCCTTATGTTAGAGAGCAGGAAATTGACTCAGCCAGCTTCACCCTGCGTGGATATGGCAGAGCAGAGATGGAGTTCAGGTCACCAGATTCCCACTCTCCTCCATACCTTGAGATGGCACATTCTCCCTAAAGATTATGATCAACCAAAGGGCATCTGCTGTCACAAGTAGTGGCTTTGGTGTATCTAGAGGGATTCCTAGGATGGGAGAGGAGAGCTGAGCAGAGCCAGCCTCCATCAGAAAGCAGACCTGCTCATTGACTTGCCATGGTCGGGGGAGGCAGCTGACTCCATACAACTGTATGGAGACAGTTGACAAGTGTAAGGGATGTGACAGAAGAGTGATCCAGTATGGACACTTGGCTGGTTCCGCTACCCCGGAAGTAGCCTCAGAGTTGGAGACCCATGTGCAGGTTTATTGTAGAATGTTCTCCAAGGGGTAGGAGGGCGAGGCGGGGTCGGCATGGATCCTGAGCTGAGATTCAGGCCCCAGAAAGCCTCAGTCGACCCCTGGCGAGTTCTGAAGGTGGACAGCCCTTCAGCACTGACCCTGGGGAGGTGAGGAGGCAGGGCCTTTTTGTCCCCACATGGATAAGTCACTGGATATGGGGCTTCCAGGAAGAGAAGGTGTGGCCTTGGGTGAGGATGGTCTCTGATAATTTTTTTAATTAAAAAAATAATAAAAAGCTCCATTACAGAATCTTGTCTTGATAAAGGGAGCTGGTGCTGCCAGATTGATTCTTCATGTTCCAAAACGCCTTCATGCAACAGTACCATTAGAGTTGACCTCAGATTTTAGTTCACCCTGGAATCAGCCAAGGGCTAGAAGAATTTCCCTCTGATTTAAAGAAACATGAATAGTCCTTACTGAAATTAGCCATATTGACATCTTTAGAAATTACCCTAGATGCTTGTGTCAGGGCTGTTCTTATTCCCTGACATCCATCCACCTCTTGTTCACAGTCACATACCCCAGTTTTTAGCAAGGTGCTTGGCTACTCATGTAAGACTACATTTCCCAGCCTCCCCCTGGGCTGGGTGTTGCCATGTGACCAAGGTCAGACCAATAAGATACAAGCAGCCACGTTATGTGGTCCGTTCCCACCTGAAAACGGATATAGTTTGCCATCTTGCGTCGTGAAGACCAGGGCTAAAGCTTAGACACGGTAGATTCATGCTTCAGCAAAGGACTGCAAGGAATTTATGGGGTAGAATCTGGATTTTACATCTGAGAGATATGAATGTCTTTCTTGTTTCAGTCCCTGTTACTTGTAGTCAAACCTTGACCTAAGTAATACAAATACATAAATGATTTTTGAACAATGATTTTTTTGTGTGTTTGTTTATTTGGGGGACATGACAATGGCCCCTCCCAAACATACGTAGGACACACATACACACACGAATACAAGAGAGGTTGGTGATTCCTATTTACCATTTGGAAGACCTATTTCTTCTTTCAGACTTTTTAATGTCTATACTAAATACTTTTTTTTTTTTGCTATGTCTAGCACACAATTTGGAAACAGCAATCTATCATCATTTATGTGTTAATTTCATTCTACATAAATGACACTTCGAACAAAGTACATCCCTGCAGTATGTGGAAAACATATGGGTTTTGTCTGCAAGGGGTTATTAACTTTACACTTTCCATCTGGAGCCCATAAAGGATCTGTTCTCCGAGATAGTAAAGAGCCAAGGTCACACTAAAACATCACATTTACAGTGAATAAAGAGGCCTTCTGATGTTTGAAATTAGGAGTTACCACTCCTGGGATAATTCTGAAAAGACACAACACTGCCTCCTAGTCTCCCATTTACACAGAGGCATTGGCGTAATTACTACCTGTGTGTGTGTGGAAATTCTATGATGGGTTATGACGCCTAAAAGCCGTTTGAAAAACCACTGAGATCCAGAAAGTTATACTGAATCTTCATCATCTTATCAGTGACATGCTAATTAGGTCTCTGTTATTAGCAAGTGTCAGAAAGAAACAAGAGCAAATTACAAATGTGCCTCAATGCTCTCCTGCCTGTCCATTCAAATGGCAGCACACTTTGAGTTTTAATATTTGTGTGACACCAGTCCTAGTGGATAAGGAGTATTCTTGCAGAAGAAAAATTCCAAAAAAAAAAAAAAAGTAAATCTTATGTTTTAGGAAAATTTGTAAGAATGTGAAAGCAGACAGAATGGAAGAGAGGTTTAGTAACCCAGCTATGGAGCTTGCTAGGTTGGGTCCACCTTCTGCTTTAGCACTTAGCGACTAAAGTGGATGCTAGTTTCTGGGGAACTTGACTTAAGACAGTGGTTTTGTGATGTTAGGTCAGTTAGTTCTCTTTCTGTCTCCTCCTGTAGACTGCAGGCGATAACTGTCCTCATTTCCTGAGGCTGTTTTAAGATTTAAACAAAACAGTGTGTGTAACGATGAGCCTGAATTTGGAGTGCAGTCAATGTTACCCGAAAGGGGGGCTCCCAGGGGAAGGGGGGCCACTGTTTTGTCCATCTCTGTCCCAGTCCCTTTCCTCTTCCCTTCAAAGCACGTCTGGCAACTCATGAAGTCAGCTTCACTGCCATTTGTTCATGACCCTCACGGGGTTATAAATTCCTCATGGCAGAGACCATGCCTGGGGTGACCAAGGATCCCAGCTTGCCTGGGACTGTTCCAGCCTCAGCAATAGGAGTCCTGCACCTCGGGAAGCCCCTGTGTTGAGCAAATCAGGATGGTGGGCATACTCACCTCTCTTTCATGATTGGGTCTCAGCATCTCAGCACGCTGACCGGCAGAGGGAAGACGCTCACTAACACCTGATGACTGAGTAATGACAAAGTATTGACCAGCGAGCACCCATGACATTTCACAACATGTTTTTTGGTCTGTTTTCGGGAGGATAGTGTTCGTGGGACCCCAATGTAATCACAAGAGTGGAGGAGGCAGACAAGGAGCATTCAGAGGTGGATGTGACAGAAGACGGGCTCAGAGGAAGGGCTCAAACCCCCCCGCCGCTCCCTTGTGGCTTCGACGATGGACAAAGAGACCACCAGCCAAGGTGGAAAGGGCCAGGAGAGCGATTCTCCTGAGGACATCCCCCAACCCCCGAGCCTCCAGAAGGGAGAACAACTCTGTCCACATCCTGACTTTGGCCCCGTGAGACCAATATTGGTTAGACCACTCACAGAAACATCAGAAAATAAATTTGTGTTTTAAGCCACTAAGTTGGTGGTAATTTGTTACAGCAGCCGTGGAAAATGAATCCACACCCCTTTCAGAATATGCTGAGAGTCATACCCACTTCCCGCAAAGAAAAAAATATAAGGCACTCAATTTTTGGGAGTCCCCAGACAATGAACTCCAGGTGAAGGATCCCATCTCAGAAGCCAACAGCTATGTTCCAGGTGAAAAACAAGACACACTGAACTTCAAGAAAGACTCACCTCACTGGCCTCAGAACACACAATCACTGTGCATGCACTACAGTGTTACAAAGCAGGGATGGGGTGAAAGTCACGGCCATCTCGTGATACTGAGATGCCCTGGTCCAGCATCCTGAGAGCTGGTGGGTCGGGAGGGACCAGCTGTACAAGCTCCTGTTTCCCTCACATGCAGGGCCTTTCAGCTCAGAATTCAGGCTTCAACTCTGAGAAAAACACTGCGCTGGGCAGTGGGAGGGCTCGAAAAGATGGAAAAGGTAGGGTTTTCTTACGAAGCCCGGTCAGCTGTGATGGTGACCACAGGGCAGGGGCACTGCTGTCTGTCCAGAGCGTGCAGGCAGAGGTCAGATCAGACTGGAGGGGGCCCAGGAAGGCTTAGATAGGGTCCTGGGGTATCGTAGGCACAGACCATGGCTGGAGCAGAGGCCCAGCCAGAGATTGCTAGGCCCCCATGATTATTTCTCATGCTTCCTTCTGGATAGGTTGTGCATAGTCTTTAGTGGTTTCATGTCAGCTGATGTGGCCACAATAGTTTTCTAGTGCGCCCCCAACCCCAGCAAGAAGTCTCCACGTGGCTTCTTGGCCGTGGGGCAGACCACGTCAGGTCTGCTCCAGCTGTCCCAGCTCCTGGCTCTGCAGGGTATAGACCTGGCCAGGCACAACGTGGGAGCAGAGGTCAGGCGAAGTCCCAGGAGCAGGTGTGGCCCACCTGAGCGTGACAAAGCACAGGTGAGGTCTGCCGTGCCCTCTAAGAGCTCGTCATCTGCAGCTCTTTCTGTGCCCAAGGTGAGAATTCACGTGCAAGTGATAACGTGTTAAGATTGTATCCCTAGGGGTGCTGAGGACCCGGAGAAGAGGGGCAGGAAGGGAGGAAGCTGAGTGGGGTTGCCATCTTGAAGTTGTGCAGAAGGTAGCTTCAGCCTGAGCCCTCCCACTGCCATGCCGGGACTCTGGAGAGTAATGCGTGCCTCAGAAGTTACCCCCCGCCCTGCCCCACCCCAAGCAAGGTGCTGTGCTTTAACTCGGCCAGCCAGTGGCTGAGGCCTGCCCAGGGGTGTAAACTCCCAGGTCCTTCTGCTGTCTGCAGGGGTGGGGGGAAGCGTTTCTGGTGGATGAGGGAAGAGCCTAAAGGAGAGTCTTGGTGCTGCCATTTCTCCCTGGAAATGAGCACACTGACCCTCTTCAGTTCCATGCACCATATACTCTGGACACTGTCCTTGGGCCTGCGTGAGCGCACAGTGTCAGGTCTTGGGGATTAAAATCAGTGCAGACCTCCAAGCGTCTTGTTTCCCTAACTTGATTGTAAACAACAAAGCTGTTGTTTGTTGAAAGCTGGGAAAAAAAAAAAGATGGGTGTGATCAATTAGTGGTGTCTGCCAGGTGTGGATTCAGAAGGCAAATAGGAGTGATTGATTAGTGATGTCTGCCAGGTGTGGCTTCTGATGGCAAGATGGACGTGATTGATTAGTGATGTCTGCCAGGTGTGGCTTCTGATCCAAGATGGGTGTGATTGATTGGTGATGTCTGCAAGGAGCCTGGGACTGGGGAGAGTGGGCCCTTAGACCATGTGGGTTCCATCCCTGCTTCCCTCCGAGGTCAAAGCTCCTCAAGCCAAATTTACCTTATAATCCCCATCTTTTGCCCAACTTGTTGGTCAAGAAGTCCTTTTCTTTTTCTTTTCTTTTTTTTTTTTTTTTTTGAGTCTCCCTCTCCCTCTTTCTCCCCCTGCCCATTTTATCTCACTTGGGCGCTTATAGGTTTTTATTCTATAAACACTTTGCAGTCTTTGTGACATGGACTCATTCAGGACATGTTTACAGTACTTAATGACATCTCCCGGAGAGATAATGAGAATGCCTTTAAAGGTTGGCTTTCTCCCTGCCTGCGGAAGGCCGGCTCACCAGGCCTTCGAGATGAGCGCCAGGGGTCTGGCAGGGGGAGAATTGACTTAATTTCTTTTCACCACAGGAAATGGAGTGTCTGGGTGATCTGACCTAAATGCATGGCCTAAAAACCAATTAATTCTGAATTGTGAATTTCTGAGCGCATCCAGCTGTGTGCGGAATTCCCGATGAGGCAGACAATGCATACCTGGCTCATTTGAAGAATGTGAAGGTTTTTCCACATAAACATACCTGACGGTCCGTTATTAACGTGCAGCCTCAAGCACAAAGCCCCTCAGCTCCAGGCCCTGCCCACTGGAGTTCCCACCCTGGCCTGATATGTGGACCCTGCAGCCCCAGCCTCCCCTCGGGCCCTGGGAGGCTGCCATCGGAGGGGCCTTAGTGTCCCTAGACCCACACGGACTTCCCATGTGGTGGTCCTAAAGTTGGGGTGCGGGTATATGGGTGTGCTGTCCCTCAGGTGCAGCTCACGCCCAGCTCGCCTTCCCTGTGGCCTGGGGTTCCCGCTGCCCTGCATTTCTCCACCCTGTTTCCTCTGCCTGTTGGGTTAACTCCAGTTTTATTGTATTCAGTTTAATTCACCTCATGTTCACTGAGGCCATGGTGCATAGGACCCTGATTTATTTGGGGGGAACAAAACTTAACCACGCAAAGAACCTGCTTCAGGCCCAAATAAGACAAAGTTGGGAGGGAAGTGAATAGCTGTCACAAAGTCACATGTGGTGACCAAAAACAGAGCTCTCAGCAAAACGCCGCAAGACACAGGAGGGAGCTGGCAGGGCATGTGTGTGAGGTGGGTGGTGTGTGTATTTTATGTGTGTGTGTGGTATGTATGTGAGGGTGTGTAATGAAGGGGTGTGTGTGGTATATATATTATACATATGTGTGATGTAGGAGGGTGTGAGGTGTGTGCATAGTGTATGTAGCATGTGTGTTGTATGTGTTGTATGTGTGTGGTGTGTGTGTGATATGTGAGGTGTGTGGGGCGTGGTACATGAGAGCACAGATTGTGGTGGTGATGGTGGTGGGGTGTGTGTGTGCGATGGGACTGGGATCACGGAAGTCTTCATGGAGAAGGTGGTGTCTGAGGAGCAGGTAGGATTTCTCAGAGAAGGGGGCGCACAGCACACGCAGCACAGGGGGTGCCAGAGGGGAAGGGGGGAAGTCAGCAAGGTGAGGGGCTCCGAGTGGGGAGGACTCCAGGTGGCAGGCAGGAGTCGGGGGCTCAGGCGTGTGGGGGTGATGGTGATGCTGGGTGCAGGGGAGGGGGAGTGAAGGGCATGAGGGGAGCTGGAGGGATGGGAAAGTGGCCCCAGAAACTTCAGATGGGGCTGCAGACATAGGGAGGGCACCAAGAATGGCCTCTCTCCCCAGGGCTCTGTGGCTTGGTGTCCCTCGCAGCCCCACCCTGGGCTTTTCTCCCTTGTCTGTGGGCTGGGAAGCCCCCTGACAGTGGAGGGGGGTCTGGGGGTTATGCCTTTGGAGGGCAGACCCAAGGCGATCAACTCATCCTCGTTTGTCCTGGACTTTCACGGTTTTAGCATCAAAAGTTCTTTCTCCCAGGAATCCTCTCAGTCACAGGCAAACCAGGACAGCTGGTGACCCCACTTCCCTCCAACACACCGTCCACCATCACAACATACTACGTGCTTAACATGTGTCTGCAGTTGTGTGGGGAGGGAGCTTGAGCACACACACCACCCCCCCACCAAAAGTCATGGGCTGAAGGGTTGAACTGGGTCCCCACCAAATTCGTATGTTGAAGTCCTAACACCCCAGACCTCAGAATGTGATCTTATTTATGGAAATAGGGTCATTGCAGGTGCATTTAGTTAAGATGAGTTCACATTGGAGCAGCTTGGGCCCCCAATCCAATATGGCAGGAGGGTGAAAGCCATGTGAACACAAAGGCGGGCATGGGAGTGCTGTGTCTATAAGCCAAAGAGCCCCAAAGAAGGCCAGCAAAACACCAGACACTGAGAGGGAAGCCTGAAACAGACCACAGCCTCAGAAGGAACCAGCCCTGCCCCACACCTTGATCTCAGACTTCTGACTACCAAAACTGAGAGATCTTGCATCTCTGTTGTTTAAGCTGCCCAGTCTCTGGTACTTGTTACAGCAGCTCTGGCAAATCCATACACCCGATTTCCAACAGTCCTTTGGTTGACATCTCACGAAGAGTCATCCTTTGAAAATTCCCAGGAAAAAAAACAAGCAAATTCTGAGAGTCCTGAGTGTTGATGAAAACCTGTTCATGTATTAGAATTTCATTCAATTAAGTTTCATTTCAACTTCACCCCTCTTGTGAAAACAGTCAGGCAAAACCGTCGCAGATCCAACTGCCTTCTGCAGACCTTCATTCCACATGAAATCTTTTTATGGAGCTGGAAAGGCAGATGTAGGGATGGGGCAGGGAGCAGGCATGGCAGGAGGAGGATAAAAATGAATGCAGAAGCAGCAGCGTCTGCTGCTGGCACATGCTCTCTCTCCCAACCAACTCACAGGGTTCTTCCTGTCTGTCCTCAGCAGCCCACGGATGGGAGCAGAGTTGGCTGAACCCCGGGTCATGGGCTGACCATGGGGATGCTGCCAGACTGTGATGTGGCCTTGACCAAGGCATCGTATAAAGGGCAAGAAGAGAGGACGACCAGAGTCAGTGGGCAGAGCACAGCCATGAGGCTTAACTCTGGTCTTGTGGGTTTGTTTTGCTTCTTGTTGTTGAAATCCCAAGAAAGGACCTTCATATGCAACTGGTCACCTCCACTGCAGTCCCTTTACCCCGGCCTGACCCAAGGCACATGCCCCTGGGCCCCAGATTTCAGCTGGGTGAATATCAGCTGGACTCTCCCCTACTCTCTTGAGCCAGGAGAACACTTTTCTTTCTCGGGGCGGGGGGGAGTTTCTTGTTTGAGCCTCCCTGGCCCTTCCCTGCCTCCTCCCTCTCTCTTTCTTTTTGGAGGAAAACCCATTTCAGAACTTCACTGAATTTACCCAAGAAGACCCAACTAATAAATTCCTAACTCAAAAGATTAAAGACGTTTATGTGCAACACACAAAAGTCTTTTACATCAGAGTCCTGATGTTTGTATAGCTTAGCCAAACAGAGAATAATGGCTGAAAGACAAGGACAGACACAGACATTTCTTGTTTTCTAAAACTGGGCTCAATTACTCAAAAAATATCGCCTGCTTTGTTGTTTTTAAATGCTTTTATCTCTTTCTGATTTATGGCAGTTCCCTGTATAGAAATACATCTCTCCTTAACCACCTTTGGCAGGTGTATCCCTTTACACACAATCCCCAGGAGCTGGATTCATCTGTCACCTGTCCTCACTCGGGGCCAGAAGCCTTCATCATCTTTTTTCTCTGTGACCAAGTCAGCCAGTGGGTCTATTTCATCATAAATATTCAATTCTATGTGACAACCAAGGACAGAAGAAAAAAAGGAAATCTGACGGATGTTGATCAGGATCTGAATTCAGAGAAAAGAAGAACTAATATTTATTAAATACCTATCTGGAGACCAGCTCGGGGGACACATTTTCATATAATATGTATGTATGTATATGTATATGTATATATATATTCTTGGAAAAACTAACTGTGACTTTGGCAAGTTACTGAATCTTTTTTTTGATAAATCATCTGTAAAAGGTGGATGCATTAAAAAAAACTAGCTACTTCATATGACATCATTTTATATTTATTAAGTGATTGTGACTTTTTCTGTCATATTTCCTGTGACTTGCATTTTAAAATATTTCTTTCAAATTCTTCAATCCCATTCCCTAGAAGATGCTTTGAATTTTGTTGAACAAAAAAATACATGCATGACTAAATTTAAAAAGGAAAAAATATTTGATGGGGGAAGCCCAGTGGTGACCCCAAGGGATAAAACGGAACAAGTTAGCTCCTGTCTCCTCATGAGGAACAGAATTTTTTTTTTTAAGTTTTGCTTTGTTTCTTTCTTTGCTTTGTTTTTTTTTTAAGTTTTGCTTTGCTTCTTTAGAAGTTTTACTTTTGATTTCTTAAACAAATCACCTGAATCATTTTACATATAATTGTGTTATAAACATGCACCCTAAAATATAATAAGACATCACGTAGATGGTGGTGTGCAGACTTTAGGTGAGAATCAAAGCAGCATAGTGCCATAAAGATGTTATTTATTATCTGGTGCAAAAGAGACCATGGAGTTTTCTGCAGGAATCTTGAGAGAAGGGGGGTCGTCTTCTACTCAGAAGAGCCTTTTCCAGCTGTTTTCCAGGTGAGTGTTCTGAAGCAACACTGCCTGGGGGAAGCAGTTCCTTGGCTTTACCAAGCTTGAGGAAGAGAACGCTTGGTCTCGGCTGAGTCGACAACTCCAACAGCCTTCGCTGACAACACTGCGTTTTTTGGTTGTGATTGTGAACTGCTCTGGAATTTCTGTTGGAGCACCTCTTCTGTAATTGGGACCCTCTCAATTTATCCGTATTAGATGTAGAAAATCATACACAGGAAACATTCTCTTACCCTAGGAAATGACAGATGGACGGAGAGAGCTGCTCTTTTGATAACTTGAGAATCTGTGGGGAATCCGTGTTGGGATCACTCTGCTCTTTGTATGTGAGCAAACAGATGATGTGGCCCCCCTGCAGGGTCTGACAGTGGGGGGGGGGCATGGGGCATCCTGGCAGCGCATCCTCCAGCTCCAGGTCAGCCACCTCAAGGAATCCACAGAGAGGCAGAGAGCTTCTAGGAGGCAAATCCTGCACGGTTTTATTCTTTATTAGTTCCTGCAGAGTAAGGCTGGGGACTATGACTTGCTTTGTGTCTGCTCTTGGGGTATCCCTTATCTGAAGGTGACATTAGAGAAAACCTGTGTGAGGAGATGGACCTCACAGGAAGCGTGTCCTTGGGACCTGACATGTGCTTACCCGTCTCTGATGCAATCACCTAATCATAGGAGTCCCTTCCTTAAAAGAAGAAGGGGTTGCTTAGGGGAGGGGTTAGTAAGACTAAACCTTTGCCCCACTATACAGACGTGGCTGAGCCCATGGAAGAACTTTCAATCAAGGGACTAAACTTGGAACTTGACTGACAGGCTGGTATGGAAACCCTTCCAGGTCTTCTCAAATATTCCTTCAATACCTTGACTTTTCTGTGCTTGGAACTGACAAACAGATCTTTGTAGACCAAAGGTTGCAACTCTCAATGTAATGCGAAGTTGGATGAGAACTTAGATATCAGCCATTCTCAAACTCTTTGATCTTGGAGCCTCTTTACATTCTTAAAAATTATGGAACATTCCAAAGAGCTTTTATTTATGTGGGTTACATCTATTCATAGTGATATTTAGCATACTAGAGCTTGAAACAGAAACTATAAAAACATTTATTAATTCATCTTGAAATAATAATAAACCCATTAAATGTTAACACAAATAACCTATTTCTTACAAAAATGACTATCTTTTCCTAAACAAAAATAATAAAGGAAACGAGTGGCATTTTTGGCATTTTTGCAGCTCTCCTTAACATCTGGCTTAATAAAGACACCGGGTTTCTCATATCTGCTTCTGCATTCCATTTGTTGTGTTATGTTATTTGGGTGGCAGTGTGTGAAGAAAAGCTATTCTTATACAGATTGTCGCTGGGAAATCAAGGGGTGCTTTAATGGCCCTTTCAGATCATTGTGGATATTCTTTTTTGATGCCATGCCGAAGCCCAATAAAATGTAGTTTCTTAGAGGTGAGTTGCAATGTGACTTCCAGGAAACTTGGCATATTTTTATGCATATGAAATGTCCCTATTAAATAAAGAGACAGGGGTCATTCCAGTGTTTAAGGTGCAGGTCTAGTGGGTCTAGTGGTATATATCATGAAGATAATCTCCACCGCTGCTTTGCTCAGTCTCTCCCTTGGCCACGCCGAACTCAAAGTTTGTTAAGTGCTTTATTGACCAAAATGAGACATGGAATCAGTTGGGAAGAGCCCAAGCTTCGTCATCCTCTCACCTCACTTACCCCATAGTTTTTAAAAGGTCGGGGCAAAAAGCCTTTCAGAAGTCTACCTAGAAACTGTGCTGATTTCCCTAACTCTGAAAGAGTTTATTGCTGCTCCTTGGGAACAGAATGAAGAACCAACCTCTGGTTGGTTTCTGGGCAATAATGGAGCATCTGAGTGATGCCCAGAAGACAATAAAGGTAAATATAACTGTATAATAAACACAGTGGCCTTCACATGCACTCTCTTTGTGAGGGAGACAGCTGTTCTCGAGCACCTGCCCGGGACTCTCATTTACTGCCGTCTCCAGCCTTTGCCTGGACCCCGCTGCACACAGCGGGGCTTGGGGCTGTATTCCATTCCCTTCCTTTCCATCCCCTCCCCCTCCTCGCTTTGGACCACTGTTCCCCAACCTGTGTGACTGTGTGTAGATGGGTGTGCTCACCGGACTGTGAGCTCAGTTTCTAACCCTGCCTTTGAGATATGTCTGAAGCAACATGGTGAAGCCTGAGGGCAAGAAATTTGCAAGGGGCCATTCATCCCACCTCAGAACACTGGTGGCGCATTTCATGCCTCCTTGTGCCACAGGAGATGAGCAAACCTGGGTGCTCTCAGGCTCCTGTTGGCTTGACCTCATCTCTTCACCTACACCTCACCTCTTCCCTCTATACGGGAAGCCCGTAGAAAGTCACTGCTCATTGAGAGGATTTGACAAATGCCTTTTCCAGCTCTCTTCCTCAACGAGAGGTCAGAACTCCCTACAACATTCAGCAGAGCCCTCTTTCCAATGGTCTTGAACAACATAGCAATCGTGGCTTCTTTCTTTTTCCAAAGATCCCAGAAGCTCTACCTCGTGTTTTCATCACAGAATATTTCTTTCTTGTTCTGGTTTGTTTCCAGGAAAGAGATCTCTCGGTTCATACGGTTTTAGTTCCTGGGGGACATGCTTGCACAGCTCTGTAGATGGACCTCCTGGTAGAGACACCTTCTGAAAATGACTAATGCATCCCTGAATGGCTTATCAGCTCTTTGCTACCCCTGAACTTGTGCAGATTTGCAAGAGACACATTTACCTTAACATGCAATGAACACAAGTCCGTTTACTTTGGGTTCAGGCCAAGAAATTAATCTAACTTATTTGCAGGTGAAATAACTTCATGTTCAGACCAATGAAGATCTATTTTAAGTCCTTTTGTCTTTGAATGGTAGAGATGTGATTAGTGCTCTTTGCTTGGATACTTTGAACTTGAGGAGGCCACTTTGTCAGCATACGTCCCCAAGGGAAAAGGCCAGATGCTGAAACACAAGGCTTGAGCCTTAAAGGTTGGAGTTCACTGTCCAGTGTGTGCTCGGGTCCACGTGTCCCTGTGTTTGGGAAATGATCCCTATTGGTAATTAACATCTCTCCCCAAAAGATATTTCCAGGAAGAACAGCTAATATTGAGCAACGGAGGCTAGCCTAAATTCGAAAAGTTGTTTTTGCTGTGCTTTTCTGAGAAAAGCCAAATTGTCAATAGAACTGTCCTTAGAGAGCACTGATCAATATGTCCTCCAAAGAGGGGACGGTCCCCATCAGGAGGTGAGGCCAGGGCAGATGGGAGCTGGAGAGAGGCATCTGCAGGAACCATCGGGGGCACGCAAGGTGGTCTTGGGTTTCACACCTTACATTTGCTGGTTATCTAGAGATGTAGCATTTTAATTTGAGGAGCCACACTGAACATCTTCTATGTGTTAAGGGACTATTTTTTAAAGACTCTTGACCCAAACCTGCATCTTGTGGGAAGGGCTGGGGAGCCAAGAGATCAAGGAAAGATTCCGGGAAGACAGAACCTCTAGGTTGAGTCCCGAAGAATGAATGTCGGTCAGCACTTTACACGGTGCCTGGGGGTTGGTTTCCCTAAAGGCAGATGCTGAACCAGGGACTTGAGGACCAGCCATTTTGGGACGTGACCCTGGGAAGCACCCAGGGGGAGCGGAGAGATGAGACCAGGAAGGGTGGGGAAGGCAGCTAGCAGAGGGTTTGTCTTCTTCAGTTGCCACAACTGGGGAGGGTAGAGGAGGTGACTAGGCTCCCTCCTGCTGTGGCCTCTGGGAAAGAGTGTGGAACACGACTCGGAGCTGCCCCACCTGGAGAGACGGAGGGGGGTGTGTGTCCACCACCAGCCATCAGCCATCCCCTGGGGAGCTTATTTCCTGGAATGCAGACCTGGCCCATGGGTCACAGTCCAAACCCTGAAGGCCTGAGTCTTGCAGATCATTGGAGCTGGAGGATGTCACAGGCACACACAGGGGAATGGCCGCTCGCTGGCCCAGGACACATGCCATCTCCTGGAGGGACTCAGGACACATGGACCACAAGCCATCCCTGGCAGAGGGGGAAGCCAGAACCCCTGAGCTTGAGGAATTCAGAGGGTTAGCTAGGATGGCAGCAGCAGGGCTGGGTGAAGCCTGATTTGGTGAGCAGAGCCCACCCTACAGTCTCCTGAAGATGCTTTTCCTGCCTACGGCTCTCCGTGGCCCTGGGGAAAGCTCTGGGCTTGGTTTTTGGATGGAACTCAGTCCAGAATTTCTTTAGTATCCCCTGTCAGTGCATCTGCATTTGCCTCAGGCTTTATATGTATCTGTGCCTGTTAAGTTCATGGAAAAATTGATGGGTTTTTTAGGAACAACGGGGACTTGACTGTGTTTGGTCTGGAGCAAAACAGCACCCTGGCTCCAGGTGAAGGGCTGGCATCCTGACCACCAGGTGCCCCCAGGCACTGGGTTTCCATGAGCAGGACCCGTGTACTGGTCAGCCCACTGTCCTCCTACCTGTCCCTCAAATGTACCAGGTGGAGGTCCACCACAGGGCCTGCTGTTCCTTCCTCCGGAACATCCTGCCCTGGTCATTCGATGATGCTCCTGCTTCCTGGTCTCAACTGCAGGGCCCGCTGCTAGGAGAGGCTCCTCTGCTCGGCTGACCTGAAGGCACCTTCGGCCCCTTGCTGGGTTCTGTTTCCTCGACAGCATCTCTGCCTGCCTAATGATGTATCCATATGCTCTCCTGCTTATCTTCTGTCTCCTCCTCTTATCAGGGGCTTGGCCTTGGTCACATCGTGTGCCCAGGCTTTGGGATACATTGTGGAACGAATGAATGGACAGCAGGGAGTGAACAAGTGAACGAATGGGTGTTCAGCCCAGCACCCGCCGCCGGGAGGTCTCCGTGGGTCAGAGCATTTCTTTACATGGTATTTAAAGGAGGCTCATGCAAAGTCTGCCACAAAACCTTGGCCTGATTTGGGGTTCATCTCCCTGCTAGGGACTGTTTCCCTTCATTTCGTTTCCTTCCTGAGCCTGTGAGGTGAAGATTTTCTTTTCTGTGCGATTTTCCTTTCTTTCTCTCCTGGCCTTTGTTCCCGAGCTCTCGGGGCTCCCTCCCTGCAGTGAACTGTCAGCAATGATTGATGCTAGGTGAACGGCTCCCGCTGAAGTTTTTGTGCTGGTGTTTAGTTAGCAGGTTTAAGTTTCATTTAATCCTGAGGGAAGGTCCTGGATGTGGGCTGGAGCCCCCCAGCCCTGAAAAGGGCCCCGAGGCTTGGTTTGCTTTGGATAAACCCTGAGACCTTCGATTCTTCCTAAAGCAACCGGGCCCACCCACCAGGCTGCCACTGTCTCTTCTAGGAGATCTGGTGAAACTCCTTTAGCATCTGTTAGCCTCTCAATGGCCTAAGGAACTCTTCCTGCAGATGGCCTCCTGCCCAGGTAAACCTGCCAGGTCCACCGTCTGCTTTCCACCGTCGGGGCAGGGCTTTGTGGGCGATAGAGTCCCCAATCCTAAGGAGGTGGACGACCAGTCAGCACCCAACACCTTTACTGGTGCCGAAGCAAAGAGAGAGGGCAGGTGAGGGAGCCCTGTGAGCAGGCAGGGCTGGACCAGGGTGTGGGCTGGTGGGCGCACCCCGGAAGAGGTGGGCTGCTTGAGGTCACCCTGCCTGGCCTTCTCACAGGCATTCTGTCACCGTGGATGCCACCGGGCTTCCTCTGGCCCTGGACATGCAGGAGGGGGTGTTTGTAGATCCAAAGGGCCCCTTGTGTAACAGCACACAGGTGCCCATCTCCAACTTGGAGCCAGTAGAGGGACCATGGGCACTTTTAAACTAGCAAATATCAAATTATTTTTAAAATGTCGGTTCCATCCATTGCTGGTGCATAAAGCATACACAGAATTCGCATATTGGCTAACTCAGCTTGGGGCTGATGTAGGAAGGGGTAGATTTCTGGGCAAGAAGAGCTTTCAGGTCAGGCCCTGTGATTCTCTACATCATATACCCATGAAATAGGAAAAATTGCCATTTATCCCACAACCACCATCTGTTAAATTCCTTGGGCTAAATGGAAATTCTACTGATTCTGTTCTGCCAAATGTGATGGTGTGTGCAAGTCCAGGCTGGAAAATATTGAATTTCTTTATATGATAGACGAGGAGAATACGGACTTGCAGGCCACTAGACAAGAGAAGAAGAAGCTAATAAGACGGCACAAAGCCGGCCGCCATGTGAGGGACAGGATCCTGAGACCTGGTGACATTAGAAGAGAGATGATTAAAATATCACTGTAACATGGCTGCCCTCCCCTTAGATGCCCAAATCCTCACTGAAATCGAATTCATTATCAAGTGCTCTGCATCAGTGTGTTTTAAAAAGTGGCCACAAAGGGGACATGTCATCATATTGGGATGAGATTTGGAAACACATACCAAGAATTGGAGCTGGCACCTGGAGACAGAGTCACCCTGAGGACATGAGCCTTCAGGAATGTACAGAAGTATCAGGAGGGCTTGGACTTCCCTGGAGTGTGAGATGGAGATTGAGTGTGATTCGACCTGTGTTCAAGAGCCTGGGAGACACTACCTGACCTTCGGCTGTGCGGTCGCTGCAGCTCAGGGCCTGGCATACTCTCCAGAATCAGGTCATTGATTAAAAACGGAATGTGGCCCTTCTCAACATCAAAGCCAAACCCATGCCTGATCCAGACTGGTGTTATTTGTGCAGGTAAAGCGGAGATGGGGAGAAACCCAAATGCACACAGAGTTGAGTGAAAGTCATCTCTGATTAGATCAAGCCGGAGATTTAAGACTAGCCTTGGACTTTGCAGAGCAGCAGCAGTATTTGCCTCTTTTCAGAGTTCAAATTTGAGAACCACTGGGTTTGTTTGTGACTGAGTGATGGAAATTTGTATCTGGGGGAGGTCTCCTGCGTGGAGATCTTCAAATGGTTTTTGGCCAAGTATTCCATAAGTTACAAGAAGAACATGTACCCTAACACGTGTAAAATGCAGTTATCTGGTACATATACTATATACATAAACAAGTATATTATTATATTATGAATATTATAAAACATTTACAAATTTGATTTTTAAAATGTTGAGATAAACGTACTTATAAATATACATTTTGACATTTTCTTCCCACACCCCAGTGTGTCTGCTTGTGTGCTGCCTGGGGTGCCAACACCACTTGGATGCTGTAAGGGTCACAGGGTCTATCTTTGAACAGACACAGAGATTGTGGCAGGGGATATCAGAGTTGGGCCAGAAGAAGGCAGGCAGAGTTTAGGGGGATAGGTGAGTGCCAGGGATTGGGGATTGCTCTCTGGTGCCATCCACATACTGTCATTAAATGTTCCCATGAAGCATCTTGAGGCATGTGTGTCTAATGTGGTGAAAACACGAGATGAGTAGTTCCTCTGCAGAAGGTGGAAAATATTGAATTTCTTTGTACAAGAGATGAGAAGAATATGAACTTCCAGGCCAATAGGCAAGAGAAGAAGAAACTGATAAGATGGCAGAAAGCCGGCCACCACACGAGAGACAGACCAGTGCTAGAGATGGGTGAATCCTTCTCTGGTGGGTAGGGACCCAGTTTACCACCCTCCATCCTCTTCTGTTAATGAAGGAGGTTAGGGATGCTTCCAGCCACCCAGGTCCAGGGCACCATGATGTGGTCCCCACTGCACACTGCCAAGCTGTTTAGAAAAGGAATCTCCCCCACAGCATGGGCTGTACTGATTTTACCTTTGCTTTTAGGAAAATAAGAGATAACGTTGGTAACTGCTATTCTTGTTTCCCTAAAACATCTCTCTGGATGGACTCACGGGGACTAAGAGCAGTGTGATATTCCTCCTGTTCAGCCAAAAGTTTGGATGCAATGACAACCCGTATGGGGTTTGATCATCACATGATCAATAACGTGTGACCCTCTGAAGCACTGCCAGATACCCAGGGACATTTAACAAAAGTGGAAAAAAAATGCTGCCCATCATTCGAGGAGCCCATCTGTAGGAAACAACACCCGCCTGTGTGTCCGATCGCATTCGGAATACCCGGCAAGACTGTGGTCCGGTGCTTTCTATTGTAACGTGGCCGTAATCACTGGGAGCTCTCAAGCACGGGAAGGGAAGCATCTCGGGCACAAAGTACTTCTTATTTCATTCTCCGAACCGCACTGAGAGGAAGGCGTTCTCCATCTCAGTTCACAGATGAGATAGCCACATTCAACGACTCCTTTGAGGGCCAGCTCTCACATGACAGGGCTGAAACAAGAATGCACGTCTCTGCAACAGAGCCCAAGTCACAGACACTGAAGGTGAAATATGCCAAGAAGGGTTTTGGTTCCTGTGTGTGTTGGTACATCCAGGAATTGAACTCAACTTCATAGAGTGGGTTCAGCATAACGGGATGGTGAGAACATGGGCAAAGTGTGTGTAAGGAAAAGGGTGGCACCAGGAAAGCCACAGAAAAGGCAGAATTGACCGGATCAGAGAATGTATTCAAATAAAAGCAGAAGGACATGTTGGGCTCACTGGAACGGTAAGTTCTCTACATCTAAATCCATCTCCGTATGTATTTTATTTCTCCACACTTCCAAGAAAGCATTTATGGAGGTTAAGCATAAAACCTAAGGAATAAAATAGTTAAATGCACGTTCAAAAACCATGTGGAAAAAAAGAGGTCATCGATACTCTTTATCAAAAACTAGGCAAAAATTCCCTGTGGTTCTCAGACTCCTGGCGGCCAGTTCGAAAAGGGAAACTGTACAGGAGATTATATAATTCTCATGCGGTAAAAGAGAATCAGGACAGTTTATCAGGAGTTCACCAGATACATCTGATACAATTCTTGAAGGGTCTTCTATTGTGCACATCTTTATACACAGGACAGGAAAACATAACAATGACTGTGCCCTCAGCAGAAGTTCCTCTCCAGAGCCTCTGTGAGTCTCCAGGTGATGACAGAGCAGGGGGTGATGCCCGGGGTCCACCGCTCAGATTCCCTTTCCAGGAAGGGCTCTCTGTCCTTCTGGAAAGAGCTCTGGGGGTTGGAGTTGGTCGGCAGCCTGTAGACACATCCCAGCCTTTGAGCCCCTGTAGCGTGACCCCGGCCAAGGTCAGAGAAGGACATGGTCCAGAGGCCCAGCAACTTCTGCTCCCAGCGTGATTCTCCTAGCATCATAGGTGTCGCCTGTGTGCACGGTAGTCTGACGACCACACTTGCTTCCCTCGATTTTCCTTTCACACCCTTTCTCCCAGTGCACATTTTGCCCTCCTAACTCCCCTTGGTGTCTCCTTCCCGAGGACCTGCCTGCAAGAGGGATGTTAATTCCTAAAGTCATCACGAGGAAAGAGGAATGTGACACTAAAGGGGTTTTAGAGACTCGCCTGTTTATAAATTCAGTAAGTGGCCGCAGTGTCTTCTGGTCAGAGGCACCCCTTCTAAGTTAGAGTCTCCCTAATGAGACCCCATAAAACTCCAGGGAAAATGGTTCAGGCCTTTCACCCTGTTTCTTCCCAGGACTGAGTATTCCTTTTAACTCCTTCTACCCACAGGGAAGGCATTTCAGTAGCCTGTCTTCTTTCCTGAGTCTCAAGTCTTTGGGTTTATCCCTGGATCTGGCACTGTGTCATCTGCTGTCACACCCACTAGCTCCCTGACAGTCACTGAGGCCTGATGAGGTAGGAAATCAGCCCCCGGGGCTCCCAGGGGAGAGTCGCCAAACCCTGCCCAGTCCAAGCCCTCATTCACAATCATTGGAAGACTGGATGGGAACCTCATTCTTCCAGCCCCACGTCCTCGTCCAGGTGGGGAGAGTGGATCCTGCCCTGAGCTTTGTCAACTCCAGCCGAGGCCTGACAGGAGAGACCCCATTTAGCCCCTGGTCAGAGGGCAGGGCTTGCCCTCCCCAGATGCACTTGGGCCCTGGAGGGAGGCCGTTCTCATGAAGGAAAGGGCACCAAGGATACTGCGATTTTACCCTCCTCCTGGAGGCGGGGCTGGATGCTTCCCAGGTGGCCTCACCACCCTGCTCCTGGGCCCAGGCTTCTCACCCCAGTCCGGCCCCGCTCACCACAAAAGGTGCAGCCTCCGCAGAGCAGCCTGTGCCTCTGCCGGACCCAGTTCTGGGTCGAGAGAGTAGGAGAACCAAGGCAGACTAGGTTCAAACTGAAACCCCACAGAGACACACACTGGGGTGCACAAAACCAGGACCAAAGGGCGCCACGGACCTCGTCCAGAACGTCTTCACTTAAGGACGGGCTGAAACTCCCGTGGCCTTTTAACTGACACAACCAGAGTGTGCCCTGAAAGAGAGGGATGCTTCTGAAGCCGACAGGCCACCAGGAAGCTGGGCACTAGTTTAATTGGAGCCAGTGATGTGCTCATCACCAGCCTCCTCTGACCTGCTTGCCCAAGGGACGAAGGCGAACACTCCCTCCAGGATTCCCGGGAGCCAGATGAATACACCCTGGTCCCCCTGCTTTCCTGCCCCCAGCCCGAGCCAAAGGAATCCAGATGTGGGTCAATCCCTTCAGGTGCAAAGACTGGGAATAAGATAGCTGAAATGAAGTGATTTTCTTTTTCCCCTGAGAAGACAATTTCAAACCCCATCACGCTAGCTTGAACTAAAGAAAAATGCGTTGTGGCTTTTGGAAGTTTTGTTCAAGTTACAGTAAACACGCGTGCACAAGCACCTTCATGCAGCTGCAGAGAGGCTCTATTTCTTATGCTTATCCCTTTCTCTTTTAACCATTAATCAACCCCCAATCAGAGCCTTGTGTTAATTGTATTACTAGAAATGTACTCCTATAAACACATCTTGGGCCATGTGTTTTTCTCCAAATATCTGATTTGGCTTTAACTAAGGATTTGCAGGGCTGCACAACGTGTGGGAATAATTGCCCCGAAGTTCCAAATATTTATTACCGGGGCCAGCGGGGAGCGCCAGCGGCTGACGTGGCCCGTGGCCGTCTGGCCCTATTCTTCTTGACAATAGGTGGATGGAGAGACAAGTGTTGGACTGTTTACTGCTTCAGGACATTTAAAAAGGTAATGAATGTACAAACAGCATGAAAAAAGAGCCCTCTGTAAGGTGGCTTAGAGTCGGGAGAGAAAATTCAAACAATTTTAGCCTCAAAAAGTCAACAACAGACACCCTTCTACTAAGGACCTACAAACAAACAGAGTTACTCTGTACACACATTAAGTGATGCAGCGCCCTGCAGCCGTGACTTTGACCTCACAGGGCCTGACTGTCACACGTGCAGGCTCAGAACTCGGCAGGTTTGGGGGCCCAGGAGCATTGAATCCCCAGAGCTTGCAGTTGTGAGACTTTCACACCTGGCTTGTCCGGGGCCTGCGAGGGCCGGAGAGAAACTCCGATTCAGACCAGGACTGGGGTGCTCTTGACCCGGAGACCAAGCCGTACAGAGCGCGTGGACCGTTTGTCTTCCGTCCCCTCACAGTTCAGCAGAGAGTGTTACAGACAGACGTCCCACATCGCACATAATTAAAAGACAGGAGGTTACCCTTTAAAAAAGTAAATAATTAATAATGGGAGAGGAATCTACCCTATTAGGGCTCTGCTCACCCCGGCCTAGAAATGTCGGTCATTTGCTTTCCTTCTAAGCATTGAATAATACAATGGAGGAAATAAATTCTCCTGTTTCATTTTTCTATTTTGTGAGAGATTTCGTGCCCTGCTATTTAAAGACTGCCCTCCTTTAGTCTCTGATGATGGTAAGTGAAGCTGCTCCATCACTGAGACATCTAACTAGAAGCAAGAGGTTGAATGATTTCGGAGGGTCTTGCTTTCACCCCGAAGTTAGGATTTGTCTCCACACTGGAACATCTAGTGCTTTCTGAGCCTTCTCATTCTTCCCAATAGACCTGAACAAGGGCTACACACAAGAAAAATCTCTAAAAAGACGTGCCTGAAAAAAAGTATGCCTCGCCTCCCCACCCAAGTGCTCATCCCACACACCTTATAAAATCTAAGAGCGTTAACTCTGAGTTTTCACGTTTTAAAGTCACTCTTTGCCAGAAGTAAATTCAGGAGATTTCAAGAAGAAGAAAAACAAGAAATAGAAAGGATGGTCTTGAAAAACATCTCCAAAGTAAATTGGCCACAAGTTTCCTTTTAGCCCATTCCTTTAAATGCAATTATGCCAAGAGGGAACATTTAATATTGCAATCGATAGAGCCCTGTCCTTTTATAATACTGGGTCTTAACGCCCATTGATTTTGGGGGTTGGCTGCACAAACTTAGTGATACACCTGAGAATTTTATGCTACGAAGAAGAGAAAATGACTTCCTTGCCACAGTGAGCAATGAGATGAATCACTGCGAGCTCACGAAATGGAAGGCTCATTCTCCCAGACTTTAGAAACCACACAGGAGGAAGGCAGTGGATGTCTTCAGATTATTTTCACAGATTCAAAAACAGGGACAACTTGTAAAATGGGGAGAGAAGCACATAGTGTCTTCATTTTTGCAGTGACAACATGGCAGGATCAAGGGTGCTGGAAGGGTGCTTTCAAAGGTAGTTTTTTACTCTGGCACACAGTTCCCTGGAAAATTATTTCTGGGGAAAGAAATGACTGCAAAAAAAAAAAAAGAAAAAAAAGAAACCTCCTAATTGCAGTTGGCCTAACGCTTCTCAGGTGGGTCAATACCAGGCCAGTGCAGGTGGCCTCGGGCCGCTCCCTTCCCAGTGTTTGATAAAGCCAGCCTCCTTCCCGGATCAAGGTATTAAGGTTTGGGTTATTTGTATTGATTTTGTGTGCTGCCACGCTGAGCCAGTCATGCTTATATCTGCCATTCACAAATTTCCCTTTAAAATGTCACCGCTGCTTCATTTCCTCCACGATCCATCAATACTGCAGCCGGAGGGGACACTCATGATCCCCAAGGGCTGTCGTCTGGTCTGAAAGATCCTGGAGCGCTGCACATCTCCAGAGTTTTCACTGATATCAACAGTGGGGAGGGAGTGGGTTAGGAGAGTGGTCAGGAAGATTCTAAACCAAAAAAAAAAAAAAAAAAAAAAAACTTGCAAAGATTTTTCTCTGATATGCAGAAGGATTTTTCCTCCTTGTCCAGAGAACACTGGCAAATGGATAGGCCCTCTAGTGGTTCACAAGGCTGCTCGGAAATAAGGGGAGGACTCAGCAGACATCATCTGACATCCCTTGAAAGTCCAGCCACACCCACAAACAGGTGTATACACGGGAATTTCGATAACTGACTGAACACAGCTATTACCGGCTATACCCATTCTTACAATTCTGCTGGACATAAATCTTAAAGAAACTTTGTCTTATTTGCCGATAATATAGGGACAAGACTTTCCCTGGAAATTCTGCAGTATGTAGTCTTTCTCAGCAAAATACGTAAACTAACCCATCGAATAATTTTAAACAGATACTTTTCCTTCCCAGAGTGGAATAAAACGAGCCTTCACTGGAAGCCAGGCAGGAATCTACACACAGGCGGTCACGACTGTATTTATCTGTCTGCGGTGATCCTTTAACAAACATGCAGTGGGGTAAAAATAAAACACATGTTTTCCCTTATTTCTCTGCAAGCGCTTACTTAAGGTTTTATTATATTTGGCCATGGGACATTCAGTCAACTTACTGATGATATCAAAGAATGATTTTACAAACAGTAAAAGTTACACTATTGACACCTCCAAATTCTAGAGTATTTACATTGTGTTAGGTGCACACTTGCACAGGGAGATTAACAAACATTACCAGCAAGGCTGTGGCCAAATCCACCCTGGTTGTTTATAAAACCTTTACAACTCATCAGCTTCCACTAACACACTGGCACTGTTCAATTACCATCAGTTTTAAAGAGCCTTAGCAAAACATCCAGTGCCCATGTAAATAGACAAATCTGAAAACTAGCTGGTCTGTTGGCTTACATACTGTAGGTAATGTTTTCTTTTGCTCAAATTTGTTCTGGAAACTAATCACGCTCTGATAAAGCCATCTGCAAATATGAGAAAGATTGACACCCACATGTCAAAGTTTACACAGCCTGACCAAGTGTACATATAGTACAGATGATGTAAGGGCTCTGCCGTGCAGAGCTTCTCCAGGGCCATGTTGGAATGGAGCTCACTGGGAAGAATGCAGGCGCCCTGTCCACGTTACAGCAAGACTTGCCGGTTTCCCAGCCAAGCTAAAACTCTTGCCAAAAGGATGGACACTTTCCGCAATGCTTATTGTGGAGCTGTATCACTTTGTTGCCCCAGCAGTATCAGTCTAGGACTAGAGGATGGTTATCACTCAGGTAATTCCAAACACAGTTGCTTTTCTACAAGTCACTAAAGCTTTACCTGTATCCAGAACATGATAGTAACTTATTGTCCCTCTGCTAGGAAGGATAGCATTAAACATCCTTTGTTTAATGGAATGATATGAAATGGCATTTGCCTAACAATTCACAGGTGCGCAACTCCTTCTTGTGCTTTGTCGAATTTGCAGTATGGCTTGATATGTGGATTTGTCCACTCACACTCGGAGAAAGTCCAGGATGAAAACCTGAGCCCCAAGCAGATGGAGCTCCTGAATACGATGGAACAGAATAAGGAATCCATCTTCATTTTACATCAGCAAGGAGCCTCTCTGACGTAGAAACAAACCCAGTGTCCATCTCCTGGGTTCCTGATTGCCCTCCTTAGAAACACAATGGAAATGAGATCCACAGCCATGTAGAAGAACTTATTTGTAGTGACCTTACTTTGGCTCCTATGTTCACTCTTTATTAAGAGCCCAGAAATCATGTTTTAATTTTCATTCTAGAATTTTTCTAGGGATCAACCAGAAGTTTCCTCGTTTATCATTTCCAGAATACAGCTTAATAGATCTTTGAAAAATACAGCAACATTTGCCTCTCTCTAGCCTTCTGACAATTCTCATTTTTAAAAATTTTTTATTACTAGGATAGCTCTGTAATTTCATCTGCCAATTCTTTCGATTCCCATTCTAAAGTCTGGATTATTTCTTAGCACTTCACCAATTCTGGATTTTGATTCTCTCTATCAAATTTCCAACTGTAAGATCATTCATCTTGATAGATTATTAAATCTACACCCAGTAATGAGTTCCTCACTTCCTTGTCCTTCTTGATCTAAATACAGCAAAATAAAGCTTTCTGGAGGTCCCGAGAACTTTTGTTTCTGAAAGCATCATTAATATTTAGTTTTCTGGTTTCCTTGAAACTCACTGATGGTGACATTGTTCTGTGTTTGTCTCTGTCCATCTTGTACATATTTTAAAGATAAAGGCTCAACAGAAATCTCTTTGTTCAGCCACATTCAATTGTTTAGATGCCTTTATCTTTACAAATCTATGTAGGCCGACATTTTCCAAGCTAAGTCTTCTAATCTACAACTCATATCTTAGCTAATTGCAAAATTTCATGAGCAATAGCTATTCCTAATTAACTGCCCTTGTTCTTTCAAATACTTATTCTATTGACCAAAAATGAATTTAACCAACGTGCCAAGAATTTTTTAAGGACGCACGCTTATATTATGAAGGCAGATCCCTTTGGCTTTGCCCAACCATTTGAGCCATGATCATATAATACGACTTCCAGAATCTCATAACCTCTTCTGTGCTTCACTACATGCATCGCTATGAAATGTGTAACAATTTTACGACGATTCTTGTTCAACAGAAGCCTTTTCAACGTTAGCTCATAAAACTTAATTCCCCATTTCCTCTTCCCAAAGAATAAATGATCTTTGCCCTCTTGTGGATAATTGGATCATGAAGGTAGGTGAGAGCTTAACCGTTACCAGGGGAGATTGCCTGCTGGTGGTTAAGGGCAGAGTGGTAACTCCTATGTCTGAAGGGAAAGAGACAAAGAGGAGGGGCAAGAACCAGCATTTGCTGAATCCCGTGCTGGGCCAGATCCTGGTCTAGATGCTTTATGTTATTATTCTCATCTCATCCATTCTCTTCTTGCCCCCTAATTTATCCTCATGCCACTCATTCCCTTGTCCAATACCCTTTAATGGTTTCCAATCACCCTCTGCACAAACACCAAACTCCTGATCACTGGCTTTGAGGTTTGGTGTGGTTTGGCTCTTGCCAACACCATCAACCTCCTTTTTTTCCATTGGCCCTTTGTTTTTGCTGCTTCATTGTTCCAGACCTTCTTTCCATTGGCCGTAATTGTTTGGTCGACTTGTATATCCCCAAGCCTAACCCAATTCTGGCACAGAATAGATGCTCAATAAATATTCTTGGTTGGAAGAACAAACAAGTGAATGCATTTAATCCTTTCAGCCATCCCAAGATGAGGAAATAGAAAGTCAGATGGATTCAGTCCCATGCCCAAGCCTCAGCCGATAACAAGTAGAAGTTAGCAACGTCTCAGCAGCGCTATAGGACTGGGCCCACCAGCTGCATCCTGATGCAATTTTCTTTCCCCTCAGATGTGTTTGCCGCCCTGGTGTTGCTTTAGAGGTTTTATTTATCTGTGGATTTTCTTTGAAGAAAGGCAGCCATAGGATGTTTTTTAGAGGCCAAGGTGAGAATTAGGAAGATGCTTTTACATGGCACCTTTTATAACATTGAAAAGTGATCATTAGGCTCCCTCGAGAGGATGAGGGATTTGCATTTGACTTGCATTGTGCAAACAGGGCTTTTGTTGATTTATCAACAGGACTTCACTTGGGGTTTTGGATTGGATTCCAGAGGTTGGCACCTACACTCTAAAAGAATCTAAACAGAAGGAGAAAATAAATCACCAACTGGCACTTTAAAGGCAAAGGTTTGTACCAAATTTAATGAACTTCCTGTCTTACTGAGCATGAGGGAAATGTCATGTTTACCCCAATGCTCCCTGCTCCTGGCAGCAGACGTGCCGAGTTGGAAGGGATGCAGAAGTGGGTCGCGTTCACCCAACTGCAAGTCAGAGAACTCATTAGCGAGAGGGCACCGGGAAAGAACTCTGGCCATCATGGTGCACCCCAGCCCTTGCTACCAACCCCACTCAGAACTAATCCCAGGAGACATGGGGGTCAAGTCATGCTGTCTGATTTGGGCTCCCCTAGAAGCAGACCAAAATCAAGGTTTTAGGCGCAAGTAGTTTATTTAGGGGGTGGTCCCAGGAAACACCGGTCATTGAGTGGGGGAAATGAGACAGGAAGTCAGGGAGCAAAGAGCCAGTTCCTGCTGGAGACAACAGGATCTTCATCCTGCTGGGACCTCTAGGCACCAGTGTAGAAAACCTGTCTCAGAGTCATCCCGACTGAGAGGTGGGAGGCGGGGACGTTGACACACCAACTTTCTCAGTGACTGGTCAAGGGCTTCTCCAGGGCTGTTAGTGTCCCAGAAATTCCAGCCAGAAGTGCCTTCAGGAGAAGCAGACTCCAGAAACCAAAGTCCTCAAGCAGAGAGATGTAGGGATGGGCAGTTGGGAGTGGATGGGCATTTGCTGGATGGGTAAGTGTCTAGGTGGGTGGGCAGCATGGTGTCCTGATCTGGTACAAATGAAGCTCTGTTAGATCCCTAGTTCTTCTGTGACTTCTCTTTTCAGATTTTACATGGTTCATACATGTTGCCTGGAGATACATATTATCACACTTCTCATTATATACGATCAAAGAACTTTCTTTGACTTAATCATCATTTTTACCCCAAAATCCTTTTGATTCCCTCCACCGGCATTGAAACAGTTCTAAAACTACAACTAAAGTTGTGTATGACAAGGAGTGTGCATTTCCTGACTCTCCCCATAGCAATAAGTGAGGAACACCTAGATGCAAATCTATATAAATGATCTACCTGCCCTTGGAATTTGGAGTCTAAAATGCACCTGATATAGTTCCCAGTGGGGAATAAATCTTTTTGCCAAAATAATATATAGTCAGGTACTGACGAAGGAATGAGAAACAGGGTGCATGGTTAAAC
Organism: Delphinapterus leucas; assembly: GCF_059928025.1. NCBI lineage: Eukaryota > Metazoa > Chordata > Mammalia > Artiodactyla > Monodontidae > Delphinapterus > Delphinapterus leucas. The sequence goes on along the minus strand of NC_143143.1, from coordinate 42,702,592 downwards.
AGCCCAATTATTTGAAAAAATGATGGGATAGTCTGCAAGCCTGGTGATGTCATGGAGACTTGGTTGCCCTTCAGGACATCCACCGCCTCGTGGTGCATGCTTGGTTCAGCTCAGGGAACATCAGCCTCCCTTCCATTCCTCTTGACCAAACCTCATGAACCTGAGAGTCACCCATTCCCCTCCTTGCCCTTGAGGATGTTCAGTCAGGTTCACTGCTTTATCTTGATACCTTTCTATCTTTGCGTGAGAAGAACACTGGGCTAGAAATTAAGACACTTGGGTCCCAGTCCCAGGGATGCCACTTGCTGGTTTTATTTGTTCTTCTCAGTTCCCTTATCTTTAAAGTGAGAGTTGGATACGGTTGCTCAAAAATTGGCATTATTCTGGATGACTTATTTTTAATATGCTTATTCCTGTTAACTTGCCTTTCTAATATATGTCTTTACTACTGCGACAGGAAGTGTGCTTTGACAAAGCTGGATGCTTCTGTCCACTTATTTCCTTTCTTTAGAAAATGATTCCCCTTTTTCTGTTCTCACCTTGTTTCAAGAGATAGATGCAGCCTTCAACATCAGTGCACTTGCAGGGAAACCCTTGAAAGAAATTTGATCGTGTCTATGTATTGATGGATCAATTGACTAATGATTCTTACATTTTAGAAAGCAAAATGAGTAAAATTATGACCTTTGTCTTGAGTCAACCGTGCTTAATAAAGACGTGGCTATTCTTTATCTGGAGCTCATTCATGTTGGTGAAAGTGTGCTTCCCAGGATGTCAGGCATTAGAGAAAACAATATGTACCAGTCACATGAAATTCTGGGTTAAAACAAGCAATACACATTTGGGAAATGCTATAACCTATAACTCTAAATATTGGAAGAAAAAGAAACAGCAGCTTATTTTAGGAGCCAGAAAGTCCTACAGAAAACAAATGAGCAATTCTGGTAATTCTGGTATATCTGATCGTAGAATAAAAACATGGAGAAGCACTGGTGTATAATCCTCTCATACCCATAAGGTGTAGAAGGCAGGAATGTAAGTTCTAGAAGCAATACAGCACCTTTAAACATCCCTGGGCAGAAAAGAAAGCCATGCTAGCAATGTTTGGGCATCTGGTCGACCCCCTCTCTGGGACCTTGTGAACTTCTGAGTTGTGTAGCCTGTCACTAAGAATTGTAACATCTGATTTTCAGTGTAGTCAGAATACAAATTAGGGTGAAAACAGAGTATAGTGCAATTAATATTTCTTGAGTACAAAGAGGGTAGGAATATTCATTAGTGATAGATAGTACAACAAATTCCTCCAGCTTAGATGCAAGAGAGAGGAGGAAGTTACAGGGCAGGTTACCTGGTGCTCACTATTTCCATGTCTGTCTGTACCATTACACAAGTCACAATGTATAATGTTCACAAGGCTGGGATTTTAATCCCTGGTTGGTATTTCCTTATCTTGCTGTTGAAACACCCAAAAGTTGAAGAACAAAGGTCAATATTTAGACACATTATGAAATCACTTCAGGTCTTCTTGATTGGAAGTTTGTTTGGATTTGTTGAATTAATAATTTCTAAAGTCGGTATTCAACATTGTGTAAGCATGGCTTTTTAAAGTATCTCTCAGCCATCTGTAATGAATAATTAATTAGTAGAGGGAAATGACAGTTAATCTGAATTTCACTCATCCACTTATTAGAGTAAAAGAAAATTAAGTAGTTCTCCAGATAGAAGTTTTGGATAAGAATTATAAAAAACAAAACACAGTAGACCATTAAAAATATTATTTTAGTAATACTAATAAAAGAACGGAAATGAATATAAACTTGTATTCAATTCAATAATTGGTTGAATACCTGTGTGCAGGAATATCACCAATGCATATTCTTTATAAATGGTGGAATTTAATGTTATTAACAAATGACTGGGCTGATCTGACTGAGACACCTGGGTGGTCCAGGCAGCACCAAGGATGGGCTGTGACCCTCTGGTACTTTCCCACCCATCAGCTTTGCCTAACCCCATACTCAAGAGCCTATACACCCTCAAACAACTCTTTGCAAATCTGTCCTTATTTTTACATCCTTTGTTTAGTAACAGAAATAAGGCAACGCTCCTACCCTGCTCATCTTCCCAGCCCCCACTTCACCCTCAATTAATCACATTTCTTTTTCAAGGTTTCTCCAGGAACAAAGCGGGGATATTGTCACAAGTTCATAAAGTTTATTATCCAGAAATTATCTGGTGGTTATGTTCTCGTTGTGACTATCACTGATGTAATTTGTTATTTCAACCCACCATCTGTGGGACTAGCCCTGGGTCACATCCTGGACATCATGGGGACCTGGGCCCCATATGTGAGAAACAGCTTCAATAAGGGAATTCGTTCCCTGTTGTCTTTAACGTTTTTGCTCATAGGATGATATCCTTTTCATACTTTCATTCAGGTCTAAAATCTGGGAGTCCTCCTGGACACTTTATTCCCCTCCTAATCCTCTTCCCGAGCCACCCAACCATCCCACGCGGACTTCTGTGTCCTACCCTATTCATTTCTCTGGAAACCACTCTTCTCCACCTTTCCCTCCACCTTAGTTTTGAGTCTCACTTTTGAGTCCCTTGAATGTTGTAGGAGCCCCTAAACTCACCCCCTAGCCCACCCTAGGATCTCCCTTCTCCACGTCATCCTTTAAAAATGCCAGACTGATTACTTCCTCTGCCCACATCTTCAGGGGCTCCTATCAGCCTGCTGTCCTGTTCAAACCCCTCCGAGGAGCTCTGCCTTCTCTCCCCACCACCTTTCCCTTACTTTAGTCAATGGCACCATCCATCCACCCAGAGGCTCCAGCCAAAACTGGGAGCCATCTCCGGCTCCTCTTTTTTCTCTCCTATTTGTCCAGTCCTGAGACTCTGCCTCCAAAACAAGACCTGTGCCATTCACTCCTCTTCAGCTCCTGATTGTCTCACTGCTTCCTTTCTTCTTCCTCAGCACCTTCTCCAAACAATCCCAGAATCAACTTAAAGAAATCAAATCACGCTCTTTTCTCAAAGATCTCAGGGTTCTGACAGCTTTTTGAGTCAAATCCAACCTTCTCAAAGTGGCCGTCTTGATCCTGACCTGATCTTGTTCTGTCCTACCTTTGGAACTTCCCTTCTTTCCTGCTGCTGACGAATGGGTGGGTCCTGTAAACCCCAACATGATGTATATGGCGCACACCCTACCATCCACTATGCGCTGGACACACTGACCTCTGACTCCGCCAAAATGGCGCACTTGTCCAGCCCTTGGATCTTGCCCAGCTCTTCACTCTGAAAAGCTTTGTTCACCCACTTCAACACCACGCCCACCTCCAGATACTCACATGATCAGCAACATGTTGGTCACCCACATTTCATCCTCTGAGGTCTTCCCTGTATAGTTCTTCTAACCCCCCCACCCCAGTCTACTAAATGATGTTGTTTATTTATTTGCAGGGATGTCATTATCCAAAATTAAGTTGTTCTTGTATTTGTTTATCTGTTTTATTAACCATTGCCTGCTCTGTAATGCAAGCTTCTCAAGGAAAGGACACCTATTCTGTTCCCAGTTATGCCAACAATTAGGCCTGGCATAGTTTTGGAAAGCAAAAATAGGTGTTGAACAAATGAACAAATGATTATTCTCAAACTATTACAATTTACCAATATGATAGGGTAAAAAAATAGTATCTTAAGATTTTAATGCACTCCCTGATTATTATTGAAATTGAGTCCTTTTCATATTTTTACTGATAATCATTTTTTTCCTTTTCTATGAATATCCTGTCAACATCCTTTGCTTATTTTTCTATTGGTTGTTTTTTCCTTGTTTTTAGTTGTTATTCATTATTGCGTTTCTTTCTTTCCTTGTAGTTATTTATATTTTAGATAATTAGTTTGTTCTATATTTTGAAAATACTTTCTCCCAGCAGGTCATTTGTCTTCATTTTATTTAGGGAGATATGTGTCATTACATAGTTTCAAATGTTGATGTAGCAAAATGCAACTTTCCGAAAAGTTCAGAATTTTTTCTTAAAAATACATAATAAATTAAAGCAACAAAGGCCTCCCACACTTTCAAACATAAACTCTCACTTGACCACACTGGTCAACATTAGGATCTATGACAGCTTCACAAGTGGATATGATATAAGTTCTAGCATGATGTAACGTGAAGTACACCGCACAATGTGTGAAGCATTCTTATCAAAGAAAAGTAACATGCATTTGTTGAGGTCTTTGCACTCAATTTCCAGTCTAGGACCGAATGGCGGCGGAGTTACAGGTTACCGGACACCAGGAGGACAGAGCCAGGGAAATCCAGAATGTGGCTTTCTACAGCCCCAGTGACTTCAACAAGACAACAGCATGGGAGAAACGGGGATTATTTCAGATGAAAAGAGACTTAAGAATTAATAGGTTTAAAAAATCCTTATTCAAACAGACTGTAAAATGGCATATTTGGATAATTAGGGAAACTTGAAAATTGTCTAGATATTCAATGTTATCAAGGAAATATTTTTTTTTATTATTTTTAACAATCATCTCCTTCTTTTATTAAGGGTCAAAATTCCTATTTTTGAGATGCATATTAAATATTTAGGAGTGAAAGTGCCTGAGATGTTCTTTAAAATAACCCTTCTTCCCAAATAAAAGACCATGGGTGTCAGGGTTGGGAATAGATAAATCAAGAAAAGCAAAGTGTTGATGGCATTTGCTCAAGAGAGATGGCTTGGAGGGGAGAGAAGAGGGGCCCATTTTCAGGCCCCAGAGGTGGAGAGCTCTATGAAGAGGCAGCGTGACTGTCAGGGTGTGTGGGAGGGACCCCAACCTTCAGTCTAATGCTGGGTCCCCCCACCCTCACCATGAGCAGATCCATCCCAAAGCCAGAGGGCGGGAGGCCCTGGTCCCTGAAGGTCCCCCTCACAGAGTAGAGAGCTCTTCTGGAGCAACAGATATCTTGGGGTTGGGGGTACCCAGCAGGCCTGGCATGTCGCTATTTTGTGTACATTTGGAGACTTTTATAATTACTCGTTTGATTAAGAAAAAAATGTACATTTTCTGCTTTGGGGCAAGAAAGATTAGTACATAGTTTTTAGATCAAATATATTAACTGCATTATTTGAATCTCCTTGATTTTTACTTATTTCTGCATATTTGATGTGCTGAATTCCAAGAGAATTGTGTTAAAATCTCCTACCTATATTTTTAGAATTATAAATTTCTTTATATTCTTCATAGTTTTAGTTTTATATTATTTGAACCTATAAATTTTCATGAATAGTAAATACATCCTCTTGATTTGTTGTTCAATATGAGATCAATTTACCAATATCAAATATTATTTGCTTTTTTAAGGCTTTTTGTTTGAATTCTGTTTGTCTGGCATTAGCATACCTGCTTTTTTGGGTAGTATCTGTTTTGCACATTTTTTCTGTTTATTTATTTTCAACAGTTCTCTTCTTTTTGTTTCAAGCATGTGTGTATCTTAAACAGGACTTGGCCAGAAGTTTTTCCCTTTTTAAATTCAGTCTGAGCATCTCTTGTCTTTAAACATGTAAATCTCACCCCTTCATATTTGTTGTGATCACTGATTTATTTGGACATGTTCATGCCAAATTTTCACTTTTCAATTTCCTTTTTAAAGCTTATTGACTATGTGCATGAAGGCTTTGATTGGATTTATCAACTTTGTTTTATATTTTTGCAATGCTTTGGAAATTATACATTTTATTTCTGTTCTTCAGTGATTATATTTATAATCACTTACCCTGTGATTAAATGCATTACAATTTCATTTTTATCAACATCTAGAATTAGTTTCCCTCCCAAATAAGACTTTATCTTCCTCCCTTCTTCCCCTGCCTCTCACCATGTCAAGGTCACCTAGAACTGCCGACCAGGGTGGTCACCACTGGCCACCTGTGGCTACCTAGCCCTGGACTGGAAACGTGCCTCGTCTGGATGGAGAGGTGCCGTAAGTGTCAGATATACACCACATTTCAAAGACTTAGGCCAAAAGAATGTAAAATTCCTCATTAATATCTTAATATTGATTACATGTTGAAGTGGTAATATTTTAAATATGTTGGTTTAAACAAAATATATTGTTAAATTCATTTTACATTTTTGCCCTTTCTGAATGTGACTACTAGGAAATTTAAAATTATATACGTGGACCACATTATTTTTCTATTTGATTTCTATTGGACAGAGCTGCTGTAGGTTGTTAGTTTTGAGTTGTTACTTTTCAACAGTAAACGAATTTTTCCCCTTATTTTTTTCCCTTTGTCCCTCTGATTCATTGATTCACACGGTCCAGCCCTTGAATTATAGTGTCTGTTGGGTATAGAATTCTAGAACTCAATGCAATTGCTATATCGTCTTCAATTTCTGGCTCCTTCTGTAGAGAGGCTGTTTTTCTGTTCTAGAAGATTTTAGGAGTTAGTCTTCACTTTTAGTGTCCTCCAGTTTCACTCAAAGTGTGGGCGTTTCCATGTCTTGTGTTTCATGCTCAGAAAACTGAAACATAGTCTTTTGTGTATGTGTATGTCTTTTTTAAGCTCTGGAGAAACCTCTTGCACTATTTCTCTACCTGTCTTGTGTCTTCTACAATATCTATACTTTAATCTGCATCTCCTCCTGAAAGGGATTTGCAACTTTTAGACCCATTTTCCACGTTTAAACTCTCTTTTACATCTTCTAGTTGTCTGTCTTTCTCCCTTCATTCTTGCATGTAACTCATTGATTTGTGAGTTTTTCAGGGGTTTTTTTGCATCTATTCCTCTATTCAGCCCCCTCGCTGCATAGAAGAACTGGATTCTCATTTCAAAGGTCTATCTGGTCCTTTCCCCTCTCAGCACACTCTTGTGTCACAGAAGCATTCTCCTCACTTGTCCTGTGAGGATTTTCATTTTACTTCTTGTAAATGAACCAGCTTTTTGTTACAGCTTCTTTCTGCTGAGTTGGGTGTCTCTCTTGTGAGAAAGGAGACAGAAACCACTCTGACTCTCAAGACGGATGCTCTTTGCACGTCATGTCCCACAAAACAAATGCTCACACTGCTTCACCAGCTCGTTCCGGTGCACGTGGGCAGATCCTCTGCACTCACAGCATGCCTGGGACTCGTGTGTTCCACAGATAACACCACTTAGTCTTTGCCACTCACTTGCTCTACCCTCTCTGACCAATCTCTGCCTAGAGCACTCCAGGGTTAATGCCAGTCCCCAAGTCCCCAGAAGTTTCCTTCCCTAACTCCATCCTTTTAGACAATATTGAAAGGTGTTGTTATTGTTGTTTTTAAAATGGTACAGAAGTGTTGTCAGGTCAACATATTTACCTGGAAGTCTTTTTATGGGGACTTCATATTTACTGTAAACATTAGATGATTCTTGGTTGTGTGTTTTTCTCACATTTGAAATGAAATATTGGACGATTCTTGGTTGTGTGTTTTTCTCACACTGGAAATTCCCTATTAACCCATGTTTTAACGATCTCCCTCCCCAACCTCATTCACCGCTGGAGAGGGAGGTCGGGACCATCCTGCTGGCCAGATTGTGGGCGGGACCTGCCCCCGGGCTGAGGGCATTGGGCTCCCCTGTTCATCAGCGCCCCTCAAGCCTCGTCCTTGTCTCCGGCGGGGCTCTGAGTGGCCCCGGGTGCCACTGCTGTGCAACACAGTAGGGCCACGAGGATGGGGCAGCCCTTACTCAGTCTCCCAACCCACCACCCTTGGGTGGCCCTAGGGCTTCCTCAATCCCCTCTGCCAGCTGCCTCAGAGCTTGGGACCCTAAAGAGAGCTTGCTCCCTGTTTTACAGCAACTCTTTCTGCCCTTGCTTGGGGCAGTATCTCTCCTTTCATCCAGGTTTATGGCTCTTCCATCTTACTAGGGTTCCTCAAAATTTCAGGTCCACTGAGACTCAACTCTTGTTTACCAACCATGTAATGGATTCTCCGTGTAGATCTGGGAGCAGGAGTTGGAGGCTGGGGCGTGTGAGTTGCCAGCCATCTCCATTCCGTTCCTGCGAGCACCACTCTTCTGCCCATGCTGTTCTCTCGGCCTGAAATACCCTTCCCGCCTTCTTCCCTTTGCCAATGCCCTTCATCCTCCAACACCCATCTCAGGAGAGATGGTCTAGAAAACCTTTCTCAATTTCTCTAGGTGGATTCAACCTCTCAGCCCTGCTGCTTTCATAGAACACACATATTTCTCTGCTTTTATTTCTTTTAGCTCATCCCATCCTACTTGAACACATTTATTTGTACATCTGTTAGATTTGTTTTCACTGCCAGATTGTGGGTTTCTTGAGTCAAAATAGAATGTCCTAATCATCTTTGTTTTCTTTATGCTAACACAGGACCAGCTCAAAGGGGCTATTCAACATGAATTTATTGAATGTAGACCTGGAGGATTTGACACCCACTCTGGAACAGGGGGCAGCGGGCATTTGCCTGGTGGAATGAGTGTTCCTGCTGGAGCCTGCTCAATAGTCTAAAATCCTGGGAATTTGTCATTCTATTTTGAGTGACAATCCAGCCTGTGCCCTCTCTCCACTATTCCATCCCATTGTTATTATTTGAAATAAATGAAGGAGATGCTTCACTCTCTTTTTTTTTTTTTTTTCTTTGCGGTACGCGGGCCTCTCACTGTTGTGGCCTCTCCCACTGTGGAGCACAGGCTCCGGATGCGCAGGCTCAGCAGCCATGGCTCACGGGCCCAGCCGCTCCGCGGCACGTGGGATCTTCCCGGACCGGGGCACGAACCCGTGTCCCCCGCATCGGCAGGCGGACTCTCAACCACTGCGCCACCAGGGAAGCCCCACTCTCTTTTAAGAAAAAAAACCACACTGTTCTCCTTATAATAGTCAGCTTCCTTTTAAGGGTGAACATATCTGCTGAAAGTTTAAATAACATTTATTCCCCCCCACCTTTGTTTCTCCTCTCTGCTTCCCTCCCAATCACGGAAATATTAAGAAATAAGAATGCATCTAAAGAGAAAGCATTCTGAGTAGTCTCCTGATTTGTCCTTTTCTGCAAAATATATGCAAGCTAGACAGAGCTGATAAACACAGACAGCCCACATGACTTCAAAAAACAAACAAATACCTATACAGGCAGATGTTGATTCCCCTGTGGAAATTTTACAGGAGAGTTAAGTTGTGGAGTGTACACAGACCTGAAATTGCCATGCAAACAGGTGGCGGGGATTTCAGTGTCTATACGTGGGTTGAGTGAACCAGTTCAAATAAGGAAACCCTGGGATTTGGGCTGGATATTTGAATGAAAGCAGCTGGAAAGTTAGAGAGCTGAGATGTTTCCCCGTCACAGTATCTGTATGCACCCACCATTTTTGGTGGCTTTTGCTTTCAACAAGCGAAATTCACAAGCAGCTATGAAAGTGATGGCTAAGGGTGTCTGAATCTGATTGAGGAGAGAATGTCCTGAGTGAGAATTCCAGGCAAGAAGTTCATTTGGGAGGTGGCTTCAGGAAGCCCTGAGCTGAGTGGAAGGGAAAGGCAGCCAGTGCAGGCAGAGTTAGCAGGCAAATCAACCACCGTGGGCACCGGAGCCTCATTCCACTGGGGACCTCTGGGGACGGCACGGAACATGCGCCTCTGAGTTATGCCTCCTCTCCCCCCAGGAGTGAGGTAGACAGACATTTATCCACCAATGTCTGTCCATCATTGGCCGAGGGCTGCTCCCAGGGGGTGTCAGTCCCGGCAAGTCTAGTCTGCTGTTCTTGCTGGGAGAGCGGACTCCAGGGCTCTCCTCAAGTAAAGTGACATGGGGGCGTCCCCAAAGTCAGGCCAGTGTAAACACCCAGAATGGTGGGAATGGCAGTAACAACATGATGATTTTCCCCTTTAGACTAATTTTTATCCTTCAGACAATGCAATGGGAAAACAACCTCCGATAGTCCATTGTTTATGAAATCCATAAATGATGAAATTTTTAGGCCTAAACTGTGAGAAAGAGAGTCACCTGTGCCAGCTCTTCAATTCAAATCATCTATCCACTCATTCAACAAACTCCATGACTGTTGAGAAAAGTCCCTAAAAAATAAACTTTTCCAGGCAGAGGAAAGATGAGGATGTGTGATTGTGGGCATGTACAGGAGGAGGGGAAGGGTTGGACGCAGCAGGAAGTGCCCTGGCTGGGGAGCTGGGGCCTGCCTGTACCTCCCACAACCTTGGCCTCCTCACCCTTAATGCACTGCATGTGTGGGCACTCTCTAGCCTTTTTCCAGCTCTGACCTGTAAATTTCACACTAAGATGGTGCATTGGGAAGAAGGGGGCACTAAGGTTAGGCTGAGGCTGCGTTCAGAAGGGTTACTGATAGGTGTCCAATCATAGCCTCAGGGTAACCCTCCTGTTTTCAAAGCTCACCCAGATGGTGATATTGGGGTGGTCGACATTGTCCTTCCACATCTAATGGTCCATTCACACATATCGCACCTCCTGGCCATAGGCCCTGTCTTCCTGGTCTAGCATAAAGTGCTTGGTTTACAAAAAAAAAAATTTAGGAATGTTTTTAGAACACGTTTTATTTCTGTTTAGTTCCTGCTTCCAACTGTGCTCTGCATTGTGGCCCTTCCCATTTTCTTAATAATGTCTGGGCAGATTCCATAACTTTCTGATCACTTAAAATTTTTCTTAAAAACTGTGATAAAATACACAGAACATAAAATTTACCATCTTAACCTTTTTTTTTTTGGCTGCATTGAGTCCTCGTTGCCATGTGCCGGCTTCCTCTAGTTGCGGCGAGTGGCGGCTACTCTTCGTTGCGGTGCACGGGCTTCTCATTGCGGTGGCTTCTCTTGTTGCAGAGCACAGGCGCTAGGTGTGTGGGCTTAGTTGTGGCACACAGGCTCTGTAGTTGTGGCTCATGGGCTCTAGAGCACAGGCTCAGTAGTCGTGGCTCATGAGCTTAGTTGTTCCGCAGCATGTGTGATCTTCCCAGACCAGGGCTCGAACTCATGTCCTCTGCATTGGCAGGCGGGTTCTTAACCACTGCGCCACCAGGGAAGTCCCATCTTAACCATTTTTAAGTGCATAGTTCAGTAACGTTAGTGCATTGACATGGTTGCGCAACCAATCTGCAGAATGTTTCATCTTGCAAAACTGACACTTTGTACCCATTAAACTCCAGCTCCCTGTCCCCCACCCACCCCAGCAGCTGGAAACCAGCGTTCGCCCTCTCTGTGAGTTGGATAGTTCTAGGTGTCTCATATAAGTGGAATCATACAGCATTTGTCCTTTTATGTCAGGATTCTTTCACTCAGCATCATTTCCATCTGTTTTAGAGTGTGTATCAGAAACTTTCTTCCTTTTTAAGGCTAAACAATATTCCATTGTATTTATACACTATATTTTGTTTATTCATTCATCCAGCAATGGAGACTTGGGTTACAAATGCTAGTGTTTTTAAATGAATTAAAAGAAATGAGTGAAACCCAAGTCTTGCCCATTAATGGCTGGCTTTCAACCCACATATTAGGAAACCTCAAACAAGCGTTGTTCTATATATAAAACTCTCTTCTTAAAACTTTTGCAATTTTGCACATTTCGAAGGGGGTTTTCCTCTCTTGAATGAAAAGTCAAAAAAGAAACTCACCTTTATCGAGTGTTTACTCTGTGTCACCCCGTCTTATAAATGTCGCCACATTTTACAAATGAGAAAAGAACACTCCGTCATAATTTGATCACTGACACTGTTAGTGCTATTCAGGGCCTGCCATGTTCCTGGCATCATGTGAAACTGTGACCCAAACAAGACATCTTGTAGTGATTTTTTGTCTCTGTTTTTGTCATAACATTGTTGACACCCAGGAACGATCTTCACATCACTGACATCTTGTCATTGTGATTTTTTTCTCTGTTTTTATCATAACATTGTTGACACCCAGGAATGATCTATTTGTTATTAGACTTCTCCAGCAGATGTCAATAAGAAGTCATGGTCTAACAAAATTAGAATATTACAACAATTTTGACAATGGAAGTAAAGTAACTCTTCTTTGTAACTTAAGGAATTAGGATAATCAAGTGATAGCGACAATCTAGCGCCTAAAATAACGTGTACTTCTAAATAAGAATTCTGTGAGTAATGAATTCATGGGTAAGGACCTTCACATGTAAAATTTTTAAAAATCCTTATTGTGAATGGCATAGTGCAATATGTAATATTCTTATTGACATTCATAACATCTGTTGTCTTTTAAAGTACCAAGATGTAATTGCTGGGTCCCCAGTTTAAACCGAATTACCTTCATTACAACATGAATCATGTAGCAATTAATATCTGTTTATTATTAATAATCTATAAAGTATTACATGAATGCATTATAAAAATTGTATATGTTGTTATGGAAAATTTATTCAGTAGGAAAATAATTGATTTTGAAATTTAGTGAAATGTAAACTTAGACATTATTTCAAAATGTTAAAAATTCCAAGATTAAAAAAAAAATTCCAAGATAAAATGTTAAGCTATTATAAGTTTATCCCAAGATATGAAAAAAAGTCATTTAAAAATTATTAGAGCCAAAAAATAATGAAAGCTATTAGATGGGGGAAATGAAAGAAAATGATTCAATTATTGAATCAAGATTTTAAGAAAATAGAATGTCAGGAAGGAAGGAAAAGGCATCAGAGCTACTGCTTTGGGCCGATTCTAGCCCAGGTCCTTTACCTGTAGAGTGGGGTGTGCATTTTTCTTCTATTTCCATGCCAGGCAAGCAGATACATTTCTAGAAAAATCAGAGGCGAAAGACCCAAGGAAGTCATTAAGCCAAATGTACTTTCTGCCAAATGAAGTAGCAGCCGTGGGATCCAAATATCCAACAAAGGGTTGTTCCACTCTTATTGGAAATGTCCTAGCTCAGGGGAGTTACTGTCTTTCCAAAAGACAATACAGGGGGAGGACACTGCCAGAAATTCATTGCATATGACTAATTCCAAGACGTGGGAAAAAGCCACTTCAACTCAGTTTCTTCATTATCCTCAAGGGATTTAAGTGTGAAATATTTTGCAAAGAGTGGGGGGAAGGAAAAAATAACTGAAGAATATGAAGATAGGCAAAGCCAGGTGCAGCCCTGTAGTTGGGAGGGGTTTTTAAGGTCATCCTGGATGTCAGAGATGGTCCAGCTTGGGGCCACCCAGAGCCACCAGTCACGGGATATGGGCAGGGCTTGATCTGAGGCACTCTGGCCCACTGTGGCCTCCAGTGGGGCCCTCCCAGCAGCCAGAGTTACAAGTCCCACTTTGATGGAGGATGAAGACAGCATCTCACGGCATCCCCTCTAGGCGTTCCCACCTCTCAACCTAATCTGACGCAGCCTGAAACGGAGCCAGAGTGGGAGCTAACAGATGGGATTTTTATGAAGAGGCTGGATTTTCCTTAGAAGGAACAGAGACCCGAGAGGAAAGAAACAAATTTTAGCTAGTCGGCCAATTCACAAATATGGAATCTCTGAACACTGAGGATGAACTCTATTAAAGTAATTTCAGACATCAGAGTGGTAGGGGAAGGAACGGGCATGAGAAGAAATGGTAACAGACATAATTACCTCGAGTCATAAAAAAATTTTGACGAGGAACTAGCTTGGATGACCTCACTTGCAGACGTTATAAAACACGGTTGCTAGGTGACGGTGGGTCATCCCTGAGGATTTTCTGAGAAACACAATAAATTTTGAATATCTTCTTTTCTGTTAAAATACACATATTGATTAAGAAATAAAGATTTAAAGAACATAGGTCAACAAAACGTAGATAGCAGGTATGCTCTCTGAGCTCCCAGAGGTCACCACTCTGAGCTGATTAAGGTATTTGTTCCCATAATGTTTTCCACCATATCCCTGTGTGATGATTATTTCATAAAACAATTATTTTATAAAAGGGGGATATTTCTGCCTATAGAGTTCTTTATTCATTTAATAAAATATCTAGGGTAATTTTCCATTTTAGGTTATTCAGATGCATCGTTTTGCTTTTAGTAGACATTTAGCATATAAAAGATAGTTTATTCCAACGGTCCTCCTTAGAAGGTGTTTGTTTCTGGTGTTTGGAACTTTGCTATTTCAGATAAAGCCACAACGACCATCCCTGAACGGGTCTTTGCAAAACTGTATGTTTTTCTATGGAACGAGCACACAGAAATAGACTTACTAAGTAAAAGGATACGCCCATTTAGACTTTAGTGGTTAATGTCTCAAAAAGGTTGCAGTAACTTATATCCAGCTAGCCAACTGTGCTTGAGGCTGCCAGAAAAGTAGTCACTTTGGATGGAGTTTGGGAAGGTGACTTGTCCTCTGGAGTCCTGAGTCTTGTCTTGGTTACACGTTGCCTGACGCTCGGGGAGCAGGAGGTCTTCCAGACAACCCACGGGCAACTTGTAATCTGCCCCATTCTAACTCCATTACACGCCCTCTGTCATAAGTGTTGTCCAAGTCTGGGTGATAAACGTTCTCAGAAACTCCAAACGCCCAGCCCAGGGGTCAGTGTGCGGAACGTCCCTGTTAGGCCTGAGTCCAGGAGTTCCTGCAGGCCCGTGCATGCGTGATTAGGGGACAGACCAGGTCAGGCTACCTGGCGTTGACCTGTCCTCTCTGCGCCTCAGTTCCAGCATATGCAAAAAGGGATGGTAATCATATCTCCTCCTCTGTTATCAGGAGGATGAAAGTGAGCCTGGAATATTGGAAGTGCTCAGAGCACGGCATGTAGGATGCGTAGTAACAGACTAAAGTGTCATCACTTCTCTATAGCCCCCACTAACTTTGTTGCCTGCCTTTCACAGAAAAAAAAAACTGTTTGTTAACTAGGTCCCACCTACCAAACCGTTCATGCTGGGAGACCTGCTTAGCAGGTGTGGGTCCCAGGCCGTCCTAGTGACATGGTGAGGTGATCAGATGCACATTTGATTTCCGCTTTCTCTTCTCTGGAATCACTCTCCCCTCTCTTGGAAACACTGCCCACTGCCCTCTTCCCTGCAGCTCTCCCCTATACCCTGATCACTTTCTGCTTCAACACCCCTTTGAGCTGTATTTCATTGGGCGGAGGAGGGGGTGTGTACATGACACCTAGATCCAGAGTTTGAAGTTACAATAGGGCAGTGCTGGGGTGAGGAAAGTTCTGGGCGGTGGTCCCACTCGGAGCCCGTCCATCAGACGGCACGACCCGCCTCCAGGTCTCCAAGCCAAAGGGAGCGGGGTCACAAGGATTTGGACACAGACTCAGGCAGACAGTCTGTCTTCTGCAGTCTTTCTAGAAATTAGACTTGTTTCATAATTAACCCTACTGCTTCATAACAAAGGAGAAAACGCAGCTTCCTGGCAAGGGTCTGGAATACTTATTTCCTAAATACAAATTGCAGGGTGAATGCTTCTCCGGACCATCCCTCCCCTCACTTGTGCAGCCGCTAAGCCAGCTCTGTCTCCTTTGTTTGGTATTCAAAGCACAAGAATAGTGGTCATGAATATCAGCTAAGAAGAGCGAAGGGATTCTCAGTGGAATATCTTAACCCCAGGACGTGGCCCGCGCCAGGGTGGTCATGCTGTTTGTTTACTGGGTGGGACTGGGGATTGGAAACCGCGGACTAAACCAGCTTGGATTAGAGGGATTGAAAATATTTCATGTTTGGTACAAGCATAGGAAAAATTACCATTTTCCTCACACATCTTCTTGTCCATTTGGTCAAGTGGGGTTAGGAAGCAGGATATAGGGAAAGATCACTTTTCTGCATAGGTGCAGAATTACCCGTGGCCTCCTGGTTGCATGAAACAGCATCCTGTCCTCTATCCTTGCCTGAGGTGGGCTGCTCCCTTAGACTTGCTTTTCCCTCTGGGTTTTATTTTATTCCCCAAGATAGACAGATAGATAGATAGATAGATAGACAGACAGACAAAGGTAAATAAGATAGAAACATTTTTAAAGTTTTTTTTAACCTATTTATAAGAATAAGACATCCTTTTTTCTGCAAAGTTCAGAATGAGCAGAGGGTATTTCATACTTCAAAGGGAAAAAGGAGCTGGGAAACTTATGTGCAGAAAAATAACTGTTGGTCATGACACTGATGGCTAAGTTTTTAAAGCTTAGGAAGTTGATGAGAAAATTAAGAAGAAAGTGTACAGAGTGAATTTAAAGTTTGGAGAGTCTAGATACCAGGCAGCCGTGGTTCCCCGGGCTGCTCCAGGCCCGGATCCATGCAATCTCCCTCTCCATCCCCCCTGTGCCTGGACCAAGCCGCGTGCCAGCCTCTGCCACCAGGAGTGGCCAGGGTGGCAGCGCAGCTCTCATGAAAGGGCCCAGTCTGGGGCCTGGCCCAGACTAAATGCACCTGAGGTGGGAACCAGTGGTCCTCGAGTTGGACAACTTCCACGGTGTCCAGACCTCCAGGCTGGTGGGCAGCGCCCGCTGCCCTGAAGGCAGTTCAGCAGGGGTCAGCTTCTCACTGGGAGAACAAAGTCCCACTGAGCCCGGGGTCCCAGCTGCGCAGTTCTGCTCTGTAAACACAGCAGAGACAACCAGGACGGCCAAACGTTAGGGTCCCCGTGTGATCCTTTGTTAGGATGGAGACGCGGCCACAGACCGTTTTCAACTACTGCCCACATCCTTCCCTCTCTCCCTCATGTGCCAGCATCAGAACATCCTCCTACAGGACAAACCTTTGGTTGTTTCGCCCTCTTTGTTTTCCAAGCAGGGGCTCCCACCGCACCCCAAACAAGCCAAGTGTTTTCGGGGGTCCTGGCCTCCGCAAAGACGGCCCCAACCGGCCCTCGGGTCCCTGGACTGATGTTCCCTGATTCATCCCCACCACCCGGACTCGCCTGACTTCAGGTGAGAGGCAGGAGCCTGGGGGACAGGCTGCCTCCCATCCTTTCAACCGCCAAGCCCACCTTTGACTCCCAACATTCGCCGCCTCTCTGAGAGGCCTGGTTAATAGAAACTCAGAATGCAGGTTCATATCCCCGCTCTTAGGTGTTCAAGTGTGCTCTCGGGGACGCGGGTGGCATCAATCACTGTCCTCAGCTCCTCAGGAAGCTGCCGCGACGGACTGGCCGGCAGAGCCCCTCAGCTGCCCGCCCGCTGCAATTCAATTAGTCGTGGTCGGAGGGAGGCATTAGTATTCATACATCAGCGATTGTTCCCAAAGTAAACAGACCACGATGAGGTCTCTGATCCCCGTGGTGCCTTTAGCTGGGACACAAAAGGAAAAAAGCTGAGACACCAGGGTGGGACATTTGGCCTGAATTTTGATCTTTGCAAGCTTCCCCATCAGAGCTTGTGGATTTCTTCCTTTCCTGCTCTTTTTTCCCCCCATGACCTTTCTGATCTGTGTCCTGTGTGCACATGCAAACCCAGCAGGGCTGCTTCAGTCCTTTATGGCCAACAGAGCCAGGAAGCCCCTTTCCACCCTGGGCATCCCCCTGCCCACCCCCCCTCCACACTTTATAATGGATAGTACCTCACAAAAATTGGGGAGTGGATCCTTTAAATGGTGTGAATGATCCTGTTAGACTATAAGAGACCAATAACTTCCCAGTTAGCAGTAAATAACCCCAGCAGGAATAAAGGGTGACATTTGTGTTTTGTAAAGTGCTAACCACGTTAACTGTGGCCTGGCCAGCCCCCATCTGTTTATCAGTTTTGCCGGGTGCAAGTGAGCCCAAGATAAATGCCAGTTTTCCTTGGATAAATTTTACAGCCATGCCGAAACTGCCAAAGCACACAGGGGAAGTCAAAGCAGGGCTGTGTTCTCATTGACGGAAAAGTCCATTCTGCCGGATGCACTTAGGCAAGAGCTCGGGCTCCTCCCCTCGCTCCCAGCTCCAGTTCTGCGTGTTTAGAATAGGGCTGTTTTCTCAGGCTGGGGAGACGGCCAAGTCAGTGAGCTGAAAGTTCAATTCAGCTGGCTCTCCTTAAGAACCTGCTGTCGGGGGTGACAGGCGGGCTGGAGCGTGCCAGTTGTAAGGGGCCAGAGCCGGGATGCCCCCACCTCCAACCGCCAGCTGTCTGTTTCGTGGGAGGGGCGCGCATCCTGGCTCAGACGGCGAGCTGATGAACGGGAGGGGATCTGGGAAATCAAGGCGCTGGTTTCACCTTTGCCGCGGGTGAATTTCACGGCACACTCAACGCCTTCTAACAGTCAGCCAAGGGACGCCTTTAGACACAGCATCCTGGTACCTCTGTTGGCCTCAGGAGGGCTGTTGGCCAGTGCCCTTTGCCATTTGTGGTTCACAACAAACCCCAGGGATTTGCTGCTGATGTCCCCACCCCTTAAAGGAAGGACTCCCAGCTTCCACAAGTGTCCTGGCCGATGGTCTTTGCGTTAGTCTTTCAAGGATGGGTCAGCTGCCCAGAGCCATCGAGAGCCCAGCCCATGCCCCTTTCAGGCATGACATCCAGTGACCGTTGATGCTCGTCTACAAAGACCGGGCGTCTGGGCAGCTCTGAGGACGCACTTCACTGCCAAATGCCACATGGGGTCCACTGGGACTCTCTTCGTCAGGTCCTGTCCCCAAAGCCTGTCCTCAAGAAACATCCTGCACAGGGCTTCCCTGGTGGCACAGTGGTTGAGAGTCCGCCTGCCCGTGCAGGGGACACGGGTACGTGCCCCGATCCGGGAAGATCCCACATGCCGCAGAGCGGCTGGGCCTGTGAGCCATGGCCACTTAGCCTGCGCGTCTGGAGCCTGTGCTCCGCAGCAGGAGCGGCCACAACAGTGAGAGGCCCGCGTACCACAAAAAAAGAAACATCCTGCACAGTGATCTCCATTTCAGGGAGGGGACCTGTCTACAAGGCTTGGGGAATGACAGTGTGGAGACCACTGTTCCCCAACACTCAACCCACCCAGAAACTCTCCCCAGGGTGGCCAACAAGTGGGCAGCACCAGAGGTGGGAAAACCCTCCCGCCTTGACCTGGCCCCTCTGAACAACCCCCAGGGATGGCGCTTTGAGTCACTTAATTCTCTTGTTTTCCGTAGAAAATTGGAACGTTCTGGGGTCCTACTGCAGGCTGTGCTGTTAAAAATGGGTAGAATAATTCAAACTAGAGGCACATCTCGTTTTGTGCGTTGCTTTATTGCACTTCGCAAATACTGAGTTTTTTACAAGTTGAACGTTTGTGGTAATCTGGCATTGTCAGATGTGAGTTCTTTTTAGCAATAAAGCATTTTTAAATTAAGACATATACATTGTTTTTTTAGATATAATGTTTTGCACACTTACTAGACTACAGTCTAGTGTGACCATAACCCTATAACATATAGTGCGTGTGTAAACCTATGCTCTGTGTGAGAGGCTTCATTGTAATATTTGCTTTATTGTGGGTCTGGAACAAAACCCTCAGTATTGCCGAGGTCTGCCTGCACCTGGCCTCAGTTTTCCTCTGTGAAAATGCGGCCGTGGTAGGGCAATCAACCTGAAGTTGATGAAGGTGAAGGAACAGTGGTCTCCTAGACTTTTCCTGATTCTACCCTCGGTGACCCATAGACGAGAGGAAAGAGGGAGGGCGAGAAGGAAGGGGTGCGTCCAAGGCTTGGTCAGAGGCCAGATCTTGACTCGTGAGACGGCTTAAACTTGTCCCCCTATTCTCTGAAACTCCTCCCATCAAGAGGGGGTGTGGAAACCTCCTCCCTTTGCATTGGGTGGGCCTGAGTGCCTTGTTTCTAGTGAACAGGACGGGGCAGAAGGGGTGCTGTACACCGTCCGAAGTCACTGGAAAAGGTGGGCCAGCTTCCACCCGAAGCCCTGAGCCCCCAGGGGAAAAGCCTTAAGGGGAGATGACATTAAGACAGAGGCAGAGGCCCGGGGCCACAGGGCCGTGGGTCTTCTCACGAGCCGACTCCAGCCCCAGGCTCTGTCCAATTATTCCCATAGGAAAGACCCCGGTGAGGACCACCCAGCTGAACCGTCAGCCTGCAGACCCATGTGGCTGTACACGAAGTTTAGGATGGCTGTTACACAGGAATAGAGGACACTGGGTGAATGAGAGATCTTAACACAGAGCCTCATCCTCATTCGTAACACAGATCCCGGCCTGATAAATATCAGTCATTCAGAAGGAGGTAAACTAGTTCTAAAATCACCCAAACAAAACGAACCCCAGTGGTGTTGGTGAGATTTCCCTCCCTGAGGCCTAGCAGCAGGCAACCTGACCTTCACCCACACGCACCCCTGATGACCCGCCTCATCTGCCAGAGGAAGTATGAGAACTGCTCCATTGGGAACTGTGGAAGCTCCCTGGCAGCAAGAAGACGGCTCGTCCAATGCTCAGCACGTGCACCGGATTCCACGGGACGTACTCGCTGGAGCCTCCTCCCTCATCTTACACGCAGTTGTCCTTGTTCAGGAGGCCTAGTTTTCTGGCCTCATTGGAAATAGCAGGTTTCCAAATGAGGGTCAATGCTGCTGTACGTATGCCCTGAAAAATGTTCTCTAACAGGGTGTCCGAGTCCACTCAGGCTACTGTAAGAGAAAGCCACAGATGGAGGGGCTTCAGCAACAGGCATCTCATCTCACGGTTCTCAAGGTTGGAAACCAGAGACCAGGGCGCCAGCAGGGATGGGTTCTGAGGACCGCTGCCTTCCTGCTGTGTCCCTCACATGGCAGAGAGAGGATGCTCTGGTGTCCCTTCCTCTTCTTATCAGGGCACTCATCCCATCCTGGGTGCCCCACCCTGAAGACCTCATCTAAACCAAATTACTTCCCAAAGGTACTACTACATTGTGGATTAGCGCTTCAACATGTGGATTTTAGGCAGAGACGTTCAGCCCATAACACACACCGAAGCATAATTATAAAATGTTTATGAAAATGATCCTGAAGCATCATTAAAAGTTAATTCAGATTTGAGATATTATGTTCAAAAAGGCAGAGTAGTGATTAAGCTTTTGGAATGGTTTCCACCCAAAATTGTTATAATTTTTTAACCTCATACACCTGGAAGTAGGCAACTTTTCAGTTGTCTTAAAATTAGGTCTCCAGGCTGGTGTTCTCTAGAAACTGAGGATGGAAAACTTACTGCAGCTTTTGTTACCACCTTTACTGCACCCAACAGGCACTTACAACTTTCCTTTTGGTGATGCTTCTCCAAGGCTCAAAATGGGAAGACATCCATACTTAGGAGCCCGAGAAATATGTTTGTGTGTTTTCCTGATGGGATAACAGACGGGAGACTTTTAAGGAAGAAGGGCTTAGGTGTTAGTCATCTAGCCCATCCCACCAGGGAGAAAAACCAAGAAATGTGTAAATTCAGGGACTAGAGCAAAGTCATGGAGCTAATTTCTCCCAGGGCAGAGCTGGAACCTTGGACTTGGGGCCCCCATCCCAGGGATCCTCCTGCTTCGTGAGCCTCAGGGCAGCAGCAATGACAGAAATTAAATGTTTTCTCTGCATACTTAGGACAGCTGGGCTAAGAAGAGAAACTTGAAGTTACGGGGGTAAAGGGAATGCATTCAACTGCTCTTCCTCTTTGGGGGAGTGTTATTTGCTACCTGACTTGTACTCTCCACCCATTTTTCACCTGAGTAGCTCACGCATCCCCAACCACTCACTTATCACTAGTGTAGATGTTCCGGGTGGCCACAGGGGCCACACTCCGTCACCCAAGAGGGATTTGGAGGCGATTCAGAGGCTCCGTGGCTATCTCGAGCTCTGTCAGAGATTAACTCATGAATGTGCATTTTCCATCAACATTCCCTAAGTTCTTCACACAGCATGATGGTCCTAGATCTCAGGGTTGACTTTGGATGGACCTCCAGAGCCGAGTTCTGTTTCGGTTTTTCTTCTCTCCTGCTCTGCTTGCTGGGTAACTGATACACATTTATTTCCCAGTGGGTTTATGTCTTGAACAGCATGTTTACTTTTTGGTGAGAAATAACTAGGAAAAGTGATGACAAGCCAGTCGTTTATTTATTTTGGAAGTAGAGAAACGCATTCTAGACTTCTTCCCGCTCATCCCTGCCCACTTGCTGTGCCCCTCATTAGATTCAGGAACACATTTGTAACGTCAACAGATGTTAGCCTTCCTCATTATCATCAGAGAGAGTTCGTAAAGCAGGCTGGTTTCTCTGTGTTTCTGATTTGTTTTCGTTGAAAACAGTTTGTGATCTTCAAAGAAGCAACTAGCATTCGGTCTATGAAAGGAGAAGAGGTCATTCTTAGGTCTGTTAGAAAGTAGATGGGTGTTAACTAGACTGATTGAGGAGACCATTTTGTAGTATATACAAATATTCAATCATTATGTTGTACACCTGAATATACGTTATATGCAATTAGATTTCTTTTTAACAGATTTATTAAAAAGAAAATAGGCCAATTCTTCCTGTAAAACATAATTTGGGGATGGGTGTGTGAGTACTTATAAGGGGAAATAACTGTGTATGTGTGTTTGTACATATATAGATGTAAATGTTTTCACCTTTTGAAGAAAATACTTAAAATCAATGTATGAAAGGTAAAAATATAAAATAAAGGTACATTGATTTTTCAGCTAATTCTGGAGTTTATCTGCAAGTAAATTTGAGGTCTGGTACATGTTTGCCTCTCCATTTATAACGCCCAGGCATCAGCCTAGCATTTCACATGGTAATAGACTGCTGTCACTTCTTACAGCGCTGATCACGGTGCACATTGGTAGTCTCTTTTCAGGGTGTCCTGCTGCTGCTACTCCAAAGGCCAGAATTCCGTGTGACTGGCTTGTCATCATTATTCCTAGTAATTTCTCACCCAAAAGTTGTCCGAGACATAAACCCACTGAGAAGCGAATGTGCATCAGTTACCCAGCGAGCAGAAGGGGAGAGATGCTGTGCTGGAGTGGGCGGGATGAGGCAGTAGGAAGCACAGGAGAATGAATGGGGTTCTAACTCCACTCCGGAGACACAGCACTACCCGCCGTGGCTCTTTGACGGACGGCAAGCTAGTGATCCATTCTAAGCCTCAGTTTACCTATGATACATGCCCACATTTTAAATAATGCCCATCTCAAAGGTTGTTGTGATACTTAGTAATCGATGTGAAAGTTTGCTTAGAAGGATGAATGAGCTGAGCCCTCAGTAAGTGTAAAAACACAGATGCAGCCCTTCAGTCTCTTCCACACGCAGGTGGATGTGTGCACGGATGTACACCTGACGTGAGTACGCATGCATGCACATGTGCCCACGTGTGCTTATATGTGCACACATGTGCCGTGTGCATGCGTTCCTGCACAAGTGTACATGTACCTGCATGGAGGCATGTGTGCATGCCTAGACAGACGCGTGGGACCAAAGGAAACCCAAGGAACCCTCAAGCTGCCAGGGATTTGAGGTTGAAGAGAGCCTTAGAGATGCAGTGGAACAGACCTCTCATCACTTTCTAATGTGCCCCTGGTTGGGACAGAAAATTCATAACCTAATTCATAGAGATCCTGAAAATGTGCAAAAAGTAATTCAATCAGATCGCTTGGTCCTTTGTCTTAATGGACAAGTGAGAGTAATTAATGAGTTGGTACTTCTTTTAAGGAGTTGTGGAAATGCATTCATTTATTCAATCCATAAATGCCTTTGGGGTGCTGACCATATGCCGGGCAGCAGGAAAACAGTTGAATTAATTGAGTGACTGACCCCACCTCAGGGAGCACACCTTGTCCTGGGAGATGGACAGGTGCAGATAAACAGCTACCCCACCTTGACAGGTGCCGTCAGAGAAGCCAGGTGTGCCCAGGGGCAGGAGGGAGAGAGTGACCTGTTAGCCTGGGATGGTCAGAGAGGGCCTTGAAGACATGGCCCCATCCAAGAATATGAAAGTCAAAGCACAAGAAGTCAAGGACAGAAAGACCCACAGGCTGAAGAGGTCAGGGGGTGCTGAGGAAGGGCTGTGAGTCACTGCCCTTGTGTCTGCTCTGGAGGCAAGGAGGAGGGGGCGCTGAGGTGGCCGAGGCCCAGCCGTGACAGCTAAAGAGCTTAGACGTGCCTCCTGGAACAGGTGAAGAGGGTCTAGTGCGCATTTTAAGAAGACAACCAGCGGTGGTATAGGGTGCCGAGGAGCGGCAGTGAGGACATGGGATGGTCTCGCAGGAGCCTGGGGGACGGTGCTGGACTCAACCAGAAGGGGAGGAAGGAAAGGGCCTGAGATGCTTCTGAGACACAATGGTTGGGATCTGTCGATGAGGCAAGCATCCAACCTGGGCAATTTTTCCCCGATGCAAAACTCGAGGAAGACAATGCTGGGCTGAGATGGTGTGGACGTCGGGCAAGGGCAAAGAGAAGGAATTTAATTCACACATTTGACCTTCAGAGGAACAGATGAATTCTGGGGGAAACACTCAAATGTCCTGACATCATCACTATGAACTGGGTAAACATTAGAATGGACCAAGAATTCGTTAGAAAATCTGGGACCAAATTTTACTGATCATAAAACCTGTAGAATGAGAACAGATTTTTTGGAAACATTCACTTAAAATGACATCTGGAGGGACTTCCCTAGTGGCGCAGTGGATAAGAATCCACCTGACAATGCAGGGGACACGGATTCGACCCCTGGTCAGGGAAGATACCACATGCTGCGGAGCAGCTGAGCCCATGCGCCACAACTACTGAGCCCGCATGCCACAACTACAGAAGCCCGTGCACCTAGAGGCCGTGCTCCGCAACAAGAGAAGCCACTGCATTGAGAAGCCTGCGCATCGCAACGAAGAGTAGCCCCCGCTCGCCACAACTAGAGAAAGGCCTGCACGCAGCAACGAAGACACAATACAGCCAAAAATAAATAAATTTATTTTTTTAAAAATGACATCTGGTTGTGTGCATGTGCACACAGACACACACACGTTGAAAATTGAAAAGAGAAGTTGGAAAACAAAGAAAGATGAAAAAAAAAGAAATAGAGTTTTAGAAACACTGCCTTAAATCACTTTGCTTGATTCACCCTTCAGTGTAGGAGAGAAATCAGAGTCCCATTTGGTGTGGAGATACTTGTTCAAGGGCAGAAAACAACTATATTAACCAGAAGGACCCCATTCATCAACCCTGAGAGACTTTTCATCCCGAAGGGACATTCTACTTCACGAAGTTTGTGGAACATTCATAAACTCATATATGACATTATTGCTTCTGACAGGTTCTATGTCAATTGTTATGGTAAATGGTGGAAATAACTCTAGAATAAGGCCGAAATAGACTTTATTTCAATAGTTATCTCAACACATTTATACAACAGAATCTACTTTCATTCATGTTTTCCTTCTTAGTATTTGAAAAATAGTAGGATCTTCAAACCTAAAGATTTAGAATTTGCTTGATAAAATACCATGTGCCGAGTGAATTTGGATAAATTTCCATAAAATTTTGTTTGGCCTCTGCTTTAGTCAGTCAGGCTCTTGGCAGGCGCGCCCAACTATGTACAATATGTCGGAAGGTGCTGGTACCACAGGTCTGAGCACAGTGGGAGCTGTCGCAGACCCTGAGCCCAGTGGAGAGAAGGAAGCCGTCACCAGAACCCTGAACTGGTATCACCTACTGATGGGTTCTGAGGCCTTCAGTAGAGGGACACAGACATCCCATGGTGACACAGAGGGGACATGGCTGGGAGATTACCTCCTCAATCTGATTATCTCCATCCTCCAGTCTGCTGGTGATTCCCATTGGCTGAGCCCAGCTAGAAGCCAGAAGGAAGAGAGCAGACAATGTAGTTGACAAGGACCAGGCTCCCAAGCAGAGCAGGTTGGTGAAAGGCAGGTATCGCATCTGGAAGGAAAAAGGAAAATGTCCAGCATAGCTTTTTTTTCTTCTTTTCTTTTTCTTTTTTTTTATATTATATATATGTGTGTGTGTGTGTATATATACACACACACACATAACTGAATCACTTTGGATTTTTAAAAATTAATTAATTTATCCATGTATTTATTTATTTTTGTCTGCGTTGGGTCTTTGTTGCTATGTGCGGGCTTTCTCTAGTTGTGGCAGGCAGGAGCTACTCTTCATTGCGGTGCGTGGGCTTCTCACTGTGGTGGTTTCTCTTGTTGCAGAGCACAGACTCTAGGCTCATAGCCTTCAGTAGTTGGGGCACACGGGCTCAGTAGTTGTGGCTCACAGGCTCTAGAGTGCAGGATCAGTAGTTGTGGCACATGGGCTTAGTTGCTCCGTGGCATGTGGGATCTTCCCGGACCAGGGCTCGACCCCAGTCTCCTGCACTGCCAGGTGGATTCTTAACCACTGCACCACCAGGGAAGTCCCAGCATAGCTTTTTTTTTCTTAAAAGAGCTGATTGCATGTACTTGGGTGTGAATATCATATATCATATGCAAATACAAGCCCTACAGACATTTCATCGGCTCTTTCATAAGTTGGGTTCACTATCATGGCCCTGCTGACTGGGGACGGAGATGTACAATGGCATCTGTTTAAAAAAAAAAAAAAGAGAGAAAGAAAAGAAAGCTATGCTGGACATTTTCCTTTTCCCTTCCAGATGCGATACCTGCCTTTTACCATCCTGGTCTGCTTGGGAGCCTGGTCCTTGTCAACTACATTGTCTGCTCTCTTCCCTCTGGTTTCTAGTTGGGTTCAGCCAATGGGAATCACCAGTCAGCAGGGCCATGATGGTGAATCCAACTTATGAAAGAGCCGATGAAATGTCTGTAAGGCTTGCATTTGCATATGATATATGATATTCACACCCAAGTACATGCAATCAGCTCTTTCAAGGAAGCAGATGTGAAGAAGTTAAAGGAGCAAGGGATTTATTGTGGGGAATACCTACGAACGGCAAAGAGAAGCAGCAGGAGTTGACAGCTACAGCCTTCAGACCGGGACGCAGGTCTGACACCTGTGAAATGGGAGGGGAGGGAAGGAGGAAGCTGAGAAATGGCCCAGCTCTGACCCACTGCTCTATCACTGTCTGGGGCCCCCCAGGATGGATGGAGAGTAATGAACCCTGGAGGCCATCAGCCAACTGCATTCCTCGAGGCTGAGTGACCAGTCCTCTCTGGATGGGGGTCTGAGTGGAGCGTCTCCACGTCTGCCACAGACACCATGAATGTCACCTCAAGATGAGGAGGTCATGACACAGAAGGATGTTCTGGAGGGACAGGAAAAGGAAGGTCAGCACACAGGGAAGAGAGTCCAGGCAGGAGGCAGCCAGGAGTCAGTGACCTGGGACAGACTCCCCCATGTCTGGACTGAAACCTTGGGTGGGGCGAGATGTTGAGAAAACCCAAAACTGGAAACCCTGGCTGGAGGGCATGCAGAGGGTGCCCTGAGTTCACAAAGAGTGGCCATGGGTCAGTGACAATGGCACAAAGGCCTGATCAGACAGAAATAAGGCCTAAAGTAGCCCGCAGGGTCCACCTGAGGGATTGTGTTATGCAGGAAGGATGCAGAAGTCCTCGCCTGCTTCACAGCAAACACACAGGGCAGCTGTCAGGCCTGGGGGTGGTACCACTGTGGTGGGGACAAAATCCTGCCAGGTGAGGTAAATAATTTGAATGCAGAACAAATTAGCTGTTAAAGCCAGAACTCAGAGAAATCGTGGTGCTGGAGAGGGGTGAACCCTCAGCCCACGTAAACAGAGGGCGGACATGGGTCCCGGAGCTGCAGACTTGGTTAGCAGCACAGGCCTGGGGCCAGCAAGGATCTGGAGGACCAGAGCTCCGCCCTCCCCTGCAACGCATCCAAAGCTCAAACCACCCCCAGCCGCCATCATGGGCAGAAGTGGGAGGGCCAGGGGCACCCTGATAGGAGGCGAACTTTGATTCAGCTGAATATCTACCTGAAATGCTATTGTGTTATGGGGGAAATACTAATACCCTCTTACAGATAAGATTAAATTCCCTTGCCCCACCTTAAGACTATAGATTGTCAACTTCCTAGAAGACCCCAGAACAACTCTTTGAAGAAAGAAAACTAAGAATTAGGTGCACTGCAGGGTGAGAGAACCCCGCCCCGACCGTCTTAGTAGCTTCTCAGAATGCGGAAGTCAGGGTCTACACTGTGTGGTTTTGAAGGACTGGGTGGAGGTTATGATCTAACAGCTTTAGATCAGTGACCCCCACTAGATGGAGGGTCTTGAAGCAAATCTCAATGAGTGAGCTGCTGTTTCGATAAGTAAACTCTTTCAGTTGATTCACATTTCTGAGGATTAGGTTTTCTTGGAGGAAGCAGGTGAGTTATTTTCGCTTGGTCTAAACCCTTAACCCAGGCCAAGAAAATGTAACTGATGCTGTCTTAAGACTCCAACTGAGAGCTCTGCTGGCTTCGATTCTTACTACCCAAAGGGGCAGAGCATCGTGAGAAGGAACTTATAAATGGGAAAATAAAGATATAGCATTTCTTTTTGTCTTTCTAGTAATTTTTAATACTTGATACAGTATTATTACTAACTGAAGTCCATACTTTATTTGGGTCTCCTTGTTTTTCCCCAGTGCTCTTTTCCTGTTCCAGGAGCCCACCCAGGACTCCACGTCACATGTACTCTTGTCTTCTCAGCCTCCTCTTGGCTGCCACAGTTTCTCGGATGTTCCTTGTTTCTGATGATCTTGACAGTTTTGAGAAGTGATGCTCAGGCATTTTGTAAAATGTGTCTCACTTGGAGGTTGTCTAATGCTTTACTTCCAGTGAGACTGGGGATATGAGTTTTGGGGAAGAAGAATACCTATGTCAAGTGCCATCACTTCATGTCAAGGGCACACACCATCCAAAGGATGTCACTGTCTATGTTAACCTTGATCACCTGGATGCGGTGGTGTATGGTCAGTTTTCCCCAATAAAAACTTACTCTTTTCTTCCCTTTGCACACTGTATTCTTTGAAAGGAAGTCACTGCATGCAGCTCACATATAAGGAGTGGGGTTATGCCCTACCTCCCTGAGGGCAGATTATTTATGTAAACTATTTGGGATTTTTCTGCATGGGAGGTTTGTCTATTCTATTCCATTTATTGACTTATTTAAATATATATATATATTTAACTTTATTTTCATTGAAGTATAGTTGATTTGCAATAATATATATGTTTCACGGGTACAGACAGTGGTTCAGTATTTTTATACTCCATTAAAATTTATCACAAGATAATGGCTGTATTTCCCTGTGCTGTACAATATATCCTTGCTTCTTATCTGTTTTATACATAGTAATCTCATGCTTGTAATTTGCCCTTCCCCCCGTTCTTCTCCCCACTGGTAACCACTGGTTTGTTTTCTATGTCTGTGAGTCTGTTTCTGTTTTGTTATATACATTGGTTTGTCTTTTGTGGTTCCCTATAAGTTTTAGGATTATTGGTTCTAATTCTGTTAAAAAATGTCATGGGTATTTTGATAGCAACTGCATTAAATCTGTAGGTTGCTTTGGGTAGTATGGTCATTTTAACAATATTAATTCTTCCAATCCAGTGGCATGGATATCTTTCCATTTTTTTGTATCATCTTCAATTTCATCAGTGCTTTATAGTTTTCAGAGTCTAGGTCTTTCACCTCCTTGGTTAAGTTTATTCCTAGGTATTTTATTCTTTTGGATGCGATTTTAAATGGGATTGCTTTTTTACTTTCTCATCTTGATAGTTCATTATCTGTGTATAGAGACACAAGGGATTTCTGTATATTAATCTTGTATTCTGCAACCTTGCTGAATTCATTTATTAGTTCTAATACTTTTGGGGTGGAGGCTTTAGGGGTTTCTGTATAAAGTATCATGCCACTTGCAAATAGTGACAGTTTTACTTCTTCCCTTCCAAATTGGATGCTTTTTGTTTATTTATTTAATTTTGGGGGGGTCTGATGGCTCTGGCTAGGACTTCCAGTATTACGTTAAATATGTTTATAGTAATATAGTCTCATGGATATTTATTGTACACTTTGGGTTATAGTCTAATACTATTTTATCAAAATTTTTCATCTTTGGCCTTTGGGAGTTCTTTCAGTTGGCTCCTGAATCCCTTTGATATTCCTCCATCGTGTCCTTTCTTTAAAGTACTTCCTTGCTTCCAGGCACTACAAGTTACGCTAGGCTCATCTTGTATTTCTTGGACCCAGTCTGGGAATCAGCCATTTCTCCAAGGACCTCTGGTCCTGTTTATTAGATAATGGGTGCTTAGTGTGCTCCTTGCTACTGGGGTATCATTGCTTTTAGTGGCATTTCTTCTTTATGTCTGAGTAACACATTTGTGACCCTTTGTACCTGCTAATCTGCTTCTAGTCTTCCCGTAGTAGTCACTTGGGAAGTCATAGAACGAGAGATCTGGCAACTTGGTCTCTCATGAAGGTGTCTCTGCAGGATGGGAGGTGTTAACCAGAGGAGTCTTCTGGGCCCTCCCACTCCAAAAAGTTAAAACTAACATTATATAAAGATAAACACAGAGGAGTTTTTAGTGCTAATTCTGAGCTTTAACAAGGTAAATTAAAAGTCTGGGAGATGAAGGCCCATCTTGCTGTGACAGATGACTCCCCAGGATACAGTGATGAATGAGTCTGAAAACCAAACACATCAATACCTGACGGACGTGAGAAGGACGACATAGCTACCTTCAATGAGGTTAAACCCCTTCTCTCAGGTGGCAGGTGGAACCTGGGTCCATAGTTACAGTTTGATCCCAAGACAAAGAAATAAAGGTCAATGATGGAAGGTAATTCTTTATCATCAAATGAAGATGTGACAAATTTGCCTAGTCTTCACTGACAATATTTTGCTTCTTCTGCAAAACCAAGATTAAAGTGAAAGAAAAAAAAAGAAAGAAAGACTAAGCTTTTAAAGATTTCCTATTTCAATTCTCTGGCTGTTTCTGTTTGTTCACTGAGATGTTCTCCAGAGTGGTTTTGAAGCTAATAAGATACTGCGCCATGAACACTTGAAAAAAAAAAAAAAGCAACAAAATTATTTCACAAAGAGAGCTAAGTCTGACCCCCATGAAGATTTGGGTTTCGACTAAAGGAAGAGGAGCTTGAGGAGACATTGTCTTTAAAAAAAAAAACATGAATGCGATTGAAATCCCTTGTGGTATTGTTTTACTATTTTGTGATTCTGTCAACATGTATCTTCACCCTGGGTCTTTGAGAGCAGACACCCCCAGGTAATTCCTTACACACACTGTCACGTAACCTGATTCTTGAGCCAGAGCTGATTGGGCCAGGACTCAGCTGTGATCCAAAGACACACAGCTGGATCCTGGCACTGATGCTGGGATTCCACGGTTGGTGAGCTAGTTGATGAGTTGGCCTGATATGAAAATCTGGGAAAATAATGGCACGCCGTCCTAAATTGTGACTAATTAATTAATCAACCCTCTCTTCCAGGAGATAAGACATCCCCCCATCCCTCTAGGGGCTGTAGAATCACCAGAGCTTCTATAATAACCTGAACTGTGCTCCAAAATATCTCTGGTCTCCATGAAGTCTGGTTTTGCGGGTGCTGGGATAATGTCTTTTGCTTTCTAATTTCCTGAAGAGCCCTTATGAAAAAAAAATGCTTCTCTGTGGTTACCTGAGCATGTCTTGGCTCCTTGCACCTTAATAGAGTCTAACAAAGTAGTTATACATTAAAAGAACCCAAGAGTATATATCACGGGTTCCTTGAGGGCAGGTAATAAGTCTTACCTTTACATCCTAAGTGGGTGCCTTTGGTCAGTGTTTACTATATGATTCGTGAAAGGGCAAATGCATGAATGAAAGAACGAATGTCATAACAAGACCCAAAGAGATTAAGATTAAGAAGGTTACTGAGAACAGAACCAACAGAATTTCTTGACCCTGTGTGAAGCAGCACTAAAATGAGTCATACTTTTCTGTTCCTATATTAGATCACATGGACACCAAGCAAAAGTAGCTTAGATGCTTGTTCCAGGAACACCTGTTTCTGGAAGATAAGACCATAAAACCACCAAATAATTTACTCATGAAGACTAAGCTTCCTTAACAGGACTCTCTTCAAGATCCTTGCCTTTGCTGTGTCCCCTAATCCAAAACTATGATATCATAAACTCTGTCCAGTCCAAGCCAGTTCTCTACCCAGCAAGAACCACCTTAAAAACTGCCCAGTCTAGACCCTAAAGACACGATTGAGACCCTACCCTACCTTTCACATTAAGTCACTAAGACCCATCGGGGTGATGTTGTCCCTCACCGACATGTGATGAATTTGTTGATTCTTCACTGACAACGTTTTGCTTCTTCTGCAAAGCCAAGTGAGTCTTTGACAAAGCACAACATAGTTTTGCTTGGTAAGTTGGGTTTTCTGGTGGCCTTTGGGGGAGTTTACGGTCAGTACAACACAACCAGTTTTAGGGTTTCTTTCCTTTTTTTCTTTTTTTAAAAATAGAATTCCCATTTCCTTGAGTGCACAAAAATCTACTAAACACAGAGAAGTATAGCTGTCATTGCTTTCCTCAGAGAACCTGGAGCACGAAGCAAAGAAGCTATGTCTTTGTTACTTTGTTCAAGAAATAAAATAATTGGACTAGAAGGTATTTTAAAATTCTTCCCAGCTCTAGGGTTTAGGTTTCAGTGAGTCTGAGGAAGTGCTCACTAGATAATATTTTCCATAAATGTCCCAATCGCTTGCTACTGTGTGAATGCAGAAGAAATCTAACATCGTCTCAATTCTGAAACAGACAGTGGCTTAGGGTTCATGGCCAACTGTGTTAGAGCCCCGTGACCCATTAAACACTGAGTTTAATTTGTCAAATATACACAAAAATGTGCAGCTCTGGACTTGCAGTAAAGTATCTGTCATGAGACTCATTTTAACCCAAATGACTCTAAAAAATGGCTGTCAATTCCAGACGTTTCCAACTGGATTGGGACCACAGGCACACATGTCATACAATACACCACACACAGTGTAAACAGACCATTCATGTCCACAACTGAGATATTTATGGTATTTTCTGTGGTTGCCATGTCAACCCATGGAACAACCAGGCCATTAAATCATGCTGTCAGCAGGCCAAGACAGTAACACTGCAAAAAAATTCCAGTTGCTGACATGAAAATACATTTATCATTTCAAGACTTTTTTTTCCAGCTGCCTCTTGCTTTATGCTCCTCACTGCTTTTGAGCTGGTCTTTCAGGGTACAAGGAGAACGTGAATGAGCTGTTTAAAGGGCAAGAGAAATCCCAGCCCATGCTTGATTACTTTTATTTTCATAGAACTTATTTTCTTAAGGTGAAAATCTGAGGTCACGTGCCACGAGAAAAAGGGCTGTGTTGAAATCTGAAGTATCATGGATAGAAATGCTCCACTTTCTAACTTGGATTTATTACTTCATTTCTCCCCTCAGCAACTCCCTTGGATTTGAGAGAATTCATTCTGATTTCTTCTGAACCCAGTTTGAGAGCCTCTTGTTGAAAATCGTTTCCCGGATCACAGAGAAAGTCCAACTAATAGGTATGGGACAGGCTCTATAATCAGTAACCACAGGCCCAAGAGTAGATTTTTTCTGGTCCATCCTGATTTTACATGATCATATTAATTTCAGAAAAGGTAGTTCATTAAATGTATAACTACATTTTCTACCATTAGAAGACTTTTCACATACATTCAGAAGTCAGAAAAAGGTTTTTATTTTGTTTTTGTTTTTGTCACACTGAGTGCTAGGAGTGTTAGATAAGAAATAAGGTCACTGTGATAATTTCAGTGTAAATGATGGTAGAATCCTCAGACCAATGATTATCACGCATACTTAGAACAAGATGATTCAAAGTTCTCTCCACATTGCTTTCTATTCCCTCCTCTCCTATATTGATCCTGACTCAATTCCCCACGGCCACCTTTAAGAGCATTAAACTTGCAGGATTTTGATGGGACTTTGGGCATTTTAGCTGCTCCTGTGACACTGTTCTCTTTTCATTCTTCCTGGAGAATGATCCTGAGAAACACAACCAGTGAGAGTGTTCGGAAGACAAGCCTGGACATGAATCTTCTCTAACTGGTCATCAGAATAGCTCTACCTTGTAAGCCCCACAGCCCTTGAAATATACATGGTCCCGCAGGTACTGTACTAGAAAAGAGAGACGGGGTCACTGAGAAAGTGAAGGGGAGCCAGGAGGACAGGTATAGGACATTCTGGCTGTCATCAGTGAGCAGGGACCAGAACAAGGTGAGAGACTTGGGGAGAAACCAAAGATCTCAGTCACCCAGACGCCCACAGTCAATCAGAAGAGGTCGATCCTTACAGACCAGACTTGGATACCCTTGGGTCCGGGCTGGGAATAATGTGAACTGGGTCTTCAAGGATGGGTGGGCGGTTTCTGACAGTTGGGTATGGGGAGAAGTGACGTCCAGGCTGAAGAATTCCTGGAGCAAGTGCCCAGAGGCAGGAAAATGCTGCTGAATCCCAGAAAGAAAAGGTAGATCACGGGCTTTTAAAGAAGGGCCAAACTGGGGGACTGTGGGTGCCTGCGGGGGGGGTGGGGGTGGAGATTGCAGCAGGAGAGGTTTTGAGTGGGAGGAGTTGTCATCAGATCTGTGCTCTTGGGGGATGTCTGCAAGATGAATCTGACAGGGAGGAAGAGGAAGCCGCAAAATCATTAGAAGCTTGTTAGAATAACTGGAGTTGGAGAAGAAGATAATAAAAAAAAAAAGGATTCAAAAAACGGTGATTGGGTCTGGTGAGAATTCTTCTCCCAGATAATTTGAAGGTAAAAATTGGCACATTTAGCAGGAATGAGAAGTGATGTGTTCGCACCAAGGAATAGTATGCAGCAATGAGAAAGCATAAGCTACAAGTGAGCACAAAAGTGTGGTTGAATCTTATAAGGTTGAAGAAAAGCAGCCAGGTACAAGAGAGTAAATACAGCGTGAGTCTGTTCATCTGGAGTTCAAAAGCTAATCTCTGCTGCCGGGTAGATGGTGACGACCCTTGGGGAGGAGAAGTAACTTGCAAGGGCACAGCTGGGCCCTCGAGGGGCTGGTGGAGCTCTGTTCCTTGATCTGGGTGCTGGTTACAGGATGGGCTTGGCGTGTAAAACTCACTGGATGTACATTTATAATATGTTTTCCCCAAATGGCACACCTTGTTTTGGAGATCCTAACTTAAGGGCAAGATTGTATAACAGCCCTTGAATCTGAATAAAAGTGGGGTAAACAAGGTCATGTTCCCCGGATTCCAGGAAAGCTAGGAACTATGAATCAGCAAATGAAGGTGTCAGGTAGTGAAACCTGACATCTCCCTGCCGCCCCTCCACCCCCCTGCAGCCAAAGGCTTGGAAGGTCAGAGCAAAACCCACAGGCCTGGAAACAGTCACCGCTGGTAACATCAAGAAGCAAACAACCCAGCCATTGTCTCATCAATTTAAAGGAAGGAGACAAATAAAAATTGATGAGGACGGGGGCAGGGGAGCTATCTCTTAGCAGCGTCAGAATAAAACCGGTGCAGCTCAGTTCCTGCCAAGTCTTGGGTAGAAATCCGTCATTCCTCGCCTGCCCTTGGTGGTCAGCCCCACTGTGGTTGGTGATTAGCACAGAAACCTGTAATGATTAACCGGCCTTGTACATACAATAGAAACCCGCAGACACAGACTTCTTATCATCCAGCAGCTCAGTATTTTAATGGTTAGTCACACCCCAGGTTCAGAGAGGAAATTTACAGCTATTAATATGCTTCAAAATCTGGCTGCAGTGTTAATTCCTGTAGTTCAGTATCACTCTCCTCAATTTCTCCCCATCTGGAGAAAAAGAAAGCTTTCCATTAAATAAAAAAAGCCCCCAGTTACTCCCAGGAGGATTCCTAAGAAGCATTTCTTAATGAAGAGTTTCCAAAAATACATTTAATAGATTGTTTACAGATTATTAACTCGTTGAAAAGGGAGCAGTGACAAACAGTGATGGCCTGGCTGGGATGACGGTACAAAATATAGGTTTCCAGAAAAAGTGTAACCCTTATTCAAAAAATAAACTCTTGTTAACCAATTTCTTTAATAACACATGTGTGGGTCCTGTAAAAATTGTAGATTGTAGTCAGTAGTTTCTACTTCTCGTCAGAATTGGCTTAAGCACACAATGTCTTTGCTTACCTGCTCTGACGAAGGAGGTGTGGCATTTATATAGAGCTCGCTGTTACCTGGAGCTGTTTCGCAGATATGAACATACCTGGGCTCTCTCCCTTACACCCCTGCTTTCCATTTCAGCTGTCCGTTCATTCAGCAAAGTTGTTGAGGTCCCTTTAGGTGTCAGGCCTAGATTTGTTTGTTGGGGACATAGGTGGCGGTGACTCAGGTCTGATACAGGCTGAATGGAACTGGAACTGACCTCTTGCTGCTGTGGCCTGGGACAGAATCTCGCTCCCTTGGGCACTGGCTTTTGTAAATTCCCCCAACTCTCCACCTCCCGTCAGCCAGCTCCCAACTTTCCAGGCTATCGGGGTGACATCGTTAAAGATTAGGTGTGATGATTTTACACTCTAATGCATGTTTTCTTTTTGGCCTCCATCCCCCGGAGTGATAAACCAAAACGATACAAATATGCAAATTACCTCTCAACAAACAAAAACAAAAGAAAACAAAACCTTTGATCAAATAAAGGGACAGTCCTTAAGATAAGAAAGGCATTTAGAGTCCTTCCAGGTCTGATTCCAGATTCTCCTCAACAGGACAAGACGTGCTCTCAATGTCCTCCCAAGCCCCTTCTGTGCCTCTACGTCAAAAGGGTTTCTCTATTTTGCTTTGACTTAAGGTATATCTTTTTCCTGGAATGCCCTTTCCTCCACTGCCCTCTATAAAAATGTACCCATTCTTCAAACCTCAAGTTCAGATGTCCCCTCCCCCATGAAACCTGTAGGGAATGGTGCACGACTGGCATCTCTCCCCAAATCTGTGTTCAATGAAATGATCTTGGTAGCTTGAAATCAGCCCTGATGAGAGTATTGATACCATGGAAACTGACAAATCCTACCGATCGGAGCCTGACTTATCGTTTTGTTGTCCAGGTTTAAGAAAGTGGTAGAGAAAGTATTAAGGTAGCAGATTAAAGTAAAAAGTGTGCTGGGTTTAGAGCTATTATACTGTGAAAGCACATGGATTTGAGGAAATATTCTCTATTACTTGAAAATTATCCCCCAATTCAGCAAAGAAGCCTCTCACGTCACTGATGAGCCCGTGATGTTCCAACACATTTTCACTGCTGCAGTTTAACACACACAAAAGTATCAACCAACATCCATGTCGGAACTACTCGTGTTCATCCATGACGTCTTTGCTGTAACTGCTAGTAAGAACTGATTCGTCCTGCAGGACAGGAATAAAGATGCGGATGTAGAGAATGGACTTGAGGACAAGGGGAGGGAGAAGGGTAAGCTGGGACAAAGTGAGAGAGCAGCATGGACATATATACACTACCAAATGTAAAATCGATAGCTAGCGGGAAGCAGCCGCATAGCACAGGGAGATCAGCTCGGTGCTTTGTGACCACCTAGAGGGGTAGCATAGGGAGGGTGCAGGGAGACACAAGAAGGGGGAGATATGGGGATATATGTATGTGTATAGCTGATTCACTTTGTCATAAATCAGAAACTAACACACCATTGTAAAGCAATTATACTCTAATAAAGGTGTTAAAAGAAAAAGAAATAAAATAAAAATTTTAAAGTGTGTCTAAAAAAAAAAGAATTGATTCATACTCCGATTTTCAAAAATCATAGTTGATCACATCCATAGGTTGGCCATGAATACAACAGTTCAGCAAAAATCAACAAAAGCGGACTTCCGTGGTCGCGCAGTTGTTGAGAG
Source organism: Delphinapterus leucas (assembly GCF_059928025.1). Taxonomy (NCBI): domain Eukaryota; kingdom Metazoa; phylum Chordata; class Mammalia; order Artiodactyla; family Monodontidae; genus Delphinapterus; species Delphinapterus leucas. The sequence goes on along the minus strand of NC_143143.1, from coordinate 42,664,892 downwards.
TCCGCCTGCCGATGCAGGGGACGCGGGTTTGTGCCCCTGTCCGGGAAGATCCCACATGCCGTGGAGCGGCTGGGCCCATGAGCCATGGCCGCTGAGCCTGCGCGTCCTGAGCCTGTGCTCCGCAATGGGAGAGGCCACAACAGTGAGAGGCCCGCATATCGAAAAAAAAAAAAAATCAACAAAAGCATTCTGTTAGAACCAATTGGCTTTATGGAATTTAAACTAAAGAGTATTTTGTATTTTCTTATTGTTGGAAAACTGTCTACCATTAGTTCATTATATCAGTAAAATGTATAATAAGCAAGTAAATGTAAACACACACACACACTTTTTTCCGGAGAGCAAGTTGTGAGACATTTACAAGAACATCAGTACCTGTGGGAGGAGGAGGAGGGTGGGACTAGATTACCTGCTCACCTACTCACCTGCCTACAAGGTGGCTTCCCGTAGGGCTGCTGTAAGAAGCAAGGGGGGGCATGTGAAGCTCTTGGCTCGGCAGCCCTGGCACAGCAGTAATAATAGCAATAAGCTTCACAATAATAACTACGGCAAGTGTCTGTTGAACGCTTACTACGTACCAGGCTTTTTCTGAACTTTGTGTTTACGCTTCACAGCAATCCTGTTCACGGGCTCTCTGTCACTCCCAGGTTACAGAGGAAGAAACTGAGGCATAACACAGATTAAGAAACCTGTCTGGCAAATACCAGACAGGTATGCTATCACTTATATGTGTGGAATCTGAAAAAATACAACAAAGTAGTGAATATGACAAAAAGAAACAGACTCACAGATACAGAGAACAAACTAGTGGTTACCAGTGGGGAGAGGGAAGGGGGGAGGGGCAATAGAGGGCGAAGGGAAGAAAAAGTACAAACTACTAGGTATAAAATAAGCTACAAGGATATATTGTACAACACGGGGAATGTAGCCAATATTTTATAATAACCATAAATGGACTGTAATCTTTAAAAATTGTGAATCACTATATTGTACACCTGTAAATTAGATAATATTATATATCTATACTTCGATAAAAATAAATAAAAAGAAAGCTGCCTGGGTCCCCCGCTGGGGACATTGAGCTGGCTGCTCTTGTGATTTTCAAACTTGATTCTCTCTTTCTTCCTCTATCCACAGGTCTTTCTTTGCTCTTCCAGACTCTCTTATCTTCCCTTCTTGTTATGCTTCTGTTTGCTCACTTCGGCTTCAGCCACCAGAAAAAAAGAGGGAGAAGAAATATGAGCCAAGATTCCTCTTTTTCCTCTTTCTTTGCGGCTCTTTTTGAGGTTTCATAGGCTTTTTAAAGTATTTTGATTTAACTTTAAACGTACAGAAGCGTTGCTGTAATAGGACAAAGAAATAGCAAAAAAATAAATTAAATTAAATAAAATGTATATTAGGAAAAAATACATATTCGACCCTCTGTATCCACAGGCTTTGCATCCATAGATTCAACAAACTGCAGTTTGAATTTCAGTCCAGAGTCGGTTAAATCTCAGGATTTGGAATCCGTGAATATGGAGGGCTGAATGTACGATGCTATTTTATATAAGGGACTTGAGCATCCTTGGATTTTGGTATCTGCTGGGGCTCCTGAAACCAACCCCTGGCATATACTGAGGGACAACTGTAGATACATTCACACAATATTAGAAAACTATCTACAGCATTATGGAATAGTTTTCTTTTACCTTCTGTTCGACTTTACTGGAAATTAATAATTTTGTTACTTAAATTGTGTGAGGCCCTAAAAAATACGGTTGTATTGAAATTGTCAAAACAATTACAAATGTTGTCTCTATGTCTTGTTCTTAGTTAAAATTTTTAGTTTGAGATAATTATAAATGCACATGCAGTTGAAAGAAAGAAAGAAGAAGACCCTTTCTTCACATCACCCTGTGTCTATTTCACCCCCATGCACTTTATCACCTTTCCTCTTCCTCTTCTCTCCACCTCGTTGTGCTGGACATCAGGTTGCTGCTGTCAGCTGGCCGAGTGGACACTGCAGCCACAGCCCGGTTCCTCGACTCCTACCGACAGTCTTGTGTGTGAGCAGAGGAGCAGCTCTCTTTTCTAATTACACCTTCCTGTCTCACCCGTTCCCAGTACAGCATTGTTAGCCCCACGTTTTGGTGGCTGCATGAGTGTCACCCTGCCTCTCACAGAAATGCATGGCACACCTTAGGCAGGTACGCACAGTGCTATCCCAACCCCTTGGGTCCCAACGTGTTTCAGTATCGGCAATTCCAGGATTCTTAAAAGGCAAGATGGGGAATATTGCCTTATTTAATAGCAGCCCCAGTGAGGTCTTGGGGAGCTATCCCAGAACCAAACAGAAACACTTCTGTAGCCAGTGCCCACAGAGTGAACAAGGACTTGACACATTTTCAGGTGAGGTCACAGCACTCTTAGTTACCAACTAAGTTTTGGTGTCAAAACGTCAGTATTCAAAGCTTCTTGCTTTTTCGAACTGCTCATAAAGGGTATGGGGATATACATTTTTATATGAACGAGATAGGTGCTAGATAGATATTTTAGTGATGCGTTGACTGTATAGCATCTCTGTGGCATGGAAATTTTAGTAAATAGGTCAGTTTTGTTTTAATTAACAGTATGAAAAATTCTAATAATCTCAGCAGTACTTAAAGTATTAGGATATTGAAAGCATTTCGCTAAGTACCTCCCCACCACACACACCAGAGTAGAACTTAAGTCTTAAAGATGAAGCAAAGATTAATGCTTTCTTTCTCAACAGAAGGGCTTCTTTGAAGTCATAGGGAATTAGGGACTGGGTCATAACGAAGGTAGCTGCCTTTTAAAATAGCAGGACACATTACAGCCATCCAGACCCCAGACTGGTAATAACATTGTATTAAAGAAGAGGCAGGTCTGTGTACCAGACCACAGCCCTTTACAGCAAATTGGTTCACGTAACAATAAATAACCAATTTCATAACATCACACTGGTTATCATTTTAAATTACCAGCTTTCAAAGTGTACTATATGCTTCTTATATTTACTAAATAGATAGAATTAATAGCCCCCATTTAGCAGCCCCTACGGAGACCTCTTTTCTTGGAAACTTTACTTTTGTTGTATGTGCTACCGGATTCCACCCACCGTGAGATTGGACAACATCTGGGACTGTCCTCCAAAAGCTTCGGGTAGGTTCAGTACATCTGCTAGAATTCTTGTTCCTTAAGCTGAGCTGGTGCTAAACCAGTATTTCAGGCTAGCTGCAGTTGATCTGAGGGAAAAATTGCACAGTTGAGTTAGCATGGACCTTAACACTTATGCTAGATACAGAAAAGTTTTCAGGATGAATTTCTCGTTTCACATCATTTATTCTCGGTATTCATTCATTGGGGTTCATTAGCATATTGTGCCCATTTTAAGGACTGAGGAAATGAGAGTTTGAATGAATTGTCACAGTCATAAGTCACGTCAGGGCTGCATTAGGCAGTGATGCTACATCTTAAGGTCCAGTAGCAGCAGCGTAGCGCCCTGCCCACGGCAGGACAGACAGACCAAGAATCACACGTTTTCCGAAGGATCCCTCTTTTCCCAAAGAAGGCAGCAACCCCATCTCTCCTGGGAAAGGTACCCCAGGGTTGATGCTGTTCTTAAAATAGGAGGGCGTAGCTCAAAAAGCTCAGCGCACCTCGGAATGGAGAGCATGCAACAGCCAGTGTCTGGCACCAGACACAGCGAAGCAGGTGACCAGGCTGCTGCCTAATTATTTTTTTTAAGGATGCACTGTGCCCTCGGAGCACAGTGGTGCTATCCACAGCTGCCTGCCTGTCTCCAGACAGCCAGGCTGACGTGAATTATTAACGGAAATTACTGTGACCTCCACGAACAATAGAGGAGGCTCCCAGATTTGCGGGCAACACCCGGGCACCCAAACCAGGCTCGGTGGAGGACAGACAGGATGTGGCAGTGCCAGGTGGCCATGGTGACCCAGGCCAAGGGGCACATGCCGATACGAGCCCCCCAGGAGAGGCGAGGCTGAGCTGGCACGATGCAGCAGCAAACTAGAACGATGACATTTTTAAGCGCGGCTTTCCAGCTCAGACATAAAATTATGTTTAAGTATCCTGCCTCTGGGCAATCAAAAGAAGCCAACTGAAAGAAATGTGCACTTCAAGGCTGTAAATCTGAAACTTCCTAATCCCCGAAAGTCCACACTAGACTTCTTGCCTCCATGGAAACAACAAAGCATTCAGCCAACTGATTGGCCGCCAATGAATTTTAGATAAGACAGCTTGGAAGGGAATGGATGTGATTTTAATGCAGAAGAAAGCTCTGGAAGGGAGGTCCTCTTGGTTCATATTTGAATAAAGCAAACAAGGCAGACGAAAGGCTGACAGCTGTAAATGACATTGTCAGTACAAAAATTATCAGCCAGTTTACAATCTGTTTGCTTATGTTGAACAAACAGACTGTGTGTGGCATCCTTGGGCCCCGTGAATGGCAGAAATACTTGCGGGCTTCAGAAAAGCTATCTGCTCTCCGGCAGCCCCGCCACAATTAGATCGCCATTTGACAGCCACACTGAAAAGGAAACTGTGTCCCCCGCCTCCCACTCCCCCCCCCTTGCCCTCGGCTTTCTCTTGTCCATTCTTTCCTTTTCTTCGTCATCTTCTTCATGCCCTGAAGTTGGGCAGAGACACTCGTCGTGGTGTGTCGATGGCCTGAATTATGTCACTTCTGTAGCTGCCTCAAGCCGTTGAACTGCTGTGCCTGACATTCCAACTGGGGGATCTTCAGTAACCTAGCGAGGCCCGGGGCCAACAGTGTTCACTTTTTATTCCTCACAGGAAGCAGAATCCAGGAGCCCCCGAAAGAATGTCACTTTTTTCTGCTTTGTGCAGCCCGTCTCTGAGACCCCATGCTTTGAACTTGCTGGCATCGCATCTGGTGCCGAAACAAAACAGGACCCCAGAAGGGCTTTGCAGCAGGGTGGGCGTGGTGCCCCATCCTTCTCTGAGCGAGGCCCACACCGGCCATGTTGCAGGAGGGAGTGACAGCCCAGTGGGCTTGACCACTCCTTCAGGGCTGGGTGGTGTCTTCCCCCAGCCCCCAGCCCCAAGCCATGAGTGGGTGGTCCCTCTGCTTAATCCCCTCTGTGTTCTACAAACTCATAACACAGAAATAGCTCCCTTTGTTGGAAAGAATAGAGAGCAAACACAGGTACTAATTTTATCCCTCACGTTCTCAGAGGCTCACCCTTGTTTAACTGCAGGGAGAGATTTAAGCCTTGGGTAGCAGCTTTTCATGGGCCAGGAGGCTACTGGGCACCCACTGCTTCTTACCTGTGTGATTCCTGCTCACCTTGGACGGGGTGTCGTGGGGGGAGGAACACAGCCTCCTGCCCGGGGCTCCCTCACCTTCACAGAACTGCGCACGGGAAACAGAATCTTCTCCCAGGAAGACAACACAGGCTCACAGACCCAGACGTTTGATTTTTATGTGCCTCTTTGCATATCCTTCGTATTTATTGTGGTTTTTCTTTTCTTTTTTTTTTTTTTTTGCCAGTGATAACCCGGAAGAATTCAGTTTGCAGAGAGGACCAAGTCTTCCCTTATGCCCTCTTTTCTTTTTTCCTCTTTTAATATAAAGAATCTGTTTGAAGGTACTTGGTTTCTTTGACCCCAGGAAAAAAAAAATAGAGACGCTAGGTGAGTGTGGTGTGTTTGTGGCAGATAACGGGGGCAGAGCAGGACACACAAAGCCGGAAGACCGTGGTAATTACAGTAAAGCAGCGAAGCATCAAAACATCTCTTGTATGGAAAGTTCATCCAATTACCACTAACCTAGAGAGGAGGTTCTGTCCGGGCTGTGCTTTTCATTTTAATCTAAATTGCTGTTTCTTTTTCTCTGATATGGCCATCGGTCATAAAGAGTTGACCATCATTAAAACTGTTTGATTTGGAGCCCTGTAGTGTTTGGCTAAGAGGGTAAATGCAAATTTGATGAAAGAATAAGGATAAATTTACATATCAGCCTCAGCTCACATGGAGAGAGTAAACATTCTGTTTATCTCAAGTGTCACTTTATGATTTCAGTAGAATATAAAACTGACCTTGGCCCAGTCATTGCAAAAGGCCCAAATGAAATATGGGATTGTCTAAATACGATTTACTCAAGTAGAACTTGTGGGCAAACCCTGCGGAACTCAGCAAACAGGGCCGGAGAGAACAGAACTGAAAGCATTTTGTTCTGATAAACTCCGAATGGAATTCTGTGGAATGAGGGGTTGGTGAATAAAAAAGGATAAAAAAAAAAAAAATCCCACTTCACGAATCTTTGTCAACCACCATGAATTAAAACATCCTATTTACTGGTAGTTTTAATCTTTATTCATCTAAAAATGAAAAAGCATAAGCTCTTAAAAACCAGCATTAACCCTTTAAGGTACAGTGAGCTTTCACCAAACCTTTGTTTTATCATTTGGGGACAAGAGTAAGATCATTGTTTGCTTGGTTTCTAGAAAATGTAATTGATTCGAGGAACTTGCAACACTCCATAGGTAGTTTACACTATAGGAGGAGAATTCCTTTTGAAAGCTGTTTGAACCAACCACGTTTGCATTTTCCACATTTTTAATTAGTTTTTTTCTAAAGCTAAGTCAACGTTCATCAGTGTGTGAAGGAACATCAGAATTTTGTTCAAAACAAAGGCTTTTGAGTGCACAGAAAAATATTCAGAGACAATCGCAGACAACTGTATTGATATTTTCCCTTCACTTTCTCACACCCAAAACTTTACTGCAGAAAGTGAAGGAGCGAAATGAGATTATGTTCTCTTCTGGAGGAAAGTTGATGGCGTAATAGACAGTAAGGTGATGGGGGATTAGTATCTATCTATCGGTAGATATTTTTAATTTGACCTATTCTGGAAAAGCTGCCCACTGTAGAGCAGTGAAAAGCATATCTAGCTATAAATAATTTGAATTAGAAAATCAAAGAATATCCTTGCAGGACATATTTATACATTTACTTTTATAGCCCACAAAATAATTGTTTTTTAAATAAGCAATATATCCGCACAGAATAGCACAGAGTTTTAGCAGAAAACCCCACGAGAACTTCATATCTGAGTATAGTTTGCCTCTTAATTACAAATAGCTAAGCATATTTAGCAATTTCTTTAGTCAGAGCTCAGGTTTTAGAGGCTTAAGCAAGTAAGAATTTAAGGAACGACTGTAAGTAAGGAGAAGGCACCTCATTACTAACAAAACCATGTCTGGGTTTTTCAAATGATGTTTGAAAGGAAACTGACAGGTTGTCTACACTGGCAAGAGTGTGTGTGTGCAGGGCAGTGGGGCGGTGGGTAGGTTGGGGTTGCATATGTTTGAGGAAAAGGGAAGATTGAGAACCTCTCCTCTGACACCTCCGCTCACACCCTGCACACCTAGAGTGTTGCACACGACACCGATTCTGAAGCGATTGTAAAACGCCACAAAAAAGAGGCTCTAAGCTGAGAAAAGGGTACCTGGAACTGGGCAGGCCCATCCTTTTCCAACCCCAAGATGTTCGGCTCTGAGCTTCAGAGCTTCCAGAAAGCAAAGTCTGCCCGCCACACACAGAGTATTGGGACATGGTGATTCTAAGAAAAAATAACTGAGAAAGGAAAGAATAATGGCCAAAGGACAGGGGTCTGAGTAACTCGGATGAGGATCTGGGCAGTGGCTCAAGGCAGTGGAGTCCTCCTGCCAACCGTGGGCCATCTCTGCCCAAGATGCACCCGGAGGGCACTGTTTTCTCAAGCATGAAATCTACCCTCTACCTGTCTCCCCGGAGACCTCCTTAAACTAGATCCACACAGTACTGAAAGCAATCACTAGAAAAAGAGGAAACCATCCAAATGCTCACGAGCTGATGAAGGGATAAACAAAATGTGTCATAGCCATATAAGGGGTTATTACTTGGCAGAAAAAAAAAAAGAATGAAAGATTGACAAATGATGAATCTTGAAAATAGGATGTTAAGTGAGAGAAGACAGCCACAAAAGGCCACATGATGTACAATTCCATGCCTATGAAAGGTGCAGAATAGTCAACACTAGTGGTTGCCAGGGGCTTGGGGTCGGAGGCGGGAATGAGGAATGGCTTGAAATGGGTGTGAGGTTTCTTCTGTAGGGTGATTAAAATGTTCTCAAATTATTTTAAATATAGCAGTGTGTACTTGTCAATCCCAAATTCCCAATCTACACCCCTGCACCTTTCCCCTTTGGTAACCGTAAATTTGTTCCCCATGTCTGTGAGTCTGTTTCTGTTTTGTAAGTACATTTGTATCATTATTTTTAGATTCAGCATGTAAAGTGATATATATTTGTCTTTCTCATTAGCTTGCCGTGATGGTGGCACGAGTCGGTGAATGTATGAAAACCGCTGAAGTGTGCATTTGGAATGGGTGAATTTTATGATATGTCAATTATATCTCAATAACGTTGCTTTAAAAAAAATAAGGTAGCAATTACTTCTTCTGTATATTTAAAAAATAAAACCAAAAACTGACAGGCAGAGCCAAGAAAAAGCTTCCAAAGAGAACTGTGTGGACGTCATTCCCCCCTCAGACTGTTTCCACCCTGTGAAGGGAGTGAGCGTCAGGATCAAAGCTGGACATACATGTGATACGTAACCGTGGCTCATCTGTGACATGCCAGCCTGGCAGACACAGGCAAAACACAAGCCTCTTGAACCCACAGCCCAGAAGGAGAGAGGCAAATATATACCATAGCCAAGCACCTAACAAGGTTCTTGATTCCACGTAAAATGGAACGTCTTGAACACAAATTGGGTGAGTTTACCACCCCAAGGCATGGAAAGCATCCAAAGGGCAGCATTCAAGTCCAGACGCCTCCGTGCAGAAGGAGCACATTTGGAAGAATATGGTCAAGACGTGGGAGGAGCTGCCAATCATGAGAGGCTGAAGGAAACATGAGACATCCAGATGGGCAGGAGCAGAAGGTGCATGATAGCCAATGTGCAGAATCACCCCTTGCTTGGGTACCACTTCATTTAATCATCTGAGCCCTAAGAGCAAGATGATAAGCAGTAGTGTCACCCCCATGAGGATGGGGAAACTGGGGGATGGAGAAATGAAGGAATTTATCTAAAGTCAATTAGTAAATGGCAAAACACCTCTGACACAACCCTGTTGATTATCCAACTTAGGTCCTTAACCACTACCCTATTCTATTTTCTTATTCTGAATAGTCCCAAAGTATGTCAGATTTACCAATAAGCAGAAGCTTCAGGGACAGCAAGTTCATTTTCTGTATTCAGTAAAGAACAGAGACTTTCAGAAATAGTGAGTTCCCAGTCATGGGAGATGGTCATGCAGGGGCCAAAAGACCATTGGTTGGAAACATCGATGGTCTAAAGTACTGGGCTCAAATGACCTTTATATATTCTTTCAACCTCGTGATTCTGACGTGGTGACTACAGAGTCCTATGAAGGGAACGGGAGTCCCTGCATCCGGTTGTGCAGGTTTTGCACTGCACAACTCCAGAGAAGGGCACACTTCACGTCCACACGCGTCATGGGTTTGAATATTTACTAGGACAGTTTCCCTGAAGATGTTAATGGAGACTTTCAAGGGCTAGTAGCTATTTCTTATGTGCCCCAAGTTTCTATTTGAACCTTTAGGGGTGGTGACCATAACGGATTTAGAAAGCTTATTGCAGAAGAAGGGGGAGATGAGGCCAATGACAGGAAGACAAGTTAGGGGGTGACAGCAACGACTCCAGTGAAAATGGGGATGGCTTAGTGATGAGGATGAGGGCACAGTGGGAATTGGGGAGCTGTTTCATTTCATTTTGCTTGAGACCCAGATTTCAGAGTCACGTATAGAGAAGGTAGTTGGAGGGAAGAGAACTGGTGGGTTTACATGAGAAAGACCCTGCAGCAAAATAAGACAGGTCTGGCAGCGGAACCCCGAGTAGTACGCAAATTCTCGGAGGCTGGTGAGGAAGCAGAGAGAAGAGTCTGCAACCGGCAGGGGATGGCAGAGGGGTCTTTCAGGGAGGAATTGCCACGGGAGGATGGAGTGACGCTGCCGCGCCTCACAGCTGTTGGCGGGAGTTGGCTTTAGGAGATCACTTTCAATGGATTATGGATGGAAAATGGGATGGAAACCGGACTGATGGTTATGGTCTAATGGCTGGTCAGAAAGTAGAGAGAGTGGGAATTCCCTGGCGGTCCAGTGGTTAAGACTCTGCCCTTTCATTGCCTTGGGCACAGGTTCGATCCCCAGTCAGGGAACTGAGATCCCACAGCCACGGAACCAAAAAAAATTTTTAAAATATAAAAAAGAAAGAAAGTGAGTTAGAGGTGGGTCTTGAAGAGGAAATGTGTGAAGCCGTAGTTGAGTGGGCAGGAGGGCCCGGGAAGGTTGTGGGGTTTTCTGAGATGAGATTGGAAAAAGATACTGACACACAAAGTGATAAATCCTTTGTAGGCAGGAACCCTGCCTTACATATCCCTGTAACATCTAATGTAGATCTGGTACAGAGCAGTGCTTGAATAACAGTGTCCCATAATTTCTAGTACAGTCACTTCATAGAATAAGACATCTCTTTTGGGGGGAAAAAAATCTATATTTCTGGTCTTGACTGTCTTGGAAGGATGGCCCTAATCTTGTAGTATTGAAAACACACACTTCACAAAAGCTTCTGTTTTTATAAGATAAAGGGGAAAAATTTTCTAAGCAACTCAGAGCCATGGAGCCAGCTGGTTCTGTGGCATAGCTTTTCTCTCTCTGTGAGTCCCACTTTACATCCAACCCAAATGCACAGTGTGGCAGAGAAACATGGGAGAGTTTGGGGACAGAGGGTTCAGGGGGACCTGGAGACCCGGAGGCCAAGGCAAGTCCTCCTGCTGCCTCTGCAGCCTCCAGGAAGCGATGGTTGAAACTGCTGGTCATGCATCAAAGCTCTTACACTGGCTCGAGGCAATTAGTGAAAAAAATCAGCTAGAACTAGTTTATCATCTCCTTCTATCATTATTATTAAGTTCTTCAGAGGAGTTTTGCAAAATAAAAAGCCTGACATGTTTTAACTTAGGGGAAAAATGCATGACATTAAAGCGTGCCGTATGAAAAGATCGTGGCATGTGAGAGCAGGACACCTTATAACTTCATTATAACTCTCTGATTTCCAAAGTTCCACATGTTTATTGAAGTGAACAATGGTGGGATTATGAATGATATTCATTATCATCTTTACAATACCCAACCCTTAAAAGTAACCACTGCTATTATCCTTATGTCTTTTTTTTACATATACACATAAGTTATTATTACTTATGTAATTAAGTCCATCACTCAATATGTTGGATAAACAAATGAATGCATATACTCTTCGGTAATTGTCCCCTTAAAAATTCATTGCAAATTATTTTCATAGTTAAATGTGCTTGTCTACTACATGATTTTTATTACCTTCATATTATTCCAATCCTATGTGTACAAATACCATGACTTGGTTAGACATTTTTTACTGTGGGATAATTAGATTGCTTCCTTTTCTTATTCAGTTGTAATCAATGCTATAGTTAACATCTTTTCTACAATCTCTTATTATGATCCTTAGGATAACCTGATATCTTAATGTTGTATATACTACCTTACAGGGAATGAACTTCTTTTTTAGTAACTTAAAACAACACAAATTGTTGCAAAATTTCCCCTTAGAATGTTTATTCCAATTTACATTGCTTGAGCTGACACCAATGCTCATTATTATTTTTTTTGCACTTTTTTTTTTTTTGCACTTTTATAAAGTGTTGGGTATATTCATTAAAAAGAAAAACCTTAGCCAATTTTATAAGATGAATATGTGCATACATATGCTAAATTTGTTGAAGTTACTGACATTTGATTACAAATGAAATACATTTTTTTCATATATTTACCAATGATTTCTTTCTCTTTTTCAATGAGTTTATATCTTTTGCCAAATTTTCTACTCATCTATTGATGTGTTCATCTTTCTCTTATTTATTTATAAAATCTCTTTATATAGGAAAGATATTAGTCTTTTGTCTACCATGTGTTTTGTGGGGTGTGTGTGTGTATTTTGAAATTTGATATTTGATGTATCCAAAAATAGCATTCATCTTCTTGGTGGGATCTCTGTTTGCTATTCTGCTTACATAACCCTTTGTTATCCTGAAATCATCTATTCCTCTAACCCCCTGATTTTTCTTCTAATTCTATTGCATGAAGATATTTATCTTTTAACTTTTAGGAAATCAAATTCATCTGGAATATATGTGAGTGCATATATGATACTCTACAGGGCTCTAATTTTGCTATTTTTCCCAGAGATATAACCAGTTCTCTCACTAGCTTTCATTCTTTCCCTTTCCTATTATTTTGAAAGCTACTCTTATCACATCCTGAATTTCTATACATGCTGCACTCCCTGAGTTTCTGTTCTGTTCCATTAACCTGTCTATTCTTATATTGGGATTATTCTGGTATAATAATATATCAGCTTTACACAGCAGTAATCTTCAAAGAAGAATGGCAGGATGATAATAGTGCCTCTAATGTGGTCTGGCAGCAAAATTTGGAACTTAAAATCAGAAGTTTCACGTCCTAATGTAGGCATTGCCATCAATTTGCTGGGTGATATAGAGTCCCCTAAAATTTTTAAAATATTTCTTCATTTAAAAATGTATATGTAGCATACCTAAAATTGAGGTTATAACACCTTTTTGCCAGTCTCGTAGCAGTGTCCCAGAATCACGAGTGAAATTATATCAGAGCACTTGAGTTCCATCTCAAATGTTGTTGAGGAAATAATTTGTCCTTCCTATGGCAGAGTAAGGAAGACCTCAGATTTTGTAACATTGTTTTAAAAAATGAGTATCCCTCGTTTAAAAGAGGGGAGAGAAAGAGTTATAGGTTTAGTTTTCGACCCTAGCTAATAATTTAGAAGAATCATCATTAAACATTCCATGCAACCATAGGACCTACTTCTTAAAGAAAGAAATGCTTCAGAAAAAAAACTCAAAACATATATATTTTTTTGGTCTCAGGAGGAAAAACCTATTTCAAGACGAATCTTCATACTGGAGGTGTATAGGGCATGTAGCATCGTTGTAAAGGAGACTCAGTTAGTACTGATTCAGTAGGTTCACTAGCTGTTGTGCTGTGTCTTCCAAAACTACTTTATGAGTAGTGGTAGCAATAAAAAGTCGCTGTCTAAGTCACTCCTTCACCTGTGTTCATATCTGAGTAAAACCTTCAGCCACATGGAGCGGGGAGAGAAGGATGGAAGGCACAGGGCACCGGCTGGGGCATCAGGGGCTTCGAGGTTTGACGTCACTCTGCCTTGAACTGCCTCTGTGCCTTGGTTTCAATGTCCTCTTTTGAAAACAAGGGTGTTTGGGACCAGATTATCTCTTAGGTCTTTGCCATCCTAGCTTCCTATGACTTGGTAACAGCACCCAATTTCCCGGTGTCACATGGGAACAGTGCTCACTGTACCTGCTAGCCCGGAGTTTGGGAATCATGGCACAGGAAAAGAAAACCGGGTGGAGAGGACACAATTTCTTAAGCTTTATGAGACCAGCGATATCATCTTCTCTCTTCCCCAGGCACCTAGGCAAGGTGGATTGAAAGAATGAATCAAAGGAGTTGAATAGATGGGAAAGCACACAGGTGGTTTGCCATCAGGGGAGGAGACCTGAGAGGTATTTACCCTTCCAAGAAGCATGAGACTCTTAGTCCTTGCTTTCCCAGTTTCCCATTTTCCATCCCACCCAGGATAAAAGGGGGCCGGCTCCTCCCACACGCAGCCCTCCAACTGGGCCATATTTGTCCGCAGGCACAAGCCCCTCCTTGTTTATTCTGCCGGCAGGGGATGCACCTGGGAGGCAGCACTTCAAGGCCAACATCTCTCCAGGGGCGGTGCCCGAAATTGACGTGCAGCCTCTCCCCACCCCCCAATACCAGTGAACCCTGTTCCCTGACCCAGGATGGGGTTCCCACCCTTGGGAGCTGGAGGCATTCATTTTCTCTCCACCTCAGCCTGGCAGAAAACGTTTCGTTTAGACAGGTGGCTGAGCTCCCTACCCACTGGCACAAGGCTCCTTTGGCTTTAAGCTCCATCCTCCCTGTGGCTGAGGTCTGGCCAGGATCGGGGGCAGGGAGGCAGAGGGAGAGGACCCCACTCATTAGAGTTGCCTTTTGATGGAGTAGAATTATTCTGCCTCATCTGTCCAGAAATGAAGCCCGAGGATTAGGGGCTGATCAAACAACCCCCAGGCCAGCCCAGACCTCCAACCTTGCGCCCAGGAGCCCCTTTACCAGGGAACTCCAAAGCTGGCCAGGAGCCCGGTGGAAGGACCATGCGCCTGGCTTCTAGCGGTGCACCCAGTACTGCCAGGACTTCCCTGTGCATTGCGTGCTGAAAGGGACCTGTGCTCCCCAATCTCCTTCAGGTTAACCTTCCCGGGATGGATGAGCTGCAGGGAGGCTGGGAGACGTCAGGCTCACCCTGGCATCCGACTGCGTGAGCTCTGCAAAGATTAACAGCCTAACTTGGCAGAAGTCTGGGGAGCCCACCGAAGAAAGCCTCACTAGGCATAAGATGTAGTTATTTCCTTCAAGTTAGAACTCTGCGTAGGCAGCAGTTTTCAGGGAAGAAAGTCCATGTATTTCCTATCCCTGTCATGGAGTCATTGATCATGGGCCCTATACCTCTGCTAGATATACGTCCTGAGATGGTCACACATCCCTAGATTTGAAAATCTCACCTTAGCAAGTAACATCTGCCAATTCCTTAAAATCTAGGACTATATAACTCAAAAGGCACGGTGATTCCCAGCCATTTATTAATAATTCTGTAACCAGAGACCCTGTTTCCTTGTCTATTGTTATGAGGTCAACATTCTACCTCCAGGGAGTTTTGGAATGCGCACCCAGAAGATCACACGAAGGCCAGGCATGTGGGCGTGTTTGGTGTGTGTGGCTGGCTTGATCAGTAGTTTGGGCGTTTGCTTCAGCACACCGGCCTCTGAATTTGTCCGATTCAAATTTGTCCCTCTGCAAAACGAACAATGAATGCATGGCCACTTGTAAATGTTAAATCTGCAAATACCAAGCCAACTGAATAACGTTTCTGTACAGCGTGGGCTTCTTGCCATGTTGTCACCATTTCTCTTGGGAAGGGGACAGGGTCAGGACGACCACTTTGTATGTGGGGAAGTAAAGGCCCAGGAAGCTCAGGCCTACGCAGGAGTAAGAGCTCATTTGATAGAATCAATGCAGGAACCATATCACAAATCCCGGAGAGAGTACGCGGGGGGAAGAAATCGCATGAACCTTTTCAGCCATAAATAAATTCTTATGCAAACATATTTCAAAATGTGACAGTGAGTGTACACCCATTCGAATGAGGTTTTATTCACCAAGGGGAAGGTCGCGTTTTCATACAGAACCCTCAGTGGCAGGGAGACATGAAACCGTCGTCCATAGAAATGGGGTCACATAGGTTACGGCTCCTGGAAGACTTATTAAAAAAGAAATAATTCCTACTTCTCATTCATAGGAAAACTGGAATACTCTCAAGAAAAATTTCAACTTTGAAATATCATAGTGTGATTCATTTTATGGACAGACTGCGTTTGGAAATTTATAGATTGACAAGCAATTTGATCTAACAAAGCTAATAGGTTGGATTTTATGTTAATGTTTTTCCTCCTTGATAAACCAGGCAGCTCCTTATCCAGAAATCCTTTCTGAAATTTCACATTCTGTATGAATCTTGGGGAAGGATCATATTTTTAAAATTTCCCAAAATGTCTGACATTCTTTTCATTTTACTCCTGTATTTTTTATGTAGGTGATCTCATCTTACATCTGGATGTGTTGAAACAAATTATCATTTTTTTCGTTAAACACAGGCGGAATTTCAATATACTTTAGAAAGTCAAGTCAAATATTCATGATTGGACTTTGTTATGCTATGAGCCATTAAGACCCTTTAATATAAGCAGAGATTCAGAACGTTCTGTGTTATAATTTTCTGTATAGCTCCTTAAAATTAGGAAACATTGTTTTTCTTGATTCTTTTTTGTTTATACAAGTAATGTGTGATAATTTGCAAATATAGCTGAAATGTCACCACAGTTAGCATTTTGACATATAAATATACACATACACATTTTTACAGACTTAGGATCCTACTGTATGTAGATTTTTTGTTTTCTCCTTTGCTCCCTTTTGATACATTGTAAGCAGCTTCCCACAGTATTCAATATTTTTGAAAACATGTCCTTTAATACTTTATGGATGTAAATTATCTAGATTGCCATACATGTGATATCTTAATATTTTACAATAGGCAACATTGTCTAATTGATTCATTGAAAAGAGGTCAATTTCATGCCATCAGTCAGTTTCATGGGAAAAATAACACATATTTAGAATGGCACTGAATTAGGAACTGTATAATTTGATCAACAGTTTGGCTTCTCAACCACCGTTGTCGTGTGTAACTGTAGCACTTCTGGATCCCTTCACCACCAGGAGTCCACGGATCACCGTGATCGTTTAAAGCCATGAGTCAGAGAACTGAGGTTAAGAATGAGAGGGCTATGCTTTGGAGCATTCTGACCCCTGGATTTTCCATGAGCCTCATGCAGGGCCTACCATTTTAGGAGCTGAGAAGAAGGGATGCCCAAGATGAAAAGCAAACAGCTCTAGGTGGGACAGGTGGATAAAGATCTATTTCTGAAAAAACTGTTGTTTTATAGTTTCTAACTAGTTTTATTATTCGCCTCTGTCGGGTCTTCGTTGCATCATGTGGGATCTTTTTTTTAGTTGCGGCGTGGGGCACCTTTAGTTGTGGCGTGCGAACTCTCAGTTTCTGACCTGAGAACGCACTCTTCCCTTGGAAGCCATTCCCATGAAAGTACATCCTCGGCGAGTGAAGCCGTACAGTTCCCCCTTTCCTTCTCTTGGTCTCAGATTGGGCAGCTCAGATGTGTGCCAGGTATCTGCTCCAGCCCAACCCTCCTACATCTTGTCAGAGGAGCTCATTGTTATCCAACGGAAGCTCATGATTCAGCAGGTACTTGACGTGTGGTCTCCTAGGAAACGGCTGCCAGGCATCTGAACCACTCACTGCCGACTGACCGCATCTCCAGCCACCAAATGCTTCCTGTAAATGAGCAGTCACCTTCCTCTAAGAGCAGCAGGGTCAGTGTGCCCCCCGGGGCTAATGATGGAATGAAAACCTCAACCAGGTTGATCCCTGCCCCCGCCCCAAGAAGTTTTAGGCATTTATGTTGGAATACACATTGGGTTTTGGGCATTCTCTTCAAACTAGGTTACCATGTGGACACAGGCCAGATGCGTCTGCGGCAACCACAGTACAAGCTTTCTGGCTTTTTGCCATTGGTGATTTCTTCATACCCACTCAAGTGTAAAGGAGCAACCAGAGGGCAAGACTTTGCCAGCATACAAGCCTGTACCCATCCATCTGTTAGCCAACATTGAGGTATATTATCTAGTCATATCTAAGGCTTGGACCTGGCACTGAGGATACAAAGATGAATAAGATCTGATCTGGAAGACCTCAGTCTGGCAAGAAGATCAGCTTTCTAATCTAGCAAGTGTCCCACAGTAATAAATTTCACACAGAAGGATTATGAACAAAACACTGTGGAAGAAAGGGTCAATATGAGGGAAGAATTGAATAAGCTTTCCCAGAGGGAGTGGGACATGTGGAGTTGGATCTTAAAGGATGATTAGGAGTTTATCTGGCAGAAAAGGAGGCCAAATCCATTTTTGGCTTAGACAACTACAAGTTTTTTGTTACTACCCTTTGGGATTGCTCCTCCACTGTGAAGTTGGGCACAATTCATTTTTTTTTTTTTTATCTGTAAGCAACTTAAGGGTACAGGTAAATTCAGTTATAGACATTGTTTTGTTATGAAATCACCTTGGTAAAATTTTCAACTGCAGTTCCATTCTTTCCTGTCGATGTTTCCAGGTAAAAAGGACCCTTCCCGCAGACACTTAAACGCTGAAAGGTCAAGTAGGTTTCCTAGTTTCTGCTCCCACTTGCTTCATTGAGTAACAGGAGTTTACCCCAAACTTCTCCTTAGCAATACATTTTTTTTCTCTCTCCAGACTTTTCTAACTGACCCGTCAGTGAAGCTGCTCCTCCGAGGCATTCACTGCAGTGAAACGACCTGGACCCAGTGTCTTTTTGTACAGTCATGCCATGTTTTGCTGCACTTTATTGAGCTTTTGCAGATATCGTTTTTCACAAATTAAAGGTTTGTGGCAACCCTGCATCAACAAGTCTATTGGTACCATTTTTCCAACTGCCTTTGCTCACTTCCTGTCTCTGTGCCACATTTTGATGTGACACACCAATAGTTCTTGCAATATTTCAAACTTTTTCATCATTATTAAATTTGTGATGGTGATCAGTGAGCTTTTATGTCACTATTGCAAAAAGACTGCAACTCACTGAAGGCTCAGATGAAGGTTAACATTTTTTAGCAATAGAGCATTTTAACATTAAGGTATGTACATTGGTTTTTCAGACATAATGCTATCGCACACTTAATAGGCTACAGCAGAGTGTAAATATAACTTTTACATGCACTGGGAAACCAGAAAGTTCGTGAGACTTGTTTTGAGATACTTGCTTTATTGTGGTGTTCTGGAGCCAAACCGCAGTTTCTCCAAGGGCTGCCTGTATGTACCTAAGGGACTCCCGCTTTCTCTGGACAACTTTTGTCACTACAACTCTGCCCCTACTTTATCACCAGCTCCGTTTTGGCGAGTCTTACCCAGATGAACCTTCCTGGTCATCCATCTTGACTTTCAATTAAATTACCATTTCAAAAATCTAGCTTTTTTTTTTTTCAGTGTTGGGAAACGGGGGTTGTGGTCCGAAGCCAATACCAGAGGGAGAAGGGTGGTGTTTCCCACATTTGCATCAGTTACACAAAAATAATTCCCCTCTCTTCCCGTGACTCACCTGTGTCCATGTTTCAGAGGCTTCGGGATAATTGCAGGGAGCCGCAGGGACGACAAAGCATGTGCTGCTCTTCCTGTCCTGCACCCCCTTCTTCCGCCTCTGGCTCTCTGCTCATGCGTGCGTCTATCGGAAGGTGCCCAGGTGGGCAAGGTCATAGCTGCGCTCTGGCTGGCAGCAGGACTGATGCTCCCAGAAGGTTCACCTTCAAATCATTTTTTCTCTCTGGGAGCTGGAGTTATTGACAGAGCCCCATGTCTGAACATCATGGAAAACTGAGAGTCTGAGATTGGGGCGTCGTGGGCAGTGACTGTGTCTTATGGTTACAGCAGAGCGTGTAAAATTCTAGCTCTTCCCACAAATAAAGGCCGCGGAGCCACAGACAACCACCCTGCTCACCTGAGGGGCCCTAACCCTCTGGCTCCCCCTGCAGGGATGTGGGGTCTTCTTGCCATTCAGAGGGGCAGCACACACGCCCACACGGCCCACGCCTTTCTCCATGTGTCATCTGCCATTCAAATCCAGGCCACGCTTTGAAACAGAAAACATTAAAAAGCAAATCCAAACTTACTCTTTGCCAAAATGTGAAAATGTAAGAGGTGAACCTTAAGGACAGCCCGTCGTGACAGGTGAGAGGCATCAGCTCTGTCCACTCCCCCAGGGCCTCTGTCCCAGCGCCTTTAGACGTCCCCCAAGACACCACACAGTCTCTTGCCGTCTCTCCTCCAACTCCAGTATGCGCGGCCTCTCTCCGAACCCATAGGGGCTCTTCCGAGGTGCGAATTCTAGAACATGTCTTCTTATAACTGTGAACTGCTGGTATTTTCACCCCAAATCTGAGTCTCTTCAGTGAAGCAAATTGTTATTTAACACAAGTCGCAACACCAGGGAGGCTGGTGATGAGCATCTAAGCATCACTCTTGTGTCTGAATCAGTTCCTGTGTGTGCCTGGAACATCTTATTCTGATCACACAGAGCACATATAGAGCAGAGAAACCTGATCAATGATTAAACCCTTTGATTTTGCTATGTTATGCTAATTCACAAAATCCAACTTAAATGGTGTTCTCCCCGAGAGAGTTAAACAGAAAACATTTAAGTAACTGTCAATCGTCATAATTTTAAAGGAAGGAGCTTCTGTACAGGTAATATAAAGCCAGCACTGGGATGCTATTTTGAGTGGCTCATGTAGAGGCAAGGTGTGAAAATATACAGGTGTTATATCACAGACTAGATACCCCACTCTGACCAGAGACTTTTATGACCCAAATATCGGATGCATGATTTGTTACTATGACTGATAGAAGGATGGATCATTTGAAACGGGGACTGATCTGGAATACAAGGAGGCTTACCTGGGGTACCTGCCAAGTGTCAATCCTAGACACCTGTGCCGGGCTTGGAGGGCTGAGAGCCTTAGAAGGTGAAGTCTCCACCTCTTCATTCATTCCATGATCAAGTTTCTACTGAAAAAGTGGGGTAAGGAAATGAAATGATTATTTTGGTAATTCCACAAGGAATGCACTTTGGATGAAGTTC
Source organism: Delphinapterus leucas (assembly GCF_059928025.1). Taxonomy (NCBI): domain Eukaryota; kingdom Metazoa; phylum Chordata; class Mammalia; order Artiodactyla; family Monodontidae; genus Delphinapterus; species Delphinapterus leucas. The sequence continues at coordinate 42,644,337 of NC_143143.1, read as the reverse complement.
TTCTGAGTGACCATCTCAGAAGTTAGTTTTGCCTGATTGTGGGAGGTTTGACAAGAGACAGAAAAAGAAAAGAAAAGAAAGAAAGAAGAAAAGGAGATTCAAAGAACAACAAAGCACACACATCTCTTGGAAAACAAATCTCAAAATTCAAAAGATTACATTCCTCTCAATTGTCTCTTGAAATATCTTTCACATTTCGCATTTTATGTCAATGCAAATTGATACCTCGCTGAGATGACCCAAAATCTAGATAAAGTCCCAATTCCTTTTTGGTCACATGGAGAAAATACAAATTCTTGGACTGGACTTGATGTATATAATTAGGAAGAAGACAGACGCTCCAAAAAGTTAATGCAATGTTTACTTTAAAATGTCCTAAGGTTAAGACCCCGCCAGCAAGTTTTTACTGCTAAGTCACAGCCCAGAGTGAGAAATGGGGTTTTTTAATGGAAATGCAGATGCACGGCCTTAATTGTCAGATCACCGCTGGGCACCAGCATAATGAAAGAATTTTCTTATTTTTGCACAATGAATACTAATTGAAGTGGGAGAGAAAGCTTGTGTGGCTACACGGCAGTCAAAGGGTGCCATCTAAAGGAGGACAGCAAAGCCACACGGGTGGCATTGGCAAAGGGGACAAGCAGGACAGCCTCTTTCAGACCCTGCACAGCTGAATTTCTGCACTTGGATTTTGCACTCAAAAAACAGCATTGAATTCTACTGTTACTAATATAGTTACCTGGTAGAGATGAGGCGAGGCAGATGGTACCCTTTTCCCTGAAACCTCCCTCGCTGGGATAGAGTTCTCATCCTCCGACAGACTACAGAGAAGTGCCCCTGACCCTAGTGCCAGCAGAGGGAGAAGTAGAGGAGGGAGGGAGAGGGAAGGAGGGGGAAGGAAAAAGGTGGGTGAGGGGGTGGGAGGGGATGAAGAGAGAAAACAGGGAGAGAGAGAAGGGGCATGCAAAGCTTATTTTGTGCCAGATATTCTGCTTTGAGATGTGCAATATGAAATTTAGTGTACAGTCTCCACAAGCAGGTTCATCTGTACACATCAGGAGAGTGAAATAGAAAGGTAAAATAAATTACCCCAAAGTGGTACAGTTAGCAAGTGACAGAGCAAGCCTCTGTGCTTCCGGGGCCGAGGTGTCTCTACAAGCAGGGAGCCATGTGTGAGATAAAATGGTGTCTATTCCCAGAAGGAGAAGTGCTTGTTGGGTTTAAATCAGAATCACCTGGAAGATTTAATAGCATCTTTCTCCTTCCCAATTAAACCCACCCATTAAACAGACACAGAGAAACAAAACACACACACACACACACACACACACACACACGCACACGAGTTCCAGTGAAAATTCTCACTTCACCCTCCTGCCTTAAAAATGTGATTTCCTAGTGCATCAAAACTTCATGCAAGGACAGCAGGGCTGAGACACTCAATGGGTTTTTCACATTAACTTTGACAAACTCAGTAGAATGAGCCCCTTTTCATGAGCCAGAGAAAACTTGGCCCTTGCTGTCTTGTTTCATGGAAATATATGGAAAACAAATGCCACTTGGTGACCAAGGGGGTATTAATAGATGTGAAAATACACTGACTTGAGCTGTCACCCACACCCTGGAGATCCGGTTAACAGCACTGAATGGATGTAGGGTGTGAGGCTAAGTATAGCAACTCCAAAGTGCCCGAGAACCCCCAGGGTGGCACACCACACAGCACGTTCCTTGAATGGAGGGCATTTTGTACAATCGGAAAAGGGACCGTGAATAATTTTAGTCATTTAACGAACAAATTACCACACCGCAGATGCTCACGTGGAGGAAGGCACTCCTTCTTCACGAAGATGGTCTGAAATGCTGACTCACTTGCTCCCCAGCTCACTTGTAATGTCTGGACCGGCCAGCCTGGGTTCTCACCACCATCCACTCTGGAGGCCATAGCGACAGAGGCAGCACTGCCTGCTCTACACGGAGGTCAGGGCAAGTGGCCTGGTGGGAATGTCTCCTGTCGGTTTAGCAAAAGGAAGAAAGAGATATAGCATTCCCTTCTTACAGGTCCAGGATTGCAGTGATTCAGGCAAAAGCAAAGTGGTCTCCTTTGAAAATGTCTATTAACCTGGCATAGACACCTCACAAGGTTAGAGCTTTTTCTTCAAGGAGAAAAGAGCTGTTTGGAGCCTTTCCCTTTACTTTGTAAAAAATTCCTATCAAAATATAGTTGATTTACAATGTTGTGTTACTTTCAGGTGTGCAGCAAAGTGATTCAGATATATATATATATATATATATATATATAAAATCTTTTTTAGATTTTTTTTTCCATTATAGGTTATTACAAAATATTGAGTATAGTTCCCTGTGCTATACAGTAGGTCCTTCTTGGTTACCTATTTTATATATAGTAGTGTATATATTTTGATCCCAAACTCCTAATTTATCCCTCCCCCTCCTTTCCCCTTTGGTAACCATAAGTGTGTTTTCTAAGTCTGTGAGTCTGTTTCTGTTTTGTAAATAAGTTCATTGGTATCTTTTTTAGATTCCACATATAGGCAATATCATAGGATATTTGTCTTTCTCGGTCTGACTTAACTTCACTTAATATAATCTCTAGGTCCATCCATGTTGCTGCAAATGGCATTATTTCATTCTTTTTTATAGCAGAGTCATATTCCATTGTATAAATATACCACATCTTCTTTAGCCATTCATCTGTTGATGGACACTTAGGTTGCTTCCATGTCTTGGCTATTGAACATTTGGGTGCCTGTGTCTTTATTTATGTATTTATTTTTTTAATTAATTTTTATTGGAGTATAGTTGCGTTACAATGTTGTGTTAGTTTCTACTGTACAGCAAAGTGAATCAGCTATACGTATACATATATCCCCCTTTTTTTTGGATTTCCTTCCTACTGTATAGCTCAGGGAACTCTATTCAGTGCCCTGTGGTGACTTAAATCGGAAGGAAATCCATGTGTCTTTTTTTTTTTTTTTTTTTTTTTGTGGTACGCGGGCCTCTCACTGTCGTGGCCTCTCCCGTTGCGGAGCACAGGCTCCGGACGCGCAGGCTCAGCGGCCGTGGTTCACGGGCCCAGCCGCTCCACGGCATGTGGGATCTTCCCGGACCGGGGCACGAACTCGTGTCCCCTGCATCGGCAGGCGGACTCTCAACCACTGCGCCACCAGGGAAGCCGCCATGTGTCTTTAAATTGCAGACAACTAGACTGAGGTTTTTATTTCTTTCCCTGACATTTTCAGGGGAGGCTTTGTCTTTAAAGTTTGCCTCTATCCATGTTACTCAAGTATGATCAACTATATGATGCAAAGTGAATCAGAGAGGGTGCAGGGGAGAGAACAATTACAGAGTCTGGGATAGGCTTTTTATCGCAGAGAAAGCCTGGGGTCCAGGGCTCGGGTGAGATCAGGAGCTCCTGCTTCTCTTCAGGAGGCGGATACGATTTAAGCCAGAACTTTTCAGGATACTCACAGGTACGCTTTGATGAAAGAGTTTCGCAGTCAGTGAATTTGGGGGATGCTGGTTTACGCAAAGCTCAACCGATGACTTTTACTGCAGGACGTTTTAGAGTCTTTCGTCTGCTAAGGTGCCCGTGACATTCCAGGTGGGGCTGTGAGGAAGTGCTGTGGTTGCTTTCACATTTGGCAAAAGCACTGTCGCATCTGGGTCCCAGGAAGGCAAAGGAGGCAAAGGATTGACGTGGCCGGATTGGGGCCCGAGGAGCTGCTTGTGGGGCTCTATTTCCCCCAAATGCTGAACTACAAAATGCTTTAGGCAGACATATTAATAGCACAGCTGAAAGCATGGGGCACAGCGACACAAGTGAAGCATGCAAAATAGCTTCTCCCAGTGTGTGCCGTACAGCAAAGGGAGACCAGCCAGCCACCATGCCCTGAGGAGAAAGGAGGGCCCAACGTTTGGAGCTCTTTTTGAGCATTACACTAGCTCCTTTACAGTTATTATAAGGTTTATACATTAGGGACAGTAAGACATAAAGTTGTTCAATGCTTGGCTCCCTGGAGAAACCAGTGATCCAGGAATGTCGGGGCTTTCGTGGGCGTGGCCTGTGAAGGAATCGTGAGGAGGGTCCCTGAATCCATCTGTGCTCCAAGCATCAGCCACAGCCTGGGTAAATAACGCGTCTTGCGCTGATACTCACTACTCTGCTTCAAACGTCTATAAATGCTGCTGTGACCGATATCAGTACAATACAGGTGATGCAAACATTCTGCTGAATTCACAGGAACCGCTTTAGCTATTTTTTCAATAGATGGATAAGACAAGCTAGCATTATGTATAGGCTCTCAAATTTTTTTTAATTTTTGAATAAGAAAGAAAATCACATGGTTCAAAACCCAGAAAATGTCAAAAGATAGAGAATAAAAATATCTCCCTCTCATCCCTGTCCACCCATCTGCCAAACCCCACACCTCTGACTGGATAATCTTTGTTCTTAGTTCCTTACATAAACTTTCAAGATTTTTCCCAGCACACACAAAAGCACATTAAAATGTAGAGTCTTATTTCTCCCTTTCTTATAAAATGGGTAGCATAGTTTACATGCTATCTCCCGCCGTTTGTTTAAGTCTGGAGCAACTGCACTGCCATATTTCTTCTCTGTTGGAAGAGACTTCTCCACCCTCACACAGACCCTAAAGCCCCAAACTCCCTGAACCTCACACGATTAATAGAGTAATTGGTTTTGTATCACACGACCCACTCTTTTCCCCTCCTCTTCTCCATCAATGCCCATAAAACACTTCTGGCACTTCTGGTGATGTGTGGGACCAAGGCACCATCATTTCTTTGTTACAGTCATTGCCATCTGCCTCCTTCTGTCTCGGTGGTATGACAAGACATCTTATCATCTGGAACCTTGGAACCTACAGAGGTGCCCATCTCTTAATTTTCAGTTCTACTAGGGCAGAGGGTCACCCATGGGGTCAGAGTTAATTCTCTAAACTGATCCAATTCTCTAAACTGGACAAAAAGATTACACTGAGAATACATGATGCAGAATCTTGGTCATCATGACTGATGCTCTGGGCTTGTCATGGCCACGCCTGAATGTCATTTTCTGGCTGACTTCAGATGAACAGGGAGCTGCTTCACCTGCCTGACACTGAGGTTGGCCCTGGTTGGTGGAGAATTCAAGCAGCATTGGTTCAAATCCTGTAGATCATCAACATTCCAGGGCCTTCAGAGCTTTTGAAAAGTACAGATTCTTGGGTTTTACCCAGACCCATGTGATTCTGACCCTCAGAACCCCTGGGGTCATGACAAGACATGTGTTTTTTCTCAGCTCCCTGGGTGATTCCAATGATACTCCAAGAAGGAAGATGCTCAGATGGGTCCCCCAGCCTTCATGGATCCGGGATCAATGGCAAGGAGACCCTTCTCCAAATCTGTGTGCAGTTTTTATGTACCACCTTTTAGTATAACTTTAAAAAAAATAGTTTTCATTTCTAATTTCATCTGGTTTTCAAATGTGGATCTGTTGTAGGCAAGGAATTGCTTAGAAATAGAGGAGAAAGAAATTAAAATAATAGAGAGAAAGAGGGTTTCTCAACCAAAGGAAAACCATTCCAATTTTTTCCCCTAAGGATCAATGAATATGCCAGAGAAAGTGATTATCTTAGAAAGAAAATTCAAATTTGAGTGAAGTTGAACTCTGATCAATCATACTGCTCTTCTGGGTACCCACAAGGCTCCCCTCTAATATAACTTTGCCTCTCAAATCATTTGATACCCTTAGAACCTGGTGTGATGCACATCAGGCAAAGATGGAAGTCAGTGGAGGTCAGGGTCAGGAGGGAATCACCTTGGAGGGTGTGGGAGAAGCCAAGGTCTTTATCAGAAGGACTTGGGAGTGAAACATTGATAAGTCAGATGGAGAAAGACAAATACTGTATGATCTCACTTATATGTGGAATCTTAAAAACCCAAGCTCATAGATGCAGAGAACAGATTGGTGGTTGCCAGAAGCAGGAGCGTGGGGTAGGGAAATGGGTGAAGAGGGTCGAAAGGCACAAGCAAACCTCCCGTTATAAGATACACAGGTCCTGGGGATGTAATGTACAGCATGGTGACTATAGTTAACAATACCATATTGTATATTTGAAAGCTGCTAAAAGAGTAGATCTTAAAAGTTCCCATCACAAGAAAAAAAATGTGTAACGGTGCATGGTGACAGATGTTAACTTGGCTTATTGTGATGATCATTCATAACATACACAAATATCAAATTGTTACGTTGTGCACCTGAAACTAATACAATGTTATATGTCAATTACATCTCAGTAAAACTGGGGGTAAAAGAAGAACATGAGAAGTTATGAATGTGTGTCATTAGGGTGCCAAAAGCTGTGGGAAGCACGGAACTGCGTCTGATCGAAAACACAGAAACAGAGGGCAGAGTCGTCAGGGCTGCTGACAGCATTCTCATCCAGGGCTCATCTTAATGGACTAAGTCTATGTTGACTAACTGCAAAAATGGCCACAATTCTCCACACCTCCCTGAATTTCCCTCCTCTGCAATGACTTTGCTGCTCCCATCAAGATGTGGAATCTATTTTCCTTTGCCTTGAATCAGGGCTGGCCCCATGCATGACTCACTTTGGCCCACAGAATGCAGCAGAAATGCTGAGGGTCAGAGCCGAGCTGAGACCTTAAGATACTGAACTCTGTGACCCAATTTTTGGGGACCCAGTTACTGCCATGGGTACACACCTGAGCTCTCTTGCTCAGTTGGAGGATGAGGGCCGAGTGGAGCAGAGCCAATCAGCCCAGTGGTCCCAGCAGGGAATGTCTAAGGACATCAAGAGACTCCAAAGGAACAGGCAACAAGACCAGAGGAAACCCACAAAACATGCTACCAGAGATGGCAATACTGAATTCTGCCATATGTGTATTTTTCTCTGAATAATTTAAGAGTAAGACACAGCAGTAATGCCTGATCACCCCTAAATACTTGAGAATGCATTTTTTGTGATGAAAGACATTCTCTTACAGAACTCTAATACAATTATGAACATCAGAAAACTAAAATTAATATAATTATATTTTTAGAGACCTAGTCATATGTTGCAAATGGTCCCCAAATTGTCCTTTATATTAAAAGAAAGAAAGGGGGGAGAGAGAGAGAAAGAAAAAGAAAGAAAGAAAGAAAGAAAGGAAGGAAGGAAGGAAGGAAGAGAAAGAAAGAAAGAAAGAAAGAAAGAAAAGGAAAGAAAGGGAAAGAAAGGGAAAGGAAGGAAGGAAGGAAGAAAGAAACAAAGAAACAAAGAAACAAAGAAAAGAAAGGGAAAGGAAGGAAGGAAGAAAGAAAGAAAGAAAGAAAGGGAAAGGAAGGAAGGAAGGAAGGAAGAAAGAAAGAAAGAGGGAAAGGAAGGAAGGAAGGAAGGAAGAAAGAAAGAAAGAAAGAAAGAAAAAGAAAGAAAGGGAAAGGAAGGAAGGAAGAAAGAAAGAAAGGAAGGAAGGAAGGAAGGAAGGAAGGAAGAAAGAAAGAAAAAAGGAAGGAAGAAAGAAAGAAAGAAAGAAAGAAAGAAAGAAAGAAAGAAAGAAAGAAAGAAAAAGAAAGAAAGGGAAAAGAAGGAAGAAAGCAAGCAAGAAAGCAAGCAAGAAAGAAAGAAAAAGAAAGGGAAAGGAAGGAAGGAAGAAAGAAAGAAAGAAAGAAAATCTTTCTTTCAGGAGTGGGGACACATGAAGGTGTCTGTGGCTGTGTTGGCTGACATTGAAAGCTCAAAAATGGTGAAGACAGGAAAATATCCATTGGATTTAGTGTCCGAGAGATGGTTGACGACCTTGACAAGACCAGACCTGTCCCATTCTTAGGGGTGTGATGAGATACTTCACATCCCTGGGCACTGTTTCAGGAGTGGGGTGAGGAGGTTAAGACCATGAGTTTTTTGAGGAGGCCATTGGTGGGCTTTTCTGGTGAAACAAATTCAGGTGTAACGATACAGTGCAGAGAACTATCAATAGAGAGGAAGGTGATGCTGGTGTAGCCAGAGCTGCATGGCCATGAGACAGACCCTGGAAAGACAAGGGTTGGGAAGCCTGGCAGACAGGTATCCAAAGTCAGACTTGTTCCATGATTAACTCTATAGGGTTATATGCCCAAGGGCTTTGTGGCCTGTGTAGAGACGTGCAAAAGTTTATTATTAACTTCTTTTATTTTTTGGCTGCACCATGTGGCTTGCAGGATCCTTGTTCCCTGACCAAGGATTGAACCCAGGGCCCCCAGCAGTGAGAGTGCCGAGTCCTAACCACTGGACCGACGCCAGGGTATTCCCTATTATTAACTCTTTGATCCTAGACAATGCACATCTTTAGTAATAGTTAGTGGAACTTTATGGAAACTAACTTTATGGTAACTAACCTGGCAGACACCACCTTACTCATATGATCAAAGTTAACATCACCAGTAATTGGACCAACCAACACACATGCCTCTTGATATGATGTATCGTAAAAGGCAGATGTCACTTCTGCAATGTTTTCTGGAAAAAAAATGCACCAGTTAAATCTAATTATGAGGAAATATCAGACAACTCCTAAAAGGAAGGCATTCTACAGAATAACTAGGCTACCCTCTTTGAAAGAATCAAGTTCATGAAAACAAATACAGACTGAAGAACTATTCCAGATTAAAGGAGATTAAAGAACCATGACAATGAAATGCAACACGTGGATTGTATCTTAGATCAGATGTTCGTTCTTTCTTTAAATATAAAGGACAATTTGGGGACAAAGTGCAACATGTGAATAGGCCTCTAAAAAGATAATTATATTAGTTTTAGTTTTCTGTTTTTCATAATTGTTAGGGTTCTGTAAAAGAATGTCTTTCGTCACAGAAAATGCGTTCTCAAGTATTTAGGGGTGATCAGGCATTACGTCTTTGTCTTACTCTTAAATTGTTCAGGAAAAAATACACATGTGGCAGAATTCTAAAATTGTCCCTAAGATTCCCACACCCTGGTGTACATGCCTGTATAATCGCCTCCCCTTAAGTACGGGCAGAGCCTGTGAATCTGATGGATATCTCCCCCTTGGTTAGATTACTCATCTGTTGACTTTGAGTTAATCAAAGGGGAGAATGTCCTGGGTGGGACTGGCCTAATCAGGTGAAACCTTTAACTAAAGGTGAAGCATTGGAGAGATCCTCCCCAAGTGGAGGGCAGACTGACATGTGGGAAGGAAGTGACAGGAGGCTTCTAGGAACTAAGTGCAATCCCCAGTTGATACCTAGCAAGTAAACAGGGCCCTCAGTCCCACAACCACAAGGAACTATATTCTGCCAACAACCAGTGAGCTTGGATGAGACCCCTGCACCTGAGATGAGATTGCATCCCTGTTCGGTGGCTTGACTCCATGCTGGTGAGACTCTGAACACAGGACCCAACAGACCCCTACCAGGACTCTAGACCGTGGAAACTGTGGGGTAATAAATGTGTATTTTGGCTTAAGCTGCTAAATTTGTAGTAGGTGGTTACACAGCAACAGAAAACTAACATGATATCCAAGCAAATATGTAAAAATATTAACAAGTAGAGAACAATTTACAGACGTTCTCTGTACATTCCTACAACTTTTCTGTAAACCTGAATTTATTTCAAAATAAAATGTTACCCTAGACATGCTATATATAAGGCTCACTATGTGCCAAGTACCATTTAAAGTATTTTAAAATATATGAATGCATTCAATTTTCATTAAAAAACAAACAACCCTTTCCCCCATGACTTAGGTATTATTATGATTCTTGTTTTTCAGGTAAGAAAACTGAGGCACAGAGAGTTCAGGTGACTAGCGGCCTGAGGTCACACAGCTAGTAAATGACAGAGCTGGAACTTGCACCTGGTTTCAAAGCTCATACCCCTACGTCCTGTGCTGTAGTAACCCAGTGACACTGAAGGAATAAATACCAATTAAGCCAGCCAGCAAAAGTGAATGTGCTGGAGCACGATCCTGCAATGCCCTGAAATCTGGGGGGAATCACTTTTCTTTTACCCCCTGCATTTTGTTCACCCTGGAAGTATCTGTAGTATATGAGGATCACATCAGAAAGACTCATAACGTTAGACTTTAAACATTAGCAAATGTATTCATATACCTGTACTTGCTTTATCCCCCCAGTATCTGTAACCTCTTATAATATAACAAGCTAAGCTTATAATATATCTACTCAAGATTTTGAGTAGAGGAGAAGTATAACTAGAAGAGAGAAGAAATTAGGCAAGTATAATGGGACCAGGAATGAAGGAAGGACATAAAAATGAAAGCACAAAGTTCAACATATTTAACAAAAGTCAGCTGAAAATGTACTTCCCACCTTCTAGCATATTGATTTTATAATATTTCCCATATCTCATGATTTGGAATAAGGTGAAGTCACCCACACTCCACTGTGAAATTGAGTCTCCTTGAAATCCCTTTGACCTCAGAGAGGCAAATAGTGAGTAATTCAAAATATTTTTGAATGAAAGTGTCAGTTTAAGATCCTCAGCATAAAACATACCTACAAAACCTATTTGCAAAGTAAATTTACTCTGGATTCTTGATACCTAGGAAAGTTTTTTCTATTATATTTATTTAAAATTACAACAGTTTACATTAGAAACAAGCTCAAACAATTAAGGTAAAAGATAAATAACTGCATACAGTTTAATTTTACAAAATGCAAACATACATCTTTCATTGTTCCATTATCTGAGTGTTAAGCGCCACATAATTGCACAAGGCATTTTCAAATGTCTTAAAGGCTCTAAAATTACGGAGTTGACTTTGGTGAAATCATCTTTATTTTCCTCCACTATTGTACGAATAATTGACCACACAGATTAAATTTCAATCAGAATTGGCTATGTCCCCTGCAGAGCTCATTTCTCTTTTGCAGCTGAAGGTTGGTGTCTTGTGGTGGCTCATGGAGCTTGGTCAGGCTTTTGGGGGATACAGAATAGGGCCCAAATTTCCATACTTTAAGATGTTTCAGCCAGGAGAGATCTATAGTCCCCTGTGACCGTGGTGATACCACAGCAAGGTTTACCCAAGAAAATCCAGCTTCTAGCTATCCCAGGGTAATTCTAACAGTGCCCCTTTCACTCTCAGAAATGTCTCAGTTTGGGAGATGGGGCCAGGAGGGGTAGATTAACTCTGCCCCAGACTCCGGCAACACAGACCTGCCGTCTGCTCCTGGGAATTCTGAAACCCCTCACTCCCCGCCACCTTCCACTATGGGGGCGGAAGGTGGGAAAGCCAAGGGGAATGTCCTTTACGTCCCCATCATAGAATGAAACTTAATCATCACCACAATTTCTCACCAAACCTGAGAGGAGAACAGAAGAGACTATTTTTATATAATTTCTTCTTTAATTAAAAAGCATTGCAGAGGGGGTTGGGGGAGGGATGGAGCGGGAGGTTGGGGTCAGCAGATGTAAGCTTTCATATATAGAATGGATAACAACAAGGTCCTACTGTAGAGCACAGGGAACTATATTCAATATCCTATGATAAACCATAATGGAAAAGAATATATAAAAAAAATGTATATGTGTATAACTGAATCACTTTGCTGTACAGCAGAAATTAACCCAACATTGTAAATCAACTACACTGCAATAAAAATATTGAAGAAAATACAGAAAATTAAAAATGTATTGCTGATACACTGGAAAATGCAGATGGAGAAAAAGGAAAACAATTCAAACGAAATCCCCTCCCCTAGACAGGGCTACCAGTTATGGACTGTAGTGTCACATAGGAGTTGCAGGAAGTGATTCTAATTCCCGGTGGTAGGAGAATATTTTCACAGTGTTTTCACCTTTTAGAAACCTGATCTGGTGACTCAGAATTCATTCTGAAACTTTATCCCCTCAGCTCAATTTCTTCTCATCATAACTGAGACCTTTCCCTGTTACAGTGGCAGGGGAAAGGGGGTGGGGAAGGGCAGAAGAATGGATTTGCATCGTTAACACACCAGAAGAGGAAGGGTGGCTGTGGGTCTCGTCTCCGGCAATGTCAGAACCCCCCGCAGACCACGGCCAGGCCTGCTGTCAGACAGCACGTGGTTGGGGGGTGGGGACAGGGCCCTAGGAGGGGACAGCCCAGCTCAGTTTATCAAGCCTAATCTGGGCTGGGGAGAAAGTCTCTGATTTCACCATTGTTCCCCTGGCATCCAGCAGGATGCCAGGTGTGTGATAGGCACTCGGTACATTTTTACTGCATGAGTTAATAAGGCTGAATTTTCAGTTTTCATTGTTGTTGAGCTCCTTCTAGTACAAGTTAAAGTCTAGGCCAAACTGTTTCAAGGTTGTTTGATCATTATTCTTTTCCTTCTGCAAATGTATATAAATGTCTGATTTCTCTGCCACATGTTGGGGAGATGAGGTGAAGAGGAAAGGGCTGCTTCTCTTGGGGCCCCCGGAGACACATAAATAACCAGACTTTGAGTGGCAGCCCGGCCAACTCGACAAGTTCAAGAGACAGACTCGGGTTCAAATCCCAACTCTGCACTCACTAGTCTTGTGACCTTGGGCAAGTCATTATCATTATTATTAATGTGCCCTCAGCAGGGCTAATGATAATGTTAGGTCATAGTCTGTTTGAGGGTTAAATGTGTTAGTTAATGTAACATACCTGGAAGGCTACCTGGCACATGGGGATCCTTCAGCAAGTGGAGCTGCTCCTATGATCTGTCACTGTACATGCTTGGGCAGGTGAAACGGGCTGACTCAAAAACTGGGTATGGTATGGTAAAATGATGATTCATAGCAGTTTGTACATTACAAGTCCTTTTTGTTGTTTACATGAACCTACGAGGTACAGGTCCCTATCATAGCCCCCCCTGCAAAGGCTTTAAGCTGGGCGTCCACTCAGATAGTCAGCACACAAGGCTGGTGATGGGGCAGAAAGCCTGGGTGTGGACACAGAGCTGGGCCAACATCTACAGTGGATGGTCGGTCCTGGCGCCTGGCCAGAGCCCCTTGGATCCCTTTTACCAGCACTGGCATCTCCTTGAAACACACACAGATGGCCCTGCATCCCCTTGGCCAGAAACCTCTGAAGTGTAATTTGCAATGCAGAGATCTCTGGGGGCTCAGGCTGAGGCTGGGACTTCACCGGAAGGCACCCTTTACTCACCATCCTTCCCTTCCCTTCCCTGCCCCGCTCCCCTCCACCCCATGCCAGCTTCCCCTTGATCAATTCCTCCCACCAGGACCCTCAGCCTAGGGTCTGCTGCTCACAGAATCTGAACTAAGACTGCACCTGGGAGGTGTGGCTCAAGGAAAAGATCCCAACCCAATTCCTGGTGCTTGCTGGTTCAGCAGTAACTTCAGGATGCCAGCCACCTTTCCTGAGACGTGGGGCTGACCATCAAGGCCAGAGGATTTTAGTTCTCCTCCCAAAGCCACGAGGACTTGCTGTCGGCAGCCATGGGGACACTGGTGCCCTCTCTACCCCTTGTAGGCACAGCCCTGCTCAGAGCCTTCCCCAGTGCTCCTGGGTGATGGATACACACAAGACGAATGCACAGAGGCCACCAGTGCTTCTCTCTTACTAGCTCATTATATCCTCAAAGTAAACGTGGGGAGCGGGCATTACAATCTCCACTTTGCTGACGAAGAGAGTCAGAGGTTCTGTTACTGGACCTGAGTCACATGCCAGCCAAGAACAGAGCTGGGATGCAAGGTCAGTGCCATCAGAGACACGGTCCTTTATCTTCCATTGTATTGCTCCCAGGAGCTCCCTGACCTGGAGCCTACTAAACATACAGGTTCCTGGGTCCCATTCCAGACACACTGATCAGATCTCCAACAATGGAGGCTGGAAATGCCAAGTGATTTTTCTGCCCACCAACATTTAAGAACTGGGGGGGAGTAGTGTGTATATGGTAATAGTGTGTACCATATATAAAATAGATAACCAGCAAGGACCTACCGTATAGCACAGGGAACTCTACTCAATATTCTGTAATAACCTATAAGAGAAAAGAATCTGAAAAGAATCAGTGATATAACTGGATCACTGTGCTGTACACCTGAAACTAACACAATATTGTAAATCAACTATACTTCAATAAAAAATAAAAAAATAGGTAAAAAACAAGGAAAAAAGAAGAATTGGGGTGGGGGTAATTAGGGAATATAGGGTGACAGCCTAACTGCTGCTCTGCTGGAATAAAACAACGTGAATTTTAGGGACTTCCCTGGTGGCGCAGTGGTTAAGAATCCACCTGCCAATGCAGGGCACACGGGTTCCATCCCTGGTCTTGGAAGATCCCACATGCCATGGAGCAACTAAACCCATGAGCCACACCTACTGAGCCCACAGGCCACAACTACGGAAACCCATGTGCCTAGAGCCTGTGCTCCGCAACAAGAGAAGCCACTGCAATGAGAAACCCGTGCACTGCCACAGAGAGTAGCCTCCACTCGCCGCAACTAGAGAAAACCTGTGCACACAGCAACAAGGACCCAACACAGGCAAAAATAAATAAATAAACAGATAAATAAGTGTTTTAAAAATTTAAAAAAACAACATGAAGTTTAAATACAAAATGCACACATACCCTTGACTTACAGCCGTGGCTGATGCTTGGCATCTCAGTGTTCATTGTATAAGATGCCTCACGGAACGTGTGCATATCGCTATGCTGTAGGATTTTTGAGGAAATGGTCTATTTCCAAAGGAAGCTGTAGCTGGTAGCTGCCGCATGATGACCTACCATTTCTTTTGTCATGGATTTCTGCAGAGCATCTGAACAAACTGTCATTCAAACAAAGTGAAGTTTATTCAAGGTGGCAGTAGAGAAACCATGGCCTTGAGAGTCTCAGCAAAATTACAGAATGGGGAAGTAACAGTGGGCGGGGCGGGGGGGTCCCTACGGGGTTTTAGGGCCTGGGTGGTTGATGACATAACAGCTTAGGATCCGTGGGCCCAGCAAGGCAAGGGTCTTGAAGCGAGTTTTGATGCGTAAGCATTAGTCTTAATTAATAAACTATTTTGTTGGTTCAGGCTCTTATCTTCCAGGAGCAGAAAATTCTTGGAGCAAGCTGGTGGCTTTGCCTGCTCCCCAAACTGTTCAGCACAAGCACAGAAAACCCTACCAGGGTGAATATAGTTTAATTGATGTTAGGAAATCATCTTGATTTTAGTTCTTAAGAGGGATAAATCATATGCACTGGGATAAAAACATAGTCTGTGACTCCTGAGACGAACTCTCAGGCGTATGTGTTCAACAGCCATAAACTTTAAATTCCAATGCACCCACCTTCATGGAACCCCAAATATCTATCCCTGTGAACTTCCACATGACATGGTGTGGGAGCATAGACTGTACCCCAAAAGCCCAAGAGCAGCACAGACATGGTGTCCTGAGCCAGCAGACCTGAGGATGTCTCAGGATGAACCCCTGGAGACCCAGGGAGGAAGGAAGCTTCAGCAGTGGTGGAGATGACAGCATGGCCCAGCATCCCCCAGACCCTGCTGCTGACTCAGTGCCGGAGGCTGGGGGAGCCCCTGGGGGAGCATGGGCAGGGAGGCTGGGTTAACACCAATTTCCTTTAGACTCCAAATGGAATGGGGGTAAATAATAATTAAGTTGTCATGAAAACTAAAGAAAATTGTATTTTCACATATCTGCTTTTGTGCCCTGAGTTTGGTTAAAATATATGTGCGTGTGTGTGTACGTGTGTGATCTTAGTTTGGGCTGTCCCAGAAGTGAGCCTTCAAGGAGGATGTGAGTGTAGTAACTGAACTGGGAGATGATCCCAGAAGCACCAGCCAGAGGTGAGGATGGAGGAGGGAGAGGATACAGGATGCAGCTTCTAGCCTGGGGAGAGGAGGCCTCCAGAGCAAGTCACAGAAGTCCTTGTTCTCAGGAGGTTTGCACTCACACGCAAATTAAAACTACAGGAAAAGTGCACTTCAAACAGAGTAACTTGAAACAAGCAGGATCTTTTGTGGCAAAGAGAGTCACCATCAAATACCGCACCTGCCCTTTCTTCTCAGCTGGGCTTTAGAAACTGTTTGTGAAGGTTCGGGCTTAGGTCACTTTATTGACTTCTGAGCTCTCTACTCAGATGTCAAACCCTAGGCAAGACTTTGGAACGTCTCACTTTATTTAGCCAAAAGGGCATTTGAGGGGCTCCAACCAACGATTTCTCTTTCTCTCATTCGACAAGGATGGCGCTCGACCAGAAGGACAGCGCTGCTTTCTCCCCCATCATCAGGCCATAGGCAGGAAAGAACAGCAAACAATGGGACCCTCTGGTGTCAGGGGCTGCTATGGGGGGAGGGGAGCACGTGCCCACGCAGAGGAGCAGTGTGATGGTCTCAGAGTCATTCCCGCCGTTTCTCTCCCACCTGGACTTAAAAAAAACAATGCAGGCAATTGTTTGTTGTCCAAAGAGCAGGTGTTAGAAAACATGGCAGATTTATATAGATTGTTGTCTCTGTCACCAAGAAATCCCTAATGACAAAGGGAAGACTTTTCACACTTAGAAAAAGGGCCATTTCCCTACTCTCTCTCCTGTGAAGGTCAAGACGTCTTCACCCCAGTCTAGGCGTGCCATGCTTCCTTCCCTTAGAAAAAGCGATACTGGCAAACAGAGGCAGGATATAAGTGGATTTTTTAAAAAAGATGTTCTTTTTTAAACGAGCGATGAATTCAGCCCTAACTCATCTTTTTCTGTCTATCAGAACAAAAACTTAGAGATACTGACATTGTCTAATACCAAAGAAAGTTGTCTTGAGAGTCCGTAAACAAAACCGCCCAGGCAGGAATGAGAACAGGTCATAAAACAGGTTTGCATTAAAGAGTGACTCCGGGTTAGACTCCGTTTAATCAGAAAAATAAATAATCTGGAAGCGCTTGTGCGAAGGACAAACTTCAGGCAGGAACTCAGGGAGTGTGAGCTCCTTACTCCTTTGTAGGGGGTGGGGCGCCCCTTCTTCAAACTCCTGGACCACACGAGTCAAAGGCAGGAGTGAGGTCAGCATTCTCCTCTCGTCCTGAATTATTACTTTCTTGCACTCCTTTTTAGCATTTCATTCCAAAGCAGCAATCCTAGATATTTCCATAAAAAATGACTGTGTTTTATTTTCTCAAGCCTTTAGCTCATGGAGGGCTGGGGGAGAGTAGCAAAGTGCACAGGGTCCAGGAACAGCAGAGAAGGGGTTCTCCTGCTGCCCACATGCATTGGTGGAGGGAGGTGCGGGCTAAGGACTACAGCAACAAGACCGCAAATACAGTGACTGGTACGGATGGAAGCTTATTCCTTCTGCACTCAGTGATCCATCCTCCAAGCCTGCCTTCTGTCTCTGGGTGCATCGTGGTTGCACGAGTCCTTCTCAGCCCTTGCAAAGGAGGAAAAGGGCTCCCCTCCTGTTTCCCCAGGAGAATAACGGCATCCTTTCTGCTCACATCCCATTGGACAGACTTTAGTTATGTGGCCACAGAACCTGCAAGGGAGGCTGGAGCCATATCTGTGCCTTTGACTAAGGAAGGAGCAAATGCATATTGACAAACAGCTAGCAGCTTCTGCCACTTGGAGTACCCCCCCTTTGCTGGTAATTTTAACAGACTTTGAAAAGGGCAGGTGTAGCAAAGAGGTTTCAGTTTTCGAGTAGCTCTGATCTCTTTGTAGCCACTGCTGGGGGCCATTTTGTCCATAACAAAGAGAGTAGGTTTAGTAACAAAGAGAGCCGTAATGGATATTGGTGCCTGCAATTAATCTGGGATTGGAGATTGGTGTATTAGAGCATCTTGCTTCACAGGGAATAGCACAAACCTAGTGATTTTCTATATGCTAACGTTCTCTTACTTTTATATCCCTAGGTTATATCCCTAGGTTGCTTCCCTTGGTACTATCCATCAATTTTCAAAGAATATGAAAGTGCTTGAAAAATAAAGTTGACGGCTCTCAGAAATATGCTTGTTAATCTCAAGCAAGATACTCGACTGCAAGTCAGTAGAAATTCAAAGGACACCCTGAAAATATAATTCATTTGTTACATAAAAAATGAAAACAAAGTGGCCAAACTTTCATCCACAGAGAAGAGTGCAGAATAATCTCAAAGATCTGCAGGTGTTTGGCCATCATCCTAGATGGCCCTGCCTCCTTTTCTATAGTGTCTCTTGGAGACTTTCCTGCAAGTAACGAGGGGAAGGTTGTCTCAGCTCAGCTTTCCATAAAACCTCTCTCTGACAACACACACATTGTTCCCCCGTATTCTTTCCAGTCAAAGAGAGACCACAGCGCAAGCTTCACAAGCCTTTGTGTCTTTTTGTTTAAAATTTAGGAACAGCTGTATCCCTCACTGGCTATTATAGAGATGCTATAAGCTACTACTGAGGTACATTAAAAAAGTGAAAGCATTGTGTATAGAGAGCAGAAGAAATCCAGGTGGTATCCTTTTATCCAGGTGAATTTCTTAACCCATCCCAACTCCAGAGGAGATCAGCCCAAGCTTTGCACCAAGTGGAGGAGCCTGGTTTTAAGCAGATCTGGAGCAATCGTGTCTTTGAAAGAAATTGGAGACATGTAAATCATCTGAAGGTTTACATGTTGTTTATAAATTCGTCCTTTCCTTGGCTTTTTGTCCTTTACTCTTGAGAGACTTTAATTTTCAAAGATTTTATCCTCTTTTATAAGAGTGATTCATGCTCATTGCAGAAGAATGAAATACCACATAAAAGTAGAACTAAGAGGGCTTCCCTGGTGGCGCAGTGGTTGGGGGTCCGCCTGCCGATGCAGGGGACACGGGTTCGTGCCCCGGTCCGGGAAGATCCCACATGCCGCGGAGCGGCTGGGCCTGTGAGCCATGGCCGCTGAGCCTGCGTGTCCGGAGCCTGTGCTCCACAACGGGAGAGGCCACAA
The DNA here is from genome assembly GCF_059928025.1 of Delphinapterus leucas. Lineage (NCBI taxonomy): Eukaryota > Metazoa > Chordata > Mammalia > Artiodactyla > Monodontidae > Delphinapterus > Delphinapterus leucas. The sequence continues at coordinate 42,625,438 of NC_143143.1, read as the reverse complement.
AAGTGAGAGGCCCGCGTACCGCAAAAAAAAAAAAAGTAGAACTAAGAAAAAGAATTGTCACTCCTATTTTTATCCGATGTCACACCAATGTGTCTTTTTCATTTCACATTTTAGCAAAATCATTGTTTACATTATTATAATTCCTTTGTAAGCATCACTCAAAGTGTTGCCTGAATTTCTCTGGTCCATGTCATGCCTCATCCTCCACGAATGTCCCTGTTCCACTGTCGTTCTGGAATGCCTTCCACACACACACACACACTGGAGCCGAGTTCAGGCCCGGGAAGAAACTCGGGCGAGGTAGAGACACTCACGCACAGGCAGAGTTATGCCACCAAGTGGCCTGTGACTGGACACTCTTTTACTGTTTTCTGATTCTCAGACACCGCAAAGGAGGACCACTTTGGTTTCCGATGGTATCTGCGGCCCTGCAGCAGTCGGCGCCCTTTGGTCACATGCTGCGGAAGTCACTCTGGTTAACCTCGGTGTAATAGGGACCATCACAAACTCCACGGGGACTGGACTGGAAACAGGAGAGGAATGGAGGACACGGCACAGGCAGTAAACCTTGACTGCTGTTCCTGGTCCTGCCCAGAATCAACCCTCTCCTTCAGGGCCTGTGACAGTGCTGAGCACGGGCTTAGCCTCTAATGAACACTGATGACCCAGGAATTCAGTATCTGTCTTCCTCACCCCACCTCCAGCCCCGTATTAGGTTCTAGGAAACAGAAGAAAGTCGAAGGTAAAACACAGCTTGAGAAACACACAGGACCCAGGTGAGAAGGCAACAGTGCAAACTGCATGAAAGTAAATAATGATACGCATTATTTTAAATCTGCATCTTCTCAGTGTGTTCATTGTGTGGAAGAAAATGACAGGTCACAGAGGAAGGTCACCATAATCGTAATAACTCAACACACAATCTCTCTGTCTTGAAAAGACGTGTCACTGCAGAAGACGAATGCCTTGCCCACAATGGCAGGACACAGGCGAGGAGGGCGGAGGTCAAAAGTTATGTGTGCTGGTCAGTGTGCTTTGGGGAGCCGTCCACACTGGCCTGAGACAAAACTTTAAAGGTCAGTCTTGTCGGCTCTCCAGCTCCTCCTGGCACCTGCCTTTATGACCCTCTGCAGACAAAGCAGGGCCAGAGGCCTGTGGAAAAAACAGTATCGAACAGGCCGTTTCCTGCTGTAAAACAAAGCCAAGGACTCACTTTTGTTGAATTCATTCCAAAGAAGGAGCATTCTTCGGAGATCTGGTTCCAAAACTTAATCTTTTTTTCTGGAACGTTCCAGCAAGTGAATTCTCAGGAAGCCTGGATCCCAGACAGCTCATCATTTGTAATCCTGCTTTGGAAATTGTAGCCCAAGGTTATTTTTCTCTCCATGCAGGGAGCCTGAGCAACCTCACCAGTGGATCCTGAAAGGAAACAAACAAACAAAACAAAACAAAACCCAGAAACTAAAACCAGCATGGCAACCCATGCACCTCAATTCTTAGGCTCCATGGAGCTCCCTTGTCATGGGGGCACCAAGGGGTCAGGTTCATGTCCAGTGGAAGGAGCGGGGATGGGGGGGGGGCGTGCATTTCTTCACCTCCTCTGAGCTCCCGACCTACAAAAGGCAGATGACAATCGGGGTTCCATGGTGTTCTTAGGAGAACTCTACAGGGCAACTCAGAACAGTACATGTTGGCATGTATGCACGTCATCACCCTCAAGGAGGTACAACTTCCTTCTTCTCTATGGATCACAAATGTGTGTGCTCGGACGGGTGTAGAAATGTGATTGCAGGGAAACAGGATTGTGTGAACGTCTTGAGGAATTCGTTTCATTATTTCACAGTTCTGCACGTAGACATCTGATAATTTTTGCATCCCTGGGCTTTACACACATGAGATCACTTGATCCTAATCACAGGAGCAGGGATAGGTCGAGGAGGGAACCCCACCAGGGCACAGAGGACAGGCAGGAGGCCAAGGAGGAAGAGAAGCAGCTTGATAAAAGCAAATAATATCATTTTAACTCTACGTCTACTCCATGTGTTTATTATTTGGAGAAAATAACAGGAAGGCGGTATATTTAAAACTTTCACGAACTTTCAGCTCAGTGTGAGTGGCCTAATCCTTTCATCTCAAAACTATTCCTTCAAAGGTAGAAATTATAGGAGCCTGGAAAATCATTTAAAACTTGCAACAGGAAAAAGATTCGTTGCAACTGGACAGAGCATGTCTGATTGTTTTAACCTCACAGACCTGAGCTGAGAATACCCAACTAGCTACTTTGGGAAGGGTGATGTTTTCTTCTAAGGAAAGAATGATGACAAATGTCCTTGTCTCTTAAGACAGAAAGGCGCCTGTACAGTCGTATTCTGTGCTGTGTGTGGTCAAAGGTTGAAGGGCAGGAGGGGGCCACTGGTGCTTCAGGAAGTCATTGAACAACCTTGGTCCCATCACCACGTAAGGAGAGCAGGACCCTGCCAGGGCTGTGAGTCACAAGAAGAGAATGAAGAGAAGATTTGAAAGAACAGAAATCCACTGGACTGTCTTCTAAAATCTTTTCCTTAGAAGAAAACGTAACCTTTCTCATAATGGCATCTAGTTGGATATGCTCAGGTCAGAAACGTGATTCTTGGAAGATACCAAATACGCAGAAATCCATTTCCTACTCATTCTTTTCACAGATGAATGAATTAATTATTCACCACATGCCCAGGACCCTAGGAAATGGAAATGCTGCATATTATAAATTATATTCATACAGAACAGAGGTTGCAAACTGGAACACAAGGGCCTTATTCAACCCACAGATAGGTTTTGTTTCACTTGCCAGCATTTTAAAAATTAAGTTTCTACATGTAAAAATAAGAATATGTCACAGAATTATATATTTTCTGGCTTATCTGGAGAAATGAAATGGGTACAGACCCACCTCTTCAAGGCTGCCCCCTTCAGGTGGGGCACACACACTGCAGGTGTCTCCCCATCAACTCCACTCATTTAAGTACCTTGAGTTTGCAAGCCCTGCTTGTAATCTGCCTCCACAAGTATTAGCTCTGCAAACCCACACAGTAGAGGGTCTATCTGAGCTACATGTTCTCATGAAGCCCCCTCTATATCAGAGAACAAAAGCCTCCGAACTTGTGAGGTTTGCTTGATGCAGAGGCAGGATGGAATGACAACCCTGCCTGCAGTGCGCTCACTCCATCACGTTGAGTTCAGAGTCTACACCTCCTTGGAGAGAAAGCAGAAGTTGAACTGGATGAAGTGGATGGAGACATGTAAGATGAGGGAGTTCTGCTTCACTGTGAGTCACATAAAGATATACTAACCTGGGTTTTCTTTAGTTGCCCTGTCCGGGAAGGGGGGTTCAACTTCTGAACAGTAGACTTTCCACTCATCGTGGGGTTTTTCTCTTTTTCTTATCATGGTAAAATATACATAACACAAAATGTTAACATTTTAACCATTTTTACGTGTACAATTCAACAGCTTTAAGTACTGTTGTGCAACCGTCACCACCCTCCATCTCCAGATTTTTTCATCTTCCCAAACAAAAACTTTGTTCCCATTACATACTAACTCTTCATTCTGTAGCCCTGGGAAACCATCATTTTACTTTTTTTTAAATGAATTTGACTACTGTAGGTACCACATATAAGTGAAATCATACACTTATGTGACATGTGTGTGGATTATTATAATGTTTTCCAGATTAATCAGTGTTGTAGCAGGTTTTAGGATTTCCTTCCTTTTAAAGACTGAACAATATTCTATTGCATGTACATACCACATTTTGTTTATCCTTTCATCTCTTGATGGACATTTGAGTTGTTTCTTCCATTTAGCTAGTGTGAATAATGCTACTATGAACATTGGGGTACATATATCTGTTCAAGTTTCTACTTTTAATTAATTTGAGTATATACCCAGAAGTGGAATTACTAGATCATATGGTACTTCTATGTTTAATTTTTTGAGGAATCTCCATCCTGTTTCCCACAATGCCAGCACCATTTTCCCTTTCCATCAGCAGTGCACAAGGGTTCCACATTCTCCACATCATTATCAACACGTTTTGTTCTTTTCTTTCTTTTTGTCTCTTTATAATGGTTATGCTGATGGGTATAAAATGTTATCTCTATGTGTGCTTTTGATTTGCATTTCCCTAATGATTATTGATATTGAACATCTTTTCATGTGCTTGTTGGCCATCTGTAAACTTTTTTGGGTGAAAAGTCAGTTCAAGTCCTTTGCCCATTTTTTAATTGGGTTGTGTGTTTTGTTGTTGCATTATAAGAGTCCTTCATATTTTCTGGATATTAATTCCTTATCAGATTTGAAAATATTTTCTTCCATTCTATGGCTGCCTTGTCACTCTGTTGATAGTCCTTTGATATACAAAATTTTTCATTTATCTACTTTTTCTTTTGTTGCCAGTGCTTTTGGTGTCATATCAAAGAAATTATTACCAAATCCAATGTCATGAAGCTTTTCTCCTATGTTTTCTTCTAAGAGTTTAATGGCTTCAGGTATTGTATTTAGATCTTTGATCTGTTTCAAGTTCACTTTTTATATGGTTTAAGGTAAGTGTTCAATTTCATTTTGCATGTGGATATCCAGTTTACTGAACACCATTTGTTAAAAAGACTGTCATTTCCTCATTGAATGGTTTTGGCAAACTTGTTGAAAATCATTTGACTGTATATGCAAGGATTTATTTCTGAGGTCTCTTTTTTTTATTCCACTGGTCTTTATGTCTGACTTTATGCCAATACCACACTGTTTTGATTACTATAGCTTTGTAGTAAGCTTGAAAATAGGAAATGTGAGTCTTCCAACTTCATTGTTGTTTTTCTTTTCTCCAAGATAGTTTAGGCTATTTGGGATTCCTGAGAGTCCACATGAATTTTAAGGTGCATTTTTCCATTTCTGCAAAAAAATTACTGGGAATTTGATATGGATGGCATTCAATCTGTAGATCACTTTGGGTATTAATGATATCTTCAGAATATTGAGTCTTCCAATCCATGAGCATGGATGTCTTTCCATTTATATGTGTCTACTTTAATTTCTTTTAGCAAATTAAATTAAATTTCATAGTTTCCAGTGTATAAGACATTCACCTTCTTGGCTAAGCTTATTCTTAAGTATTTTATTCTTTTTAATGTTATTATAAATCGAATTGGTTTCTAAATTCCTTTTGCAGATTGTTCATTGTTAGTGTATAGAAATGCAATTTATTTTTTGTGTTGGTTTTATATATTGAAATTTTGCGAATTTAGTTATTCTAACAGGTGTGTGTGTGTGTGTGTGTGTGTGTGTGTGTAACCTTTAGGGTTTTCTACTTATAAGTTTATATCGTCTGCTGGCAGTGATGATTTTATTTCTTCCTTTCTGATGTGGATGACTTATACTTTTTGTCTTGCCTATTGCCTTGGCTAGAACTTTCAATAAATGCTGGAAGTGGTGAAAGCAGACACACTTGTGTTGTTCCTAATCTTAAAGGAAATGCTTTCAGTTTTTCACTGTAGAGTATGATATTAGCTGTCAGATTTTCATATATGGTTTTTATTTTATCAAGGTAATTTCCTGCTACTCCTAGTTTGTTAAGCATTTTTATCAGGAATAGGTGTTGAATTTTGTCAAGTGGTTTTTCTGCATCAATTGAGATAATCCTCTGTGGTCTCCCCTCCCTTCAGTCTGTAAATGTGGTATATTACATTGATTGATTTTCATGTATTGAGCCATCCTTGAATTCCAGGAATAAATCCCCCTTAGTCATGGTATATGATCATTTTGATATGCTGTTTAATTCAGTTTAGTAGTACTTTTGTTGGGGATTTTTGCATCAATATTCATAAGGAATATTAGTCTATAGTTTTAGTTTAGTCTTTGTCTGGATTCAGTATCAGGTACGCCTGATCTCACAGAATGAGTTAGAAAGTGTTTTCTTTAATTTTTTAAGAATTTGAGGAGGATTGGTGTTAAATCTTTAAATGTTTGGTAGAATTAATCAATTATAAGCCATCTCATTCAGGGCTTTTCCTTGTTGAGAGGTATAATTCCTGAAACTGTCACCAGAGCTGTGACTTTAAGTAGGCACTTAACTCCCATGAGCCTCCATTATTAAATGGAGATTCACTTATTAAATAGAGGTTATAATATTTCTCTTACCTACTTCACAGGGTGGTCTTGCTAGGTGCCATGAGTAAGTCCAGCTTCTAAATTTGTGAATATATGCTGCAATACTTTTGCAAATGGCTTTCTGAGACCCCATGTGGAGCACTACAGTCCAAGTCCTCAGTTTTGGGGTCATTATATGACAAAAATTAGGAATTTCTGAGTGGCACTTTAAATTTTTCAAATCTTTTACATTCATTGCACATGCATTAGCTTATTTAATACCCCCAACACATAAAGAAAACTATTATAGTTTTTCCTACTATAGATGTGAACATGAAGGCCAAGAATAGATACTGTTCAGATGTGAGTGTTTTCATCAACCATCATTTTCCATTTTCCCTTTGTAACTTGATTTAGAAGAAGAGATTGCTTTCATATGCCGCAGGTGTCCCTCTGAAAACAACCACCTGAAATGTGATCAGATATTTGTAAATTCCACCCGTGTGCCTTGAGGAAATGGGGTGATCACTCTAGTCCTGAGAACCAAACTGTGACTCCTAGAGACACTGCTGTTTGGCTAAAGAGGTCCAACATCCCAGAGAAATATCCCTTGCATTATAGCACACACATTTCACTTCCAGGTCCCCAAGGGAAAAACACTTGGTGGGAAAAATCATCTCAAGTTATGGATGTAGCTATTGAAGTAGGTGACGGGGCAAATGAATGAGAATAATAGCTAACAAGGCAGACTCCACCCCCTCACAAAGGACTTCACATATTCCCCTCAATTCAGTGGAACTTTAGTAGAATACCTTTCATCCAGACCTCCATTAGGAATAAGGTTTAGAATCACAGAATTTTCATGTTAGATGTGACCTGGTTAGACTTGACAGAGGAGGAATCTGTGCCTCAAGGAGCATAAGTAAGTTGTCCAAGTTTACAAAGTTCAGTCTGGTAGATGTAGGATCAGAAGGTAGGACTTCTGACCCCCAGTAAAATGCTTTTCCTACTGATGTGATTGGTGCTTGCTCCTGAAGTTTGGTTCTAAAAATGTCACATGATGAGCTGGTAGGTTGCTGGCCATGAGCCCAAGCTTAGCCGTATAAAGAAGTTCTAAGTTATCATCAGCTCACTCACACTACTTTGCAAGACTTCTTGTAATTCCGTAAAGTTATTAATTCATCTGTAGACTTGATATCACCATTACAAGGAAGTATGAAGTGAACAATTAAGAACGGGCAGGATTCTGGGAACGAAGGTGGAGAGCAGAAAAGAAGAGGAAGAGCTGGGAAGATAGACTATCTTAACTTTTATCCATTTCTCATTTGAAAAGGGACTGGAATTCTATACAACCAACCCAGTTAAAGATTTTTTTTTTAAAAAAGGTAAAAGACCAAACCCAAAGAAGCCACCCTTCATCCAATCAGTGTTTTGGGGACAGCTTTTCTGCAATGAAATATCGATTTATTACTTTGTTCTCCAGGTTTGTAAATTGACGGCATTGGAACTGTGATTTCCTCTCTTCGTGTGGGCCATCACAATTGGACAGTATTTTGCATTCTAATTACCGTTGCCCTTGGGTCCTCTTTGGCACAGATGTCTCTTCCAAGGGTTGACGGTTAAAAGAATAACTGTCAATAGGTGGCCACTATTTTAATAAATATTTTCCTACTCAGAACTATTCATCGATGCTTCTCCAACATTGAAAAGAGCGATTTACATTTTTAAATGTCACGTTTTTTTTCTGTTTATTTTTTGTTTTTTCTCTTTTTCTGTGGCACGTGGGCCTCTCACTGTTGTGGCCTCTCGCGTTGCGGAGCATAGGCTCTGGACGCACAGGCTCAGCGGCCGTGGTTCACGGGCCCAGCCGCTCCACGGCATGTGGGATCTTCCCGGACCAGGGCACGAACCCGTGTCCCCTGCATTGGCAGGCGGACTCTCAACCACTGCACCACCAGGGAAGCCCAAATTCACGTTTTGAATTAGATTACAGAAGAAATAATACGTTGACCAATTTTCCACTTGCTGTTGGTTATTTGACTACTAATTTGGTTGTAAAACGGTTTTTATGTTGTGGTTGTTGTTTAGACTAAACTAGGCATTCAAGTGAGTTTGAAATTGCTGCTTTCAAATTGACTCATAGTCAAAATATACAGAAAATACTTTATACAGGTACATATCGGGTTAAGTAGTAGTTTTTTAAATCCCTCAATTTTGTTTGAAGATAAGATAATAATGGACATAGAATAAAATAACTTAGACTTCCTTCGAGTAAAAAATGTAAAAGTTAAATGATATAGAAAATAATGTACTTATAAAAATGGAAATAGCAGGTGCTTTGCCTTTATAATTTTTTTTCCTCATAGAACACACATGTAGTGAAACATCTGGTATGATTCAGTAAAGAAATACAAATTTATAGCATTTTACAGTTGAACTAAGAAATAGCTTAATTTTACATGATAACCATCCTATCATATGTTTGTGGAAAGCAAACATTTATATGGCGTCAAAAGCTCAAAATTTACCTCAATTTTTAATTTCTAGTACCCAAAGCATATTTAAACTCCAGTTAAAAATACATTGTGGATACTCCAATAAAAATCTTTTAAAAATACAGAATGGTGGGCTTCCCTGGTGGCGCGGTGGTTGAGTCCGCCTGCCGATGCAGGGGATACGGGTTCGTGCCCCGGTCCGGGAAGATCCTACATGCCGCGGAGCGGCTGGGCCCATGAGCCATGGCCGCTGAGACTGCGCGTCCGGAGCCTATGCTCCGCAACGCGAGAGGCCACAGCAGTGAGAGGCCCGTGTACCACACACACACAAAAAAAATACAGAATGGGAAAAGAAAAAATCTTATTGCATTTAGTTGGCATTAGATAAAATGATAAATTTTGTCATTAAAAAAAATACATTGTGGAATAAACTATCTTGAAGGGTAGAGGTCAACAGTGAAAACAAGAACTAGCTCTGAACTTTGGAAATTGAGCTTACTGTTTTTCCCCAACTCGCATACAGGACCTTCTGTTTATCGTTGAGAGTAAGCAGGACAATGTCTGAGGTCCACCATCTCCTAAAGATTTTACCTCTGAAACTTACAAGATTTCCAGGCAGATTCAAGACAATGTGCCCTCTTCTGAAGGAGCAAGACCTCATGGGAAGTTTCCAAATGGACTTCATGTAGAAGGGTCCCAAATGCTGGGGAGCCAGCTGGTCCCCTCGCTCCTCTTCTTCTCAGTTTGGTGGCGAGCGAACTCAGGATTCTGGGATGGCTCATCTGTCATAGGATGGATGCAGGGAGCAGAAATAATTGGGTCTGCGCTGCTCACCCATCCTTTCAACCAACATCCTTTCAACCATTTTGCCAGCTGTTCATAGGGCCAGATATATCACCAGATGGTAAAAATCGACTTTCCCACATGCAGCAAACATTACTGAGTGAGCGACTTTGGCCTTGTGATGAAGACGACAAAGTGAGTCACTGTCCCTTCATGAAGCTTATAGAAAACAACCTGTATTCCCAGCTCACTGTTTGGTTTGCTAGTAGTAACCATGGGCTCTTCTGGAGACGGAACCATTTTTTCCTTTGACCTTTAGATAGAAGTCCCTCCCAGCAAATGCCTTAGAATTCCTTCAGAGAATCTCCATGTGTGCAACTCGTCCAATAAATTCTCAATAAGCCAGTCATGGAACCATGAAGTGGCTCAGGCATCCAGCTTCCTCCTTCACAGAGGGAAAGAAGGCCTCCTTGTGCTTATCCTGCTTGGGAAGCACAGCTACAGCAACGCGGCCATTGCTGCCAGCCCAGCTGACACACGGGAACCGCATGACGTCCTCTGCCTCCAAACACAAACCTCTCTTTTCAGCAGCAACTTCTGGCTCCCGAGCCTGTCACTTCTCCCAACCAACACCTCTGTTTGGATGAAATAGAGCTCTGGTCAAGGTATATTTTCAGACATGGAGTAGAGAAAACACTCCCCCACCGGAGAGATTTTCCCTGAGAGTCCATCTCAAGGTAGGAAGAGAGTTTATTTTTCATGGCAGAAATCGTCTGTTCCTATAAATTTTCTCAGACTGGATTTCAGGACTTTAATAGCTTCTTTTGGATTTCTTGTATTAGGAAGTTTCTTGATGATGAGATTCCAAGTGATTTTTTAAATCCATCAGTTATGGCAGGAGTCGGAAAACCATGGCCCCTGGACCAAATCCTGCCCACCACCTGTTTTTGTAAATAAAGTTTTATTGGAACACGGCCACACCCATTCATTCACAGGTTGTCTATGGCTGCTTTCTTGCTACCACGGCAGAGCTGAGTCATTGGGACAAAGACTGTACAGCACACAAAATATAAAATATTGACTATCCGGCCCATTACAGGAAATGTTAGCCTACCCCTGCTGTAGGGCATACAAGCCAGCCTCCCACGACCTACCAATGCCTGCTCTCATTCTCACCCTAAGATCAACCCACGTTACTGTTCTTTCCAGCTCTCCTTTCACGTTCATCCTTGTTCTTTGAGCCATGATATTCTAAACACAGAGCACCTGCTTCTCCCAAATGATCGTTGACATTCTGTCCCAGCCTTCAAATTCAACTTCTCAATGAGCCTGCGCTAAAAGAAGCAGAATGGGTCACCTGCGGTTCCAACCCCAGCCCTCACGTTTGCCATCTTCTCTTTCCCAGAGGGTATACAAATATATTTTTGTGCACAGCTGTGTCTTGGACTGTCTTTTCCTGATGGATAGATCCTTTCACTTTTATCTCATAAATTTAACTTCCTTTCTTGTTACGTACCAGATGCATTGCTGTGTGGTATTAGTAAGCCCATTCTGTAGATGACAGACTGAGGTCCAGACAGGTTTGGTTATTTGCTCAAATTTACCAACTAGTAAGTAGCAGAGCTGGAATTTAAAGCCAGGTCAGCCTCATTCCCAATTGTATGCAAAAGGACTTCATTTCCAGTACAGCACCACGGAATAACAAAGAATAACTATTCTGACCGTTCTAACGGAAAAATTTCAAAATCACTTTACACATTTATCTGCCATCTCACTTAGATCACACCGAACATAAGTTAACCTCTTCAGGATGATGCAACATCCTAACTATTCAAAAAAGTTTTATGGTGGTGTAGGAGAATTTGAATCTACGATGTGACAGCAAGTCATTGCCAGCTGTGCTTGAAATCCTGCGTCCACCCTACTCTGCTGGGGTAAAAAGAGTACCCATCCCTCCACCCAGATGGATAGGCTTGCTTGTAGGTTTCCACCCATGGTTGGTTGAATCCACAGATGCAGGACCCGCAGATACAGAGGGCCGACACTGCTGATACTTGCAGGCTCATGGTATATCTTCGGGTCGACTGTGTCTTATTGGTCATCAGTGCCTGTGGTCTATGAATTTTCTGCCGTAGCTGGCATCTCTAGAATCTAGTCTTGCTCCAGGAAGATTTATTGTTGCTGCTGATTGAGACCCAAACGCTTGTCGTCACCCTGCCTGTCACCTTCAAGGTGTTGCTGACAACAGACAGATAAGGACCAGTCTCAGGGTCCAGCCAGCTACAGCTCTCTGCTGGACTGTCTGGGAAAAAAGTGGCTAACCATAATTTAACAATGCCCTGGTGCAGCATGGGAACATGAAGGGAACCACTTCTCATCCTGCTCCTGTGGCCCGGCCGGCAGAGGCGTGGACCCAGGGCACGGAGGGATGCTGTTCCTTCAGGTAGGGGTTCCGGACCTACCGGAGTTCTTCAAAAAGGAATGGGTATAAGGTCAAATTTGGGACCTGTCTTAGTGTTCCAAAAAAACTCTTCACATGGGAAGGGACAGTCTTTTCTCTGAGTGGTTCTCTAATGTCAACAATGGGCTGGTGAGTGGTATTTCTAGAGAATCAAGTTCCAACTTGCCCTAAGGAAGCACTTCTAAAAAGCCTTTCTAGGGGGCCGAGCTGTGAGGCCACTCCGAGGAAACTTATGCATTAACTACACAGAGGAAAGGTCTTTTCAACCTTGAAATTCTCTAATTCCAAGACTTTAGAAAAGTTATCCCTTAACTTCCAATGAACTGCTGATAAAGTTTTGAAGTTCTGACCCACGTTCTCCAGGCAAGGTTTCCAAGGAACTGCTTTCTGACTGGAGTGAACACGGGGATTGCCTGGGGGCCTGTTAAAATCCAGATCTTGGTTCAGTGGGTTTGGGATGGGGTGTGAGATTCTGTTTGGGGGACAAGCTCCAGGACATGGTGCTGCTGGCTCAGTACCACCTTCTGAGTAGCAAGGTTTTAAAGAGCATGTGGGTTAGGAAGAGTTCATGAGAAATCCCCTCCATCCCTCATGTGGAAGTCCAGGTTCTGCCCTGGTTCCCATTCCCCCATCTTTGCCTTGACTCCACCTAAGTAAACGTTCTGCTTCTAAGTGAAGTTACTATATAATTTCTCATCCATTCTGGGACACTTTGGGAGTGAAAGATACATTATATTGGGACATATTGGAACTGAGATGTTTTTCATATAAGGCCCTCTACTGAGGGTTTTTTACCCCACAAAATTTATGGTCTTACATCTTCCTTTATTTCTAAAACAGCATTTCTTGTGTTGCATTTGCTTTTGTGGCTAAAGGACACAACCTGTGTTATCTGCCCAAAGGGAAATGGGACAAGAAGCAAAAAAACTATTCAAAAGGTAAACGAACTATTTAGGATCTGATGTGTATTCATGAGTCATGGGGTAGAAAGAGGAACTGAGCTGCACCAGGTCAGTAAACCACAAACCCTCTGAATCAATAGCATTCAGTTTGCTGTTCTAATAATGGCAAACACCAAGGTGTAGCGGAGTGGGTATGAGGGGTTTTCTTCTTTTTTTTTTTCCTTATATGATGCTTGAACATGGTGTTAAGTTCATCCAGAGAAGGCAGGAAGATCTCTGCTTCACTGTCTGGAAAGGAGCGGGGCCTCTGCCTGAGGAATGAGAGTGTCACCTGGTAGGTGTCCTTCTGTTGAACCTAAGAGTGGTTAGGTGTGTCCTGTATTTCATTTATTTCTCACAAAGACCCACCAGGCTGGCAATGCTCCCCACCATAACCTAGGAGGAAGCAGGGCTTCCAAGGAAGCCCTGAAGGAAATACCCCAGATGAGGCTGGGGTTTGAACTCGTGCCCTGCAGACTCTGAAGTCATTGTTCATGTTTGTCAAAGAACAGTTTGTTAACCCCAGGAGGCTGCAGTCATCTTCCATGCCTTCATCTTGCAGGTGAGGAAACTTGGCCCAGAGGATGAAGGATTTTGCAACCAACATAATACAGCAAAGAGCAATGCAGTGGAGTTAGAAGCAGGCTTTTGATTTCTGGGTTCGTGTTCCTTCCATTCCCCAGCGCTGTCTGAAGTATCCACACACGCACAGTGTTGTAAGAGGCTATCGTCTTCATCTTTCTTCACCCTGACGTGTGTAAGTATTCATGCAAATGGGCTTAGTGTGTAGGAGTGTGCGTACGTGTGCATGTGCGTTTGTGTGTTTTTGCAGGCAAGTGTGTGTCTGCAAAACACATTTTTTTCCTCTGGGTTAAGTAAGGCATTATTTTATTTGGTTACCTAATATGAAAATTGCCAATATCCAACTAAGATTTTTCAACCTACAAGAATAATTGTATGTGACCCAACCTGATCTTTGGTTAAGTTGTAAGAAAGAAAGTAATGGCCATGATGGATTGGCAAACCTCTTAGGAAAATGAATCTAAGAAATAGAAGGAATGGGACTTCCCTGGTGGTCCAGTGGTTAAGACTTTGACTTCCAATGCAGCGGGTGTGGATTCAATCCCTGGCCAGGGAGCTAAGGTCCCACATGCCTTGTAGCCAAAAAACCGAAACATAAAGCAAAAGCAATGTTGTAACAAATTCAATAAAGACTTTAAAGATGGTCCACATCAAAAAAATCTTAAAAAAAAAAATAGAAGGAAGAATTAACATCAGCAGATCTTTCAAAGTCCTCCTTGCTCTTAGTTTATCATGAATTCAGCTTGTACAAAGGACAAAGTGAATAGGGGGAGACTTGAAATTAGGGGCTCATTATTGCAGGTCAAATCCAAACTCCTGGCAGATGAGAAATGATGAGGAAAGAGGAGGGAGGGTCAGGAGACTAGAAATATGGCCTTTCTGGACCTGGCCTGCTTGGGTGTCAAGGTTCCATTCAAGCCCAACCTTCTGTAAATGAATATATTTTTTATTTTAAGTAGGTATGTATTAATTTATTTATAAATTTTACTGTATATTGGAGTACAGTAGATTAACAATGCTGTATTAGTTTCAGGGGTACAGCAAAGTGATTCAGTTATACCTGTATCTATTCTTTTTCAAATTCTTTTCCCAGTTAGGTTATTACAGAATATTGAGCAGAGTTCCCTGTGCTATATAGTTCCCTGTCCTTATTAGTTATCTATTTTAAATCAAGCAGTGTGTACACGTCAATATATATATATATATATATATATATATATATATTTTTTTTTCGGTACGCGGGCCTCTCACTGTTGTGGCCTCTCCCGTTGCGGAGCACAGGCTCCGGACGCGCAGGCTCAGCGGCCATGGCTCACGGGCCCAGCCGCTCCGCGGCATGTGGGATCTTCCCAGACCGGGGCACGAACCCATGTCCCCTGCATCGGCAGGCGGACTCTCAACCACTGCGCCACCAGGGAAGCCCACATCAATATATTTTTAAATCCTCCTGTTAATCCTATTGTTGTCGAACGTCTAAACCTGCTCTTTATCTCAATATTAGAGTCTAGACCAAAGGTTCTCGAGCTTTGTGGTCTCTGAACCCCTTTACAGTTCTAAAAAGTATCGAGGGCTTCAAGAGCTTCGCACTGTGTGGGTTTTATCTATTGAAAGAGTTCATGTACTGGATATTAAAACTGAGACATTTAAAAATATTTATTTAGTAATTCATTTAAAATAAAAGGATAAACCCATTCCATGTAACATAAACAGAATGTGAGAGCGTTGCTGGAAGGGATGAGCAGTAACTCGGTGGCGGTGGATGAGAATTCCCGTGCCTCCCCAGCATTTGGTGTTGTCAGTGTTCGGGATTTTAGTCATGGAGGTAATTTTTCAAATTCACGTTTCCGTGTGATGTGTTAAAGTTTTTTCAGCTGTTTATATTTAGTGTGAATGTGACCCGAAGATCATTTTCCAAGGAGGCTCTATCAGGGGAAGAGACCAGATTAATACTGAGGAGGAGAAAGGCCCAGAAAGGGAAGACTGCAGCTGTGAGAATCAGCCCCCTCTGCCAGGCCTCTTGGTGGGCCAGACCTGATCTGCTGAAAGTTGCCTCTAGTCCTCCAGGTTTCTGCCCTTCCTCCCCCATCTGGAATGAGTGCTAACTCTAACAGGACCCTGTCTCCTCTCTTCCAGCTCTGTTCTTGCCTTCTTCCATATTTCCTCCAATTCACACCCGAGGCCCAAGTTATCTGCACTGCTGACGAGCTGTTGGATGATGGTAGAACATCCATTAGCCAGAGAAACAAACCCCCGCAGTTACTGTAACACAGAGTTTAAAATAAAGGGTTGTTCCTATTAATACAGAACTGAAAGGGCAAAGGGGGACCCCGAGGTGTCACAAGGCAGCCACAGCAGAGGCAGCTGCCCCCCTTGGGCTGGGGGTCCAAGAGGAAGAGGTTGTGATGATCAACCAGGAGTTGGGAGGGATAGTGGCTTGTGCTGGAGGCTGCTTCTGGGCATTGGAAAACGGCAAACAGAGTTCAGCTGGTGTCATGGAGGAGCTGCCACTGCCGGGGTGAAGAGGCGCTGCTTGGAGATGCTGGCGGGAAGAGGGGCGTCCTGGGGGAGGGAGCTGGTCCCTCTCTGGCACGCTGAGCAGAGACAGAGCCCACGGGGAGCGGCTGGCAGAGCCACACTGAGGTTCTGCAGGGCCCCAGCACTGCATCCCAAGGCCGGCTCTGAGTCGGGCATCACCCGACCGCTGCCGTGACAAGCCCCAGGCTCATTATTGTACTGGACTTGGTACCAGGTCTCCTGTCTGATCTAATACTGCCTCCCTGTTGGACTCATAAAAGAGGCCTCACGTAACTTTGTCTCATATCTGCCCACCCCAGTCTTCCTTGAGTTGTCCTGAAGAGACTGAGCCTCCAGAAAGCTGGGTTCCTGTAAGAGCGGCCGGCCACCAGTTTGGAGCAGCTCAGCGCAAACCACAGCCCCTGCCATTTTCAGGAGATCGCCCCTCCTCAGCCCCTGCCACAAGTTCATCCGTGGATGGTGGGGAAAGAAAGACAGTGCCTGGCTGAATTGAGCAGAAGGGACCTCCGAGTTCTGTTTCCAATTATCCTCTACCCTCCTCATTTCCCTATAATCACATCTGATCAAGCTCACCTCCATCTTTACTTACCCTCAATCCATCTTAAAAGGAAGCTCCTGTTTTTCACTGACCTCCCCAAGTGTTCAGGGCTGAGCAGCCCGCGGATGGAGGTTGTACAATATCAATTTGCTGGTCTAATTCGCCCCCTGGTGGCCAAATGACTCAAGGTGTCCTAGGTGTTCCCAGGCTTGCCACCTTCAGGGACTTAAAAAAATAAAAAGGGGGGCTTCCCTGGTGGTGCAGTGGTTGAGAGTCCGCCTGTCGATGCAGGGGACATGGGTTCGTGCCCCGGTCCGGGAAGATCCCACATGCCGCAGAGCGGCTGGGCCCGTGAGCCATGGCCGCTGAGCCTGCGCGTCCGGAGCTTGTGCTTCGCAACGGGAGAGGCCACAAAAGTGAGAGGCCCGCGTACCACAAAAAAAAAAAAAAAAAAAAAGGTATAAAGCCAAAATATGAAAAAAAACTGACTAAAAAAATTTAAATCACACCATTTCTGCGATAAAAATATGTTTCTGTTTAAAAAAAGACAGTCACTCCATTTTTTATTATATTTTTCACATATTTCTGGTTGTTTTTATGAATGCCTCAAACTCCAGGCTGTTTTCTAATATTCTGCTGCTACCTTATAGTTTCTGCTGTTGAGACAAATCAGAGGGTTCACGTCTGAGACTAAAGATATAGCAGTGGACCTTTAGCGACCTATAATTTGATATAAAACAAGCATCCTTTATTGTTCAATAAGACACAGTATCCCCACTGCACCACCCAGGATATTTCATAACTTAAAATGTGAAAGTTCAGTGATCTGTAGGTTAATAAAGTCCATCAGAACTCCCAGAGGTTTAAAGACCTTGAGAGAGAAGCCAGGTGACTGGTATCTTCAGGTGACTCTGTGATAGACTACTTTTCTGGAATCATCTCTGAATAAATTCCTCCCAGGGGCACTTTCTTCTCTCTCCACTGACCCTGCTCTAGGTACACCAGTGGCCTGAAGTAGAGGAACGTTCCCAGGTGGGGCACTGACTTTCCTGGGGTCAAAGTGCAAACTCTGACTCCAAGCCCAGGCCCAGCTTTCACCCCCGTGTGAGTTGGAATCTTTTCACCCCCTCCCTGAGCCTTTGTTTTCTCAGCTGTCCAGTTAGGACAGTGGCTACCTTGCAGGGGACCCAGCTCCCTGAAAACAGCCATTTTATCTGTTTGTGGTCACCTTTCTGTCCTTAATCCTTGAGAATCAAAACCAATATGACCTGATCAACAACAAGGTCCTACTGTAGAGCACAGGGAACTATATTCAATGTCCTGTGATAAATCATAATGAAAAGAATATTAAGAAAGGAATGTATATATATATATATATCTATATCTGAATCACTTCACTGTACAGCGGGAATTAACACAACACTGTAAATCAACTGCACTTCAATTTTTTAAAACTTTGAAAAAAAAGAAGAAACCGGGCTTCCCTTGTGGCGCAGTGGTTGAGAATCTGCCTGCCAATGCAGGGGACACAGGTTCGAGCCCTGGTCTGGGAAGATCCCACATGCCGCGGAGCAACTAAGCCCGTGTGCCACAACTACTGAGCCTGCATGTCTGGAGCCTGTGCTCCGCAACAAGAGAGGCCACGACAGCGAGAGGCCCGTGCACCGCGATGAAGAGTGGCCCCCGCTCACTGCAACTAGAGAAAGCCCGCGCCCAGCAACGAAGGCCCAACGCAGCCAAAAATATAAATTAATTAATTAATTAAAAAAAAAGAAGAAACCAGCATGCCCTGTTAGAAAAAATTGAGAACGGGAAAAAATAACTCACTGGGGTACTCTAGGAAACTTCTGCTCCCGGAAAATAAGACTCTGAAGCCACTAAATAGCTTACTTATCAAGACTAACACTAGCTCCTCGAGGTCCATTTCATGCCCGTCACATTTCTGTGTCCACCAATCCATAGCTGATAAGGGAAAAAATCTCTGCCCAATGCCAACAGCTCCCCACTTCACAAGACCTGATTTAAAAATCACTCCAGCCCCAAGACCCAGTAAATAACCTTTCCTGACATCCTCGTTTTGAGGGCCTACTGTCTCATGCTGTCCCCTCGACTGCAGCATGTGTAATAAATTCAGCTTTGCTGGGCCAACAGTTTTCTCTTGGTGGTGTTTCTGGTCCCTCAACAATGAACATACATAACACAACCAAGCCCTGGGGAGCACTGTTTGCCCTGCCTTCTGAGACATTTCCTGCAAAATGGGTGTCCTTTACTGTACAGATCATGAGATGGACATCATTGTGGACTCTACCTCTATGACCTTGGGAAATTGACCTAAACTGTCCAAGGTTAGTTCCTTCTCTGTGAGGTGGGGAATCACTAATAGTTACCACCTGATGTATTTCCTATGAGGGTAAAGGAGAAAAATCACATAATACCTCATGCACTTCTTTTGTAACAAAGGTCCAAACATCAACTCTGAAGATATTTACAAAGATAAATTTTTCCTTCACATATGACCATTTATTGTGTGGTGGACATTCTTTCATAGACATCATGTACTTTAAATCTATTCTTATATTAAAAGAAACTTAGAACATTGTATCAACTCTGCTGTACAGAGTTAATACCATTGATTAATACGAATGATATATTTTACTGCAAAATATTAGAAAACTGATACAATTTTGTGGCTCTTCAATGTTTAATTGCCTGATTTCAACAGGAGAATGAAAAAAAAAAACAAACCAACCAACAGGAAAATCATCAAGACAGGCCTGGCTTTAAGATTTTTGCTGTTAGTGTTCAAAATTCGTTTTCTGCACTGGAGTACATCTGAGCCCCTGGGCTGCAAAGGAAGTACAGACATTCAATGACCTTTGGCTTTCTTAGTAGTCCCTTAAGTTCTGCTGTGATGATACCTCCAAAGACCCAAATCTAACTCCAGGGGGAATTTATAGCCAACCTGGGACAAGGGGACACCTGGGCCTCCACGTTGCAGAGGGAACAAGCAGGCAGCTGGGGAGAAATGCAAACACGTGGAAACACTCTGAGGCCTAAAGACAGCAGTTATGAATCTGAATTTCCCAAGAAAACTAGCTGCAGGGTGGGTTTACTGACTTGGCTGACAGAGCCCTTGGCCATGATGTTCGATTCTCCTGCAAAATGGAGGTGTGAGAAATCCTTCCAGAGTGTGAAAGCATCGCATCCAGGAGACTCCAGGGCCTGGGGAACAGCTGGGTTTGCACTTTCGCAAAGAGCACGCATGTGGTCCTAGGAGATGCTGCTTCTCCATCGTGAGCCTTGCACTTCCGATTTCCAGCCCCTCCTGCCCTATTCCTGAAAGCACAGTTTCTGGGCAACTGGGCAGTAAGTACCGGCCCCCAGCATTCTTTGTTTGAGGTGATGAGGTCTGAGTTTAATGTAAATTCTTAGAACCAACTGCCAAGTGGCAGGTTAGAGAATTCAAAGCGAACTGGCAGAGCGTCTGGGGATTTTACCAGCAGAGCCTCAAAGAAACCAACACCATCCTGATGTTCCCTCCTAGGAACCGAGAAGCCGAGCCCGGGGATAGGCTTTCCCACTCAAACCTACTCAAATCCTCCAAGCAGCAGAGAACCATCCTCGATGGCCACTGTCTAGGGGTTTACCAGACACCTGTTAAACAACTGGAAAACAACGACATGAAGAAATATGGAAAGGAAGGAGAGCTGAAAAGAGAGGGCGGGAGGAAGTAGGGAATTTGTAAAAGAGTAGCTTAGAATTGCTCAGTGAATGCAATGATTTTACAGGGAGTTGGCAGTTGGGGGTCATCAAAGGAAGAGGTACTTTTGCTATAGAACCTCTAGAGGTTTGCTGGCAGAGGCCAAACACCCCACACATCTCCTTCCAGTAGAGCAATTCAGTGAATCCGGCGTTGAGAATCTCAGCTTCCCCATGAAGCCCGCAAGCAAATATCTCGGATTAGCAGGCCATCAAAATGGGCTTACCCCAAGTATTGTTTTCTAAACCCAGAGAGCTAGTGAAATCATTATCTGGTAATAATTCCAAAAGCTTTGAAACTGGTAACATTTATTCAAACTGGGGAGGAGAAATATAAGGCCATGACAGCATGGATACAGTTATTGTTCTAGTTTAATAGCAGGATAGAGTTTAAATGGAGCTGGTGATATTTGTTTTTTATTTCAGAAAAATGCACGAGGACCCCAAGGAGAGGACCCCGCCTTACCTCTTGGGTAACCAGGTGCATCAGGAAAGGGTTTTACAAGCTTAAGGTACCAACGATTGATGCCTCGACACAGCTCAGATTTATCTGTTTACAACGCACAGTTATGCTTCATAAAGTTCAGGAAGTCTGAAAGGAAGGCATATAGATGTTTAAAGTAAACTAACTCCACCTCTGAAAGATAGTCAAGGAATGGTAAGTACTGGGTCGGAGATTATAAAAGTTAGACCTTTAATTCAGGGACTTTCATTTCAGTCACATACTAGCCTATGTATGTTTTAAGAGATAAAATGAAATATACAAGTGAAAGTCCAGAAAAATGACAAAGAGCTGTAAAAAACGAACGTCATAATCATTACTAAATGTCTTCCAGACTCTGAAGAGGTCCAGATGACATGAATAGCTTTCTTATCAAAAGGATACCATTTGTATGTTACTTCTAGTGGAATTAGGACCACTAGGAATGCTCTCTTCTTTCATACCAGGCATCGTTTGGTTTAGAAAATGGACTTTTGACAGCCCCAGTCTGGTATGACATGCCGGTGCCTGGGGCTCATGAGAGAGTGTTCCTTTCAGAGACAGCGAGGTAGTGACCCCTAAACTCCCAGCTTCTCCCAGGCAGGCGGCCCCCAGTCCCCAAGTCCACTTACGTGAATGGGAACAAGGTTTATGTCTTAACTCCTGGATTCGCTTCTCTGGCTGGAACAAATATCACCTAAAACCCCTTCTTTCTCAATAATGAAAACATCAGATCATTTTTATTCACGTATCTGCAAAAATTACAAATTTGGGCGGGCGATGCAGATATGGGTTACATTTAGCCTGAGCAGGAGGTGGAGATACTGTTGGTTTACATATTTTTTATCGACACTGAACACAGATCTGGCTCGATGGCGCCCCCCAGTGGATGCGCGCAGACCTGCGGCTCCGTGTCCGGCCGCTGGGCTGGAAGAACAGGTGAGCCTTCAGTGCGCAAGTGAGGATGGTCCACAGACCCCGCAGGCACTGATCTGATGGAAAGGATGATGACGTGCCCACTGTGCTTAAACGTGAGACCTCAGGGGCCGTTCTGAATGCTGATGAGTGAAAACGGGCTGAAACATGTCAAGTGGGCATTTTCAGCCATGAATTCGTAGGACTGGGCACATTCCTATTCCATAGGACAGATTCCACACAGGGTCCCACAGTCCTCACTTGTTGTTGGACCTGCTTTCTGACCCTGACGTTTGTTCCCGTCATGTGGTGGACAGCTTGCTCCTTGACCAGCCCCTTCCCTACGAAGGTGTCAGTCTGTCTCCTGGCGAAAGTACACGGTATCCACGTGCTCACTTCATCCTGAGCAACAGCGCAGTCATCCACTTGTTGGTTTGTAAGATTTTTGGAAGATAAAGTTTCCTCTAAACCAGAGGTTGGCAAACTTTCATTAAAGAACCTGAGTGTAAATATTTTAGGCTTGCAGGTCAAGAGGGAAAATTCAAGAATATTATCTGGGGGCATATACAGCCATTTAAAAGGTTACCATTTAAAACCATGAAACCTGTTCTTACTGGGACACAGAAAAGCAGGTGGCTGGCGGGATTTGGCCCAGGGGTCGTAGTTTCCTGGTCCCTGCCCTTGCTTATGATTTATTTTGCAGACTATAAAGTTTTGCGACTCAATGTTATTGCAAACAAGGCAGCTTTTTTGTTTTCAAGGTAGCCTATCCTCTCCCTGGGCAAAGACGGAGCTGTCTTTCACCCCCTAGGTCACAGAGCTTGGCCTCCTGGATCACAGCAGGGAGGGGGGCAGGTCAACTTTGTGAATTTCCTGATCACTTGTTGTTCACTAGTGAAGTCAGATGTCTAAGGCCCCATCTCTGAATGCACTTACCATTTAATTGGTGAAAAGAAGAGCTCACCTGTGGAGGTGAGAGGCAGATGTTAGCCCAGATGCTGAGCAGAGGCCAGGTGTGGGCTGCATGACAAGCCCAAGAGGGTGTATCTGGCACACTGTGGCCACAAATGATTGCAGTCATGGGTTAATTCATCGCACTGACACTGACTGAGACTCCTGTGAGCTTGCACTGTGCTAGGGGCTGGGAGGTCAGCCCTGAGCAACAGAGAAAGTTCCACATTTGGAGTCTATGTTTACGTGGGGCAAGGCAGACAACACACACGTGGGCCAAAGAGTCAAGATGATTTCAGATACTGATGTGCCCTGGAAGAAGGTAAAACAGGTGATGTAAGAGTGTCACCGGGTGGGAAGGGGGGTGAGACTGTAGAAGGAGCTGTTAGGAGAAAAAGCTAGGAAGATCGAACCAAAGCAAGTACAAAGACCCTGGAGCAGGAACAGACGAATAAACAGTAATCTAGGAATTTGGATCGGGAGTCGCTGTCTAGAGCAGGATGTTTGGCGGAGACAGTGGCCTTTTACAGGGTCACTGAGAGAGGAAGGATAGAGAAATGCATCTGGAGAGTTCATCTTTCTAAATCCTGAGACATGGTGTGAACAAGGGATCCTGGGGAATAATGAATAGACTGGTTTGGTGGCACTGAAGGTTTGTGAAATATACCGGTGGGCAGTAAGCTGAGCATTAAGGCCCAGAGGAGAGCAGTGGACATTCATCTGAGAGTCAGGATTTTGTCCTGTAGGTGATGGAGAGCCAGCAAAAAGGCAGGTAAGCATGGAGTTTTGCAAGATTCACTTTGCAGCGCTGTTTGGGGTGGGTTGGAAGGGATAGAATATGGAAGCTTATTTTTTCTAAATTTGTAACCCCCAAATTTAATCAAAGGTCTGTGTCTGGGAAATCAAAGCAGCAAGGATTCCCTCATTGTTTTGGGGGCCTCCTCACGACTGTGGTAGACCCCACTGCACTGTACCCAGGAAGCCGGCTCCCGGCATTGACTCTGATGACGCAGGCCGACTTGGCTTGGTGGAACTGGAATTAATTCCAACATTTGACTCAGGAAGCTCTGAGGGTCCACAGGAAGCCCATAGATGTCCCCAGATGTCAACAGCAGGAAAAGGGAGGAAAAGAGCTCCCTGGAGGCAGCTAGGTGAGGATTCTGCCTCTTAGGTGCCAGTCCTGGCTCAGGGACTAGTTAAGCTGTGTGACCTCTGGGTGAGTGGCTTAACCTCTCTGGGCCTCAGTCCTCTCTCCCTTTAGCCTCCTCCCCGCCGCCCAGATTCCAGGAATACAGAACAAAGGTTGGTGATGGTGTGTGCCCAGTGACATTATCTAGGAGCTTAAAAAAATACCAGTTCCTGGCCCTGCCCCAGACCAGCTGAATGGGAGTCTCGGGGGTGGGACCCAGTTTTCACACTTGGAGAAAGTTCTCTGGGTGAGGCTAATACCCAGGTGGGGTGAGGAGGTACGGGCATTAGGGACAGGGCCCAAAGGAGTGACCAGCATCCTGGGTGCCTGGGGAAGCACCGATTTCCAAATCATTTACTAAAATGTACAGGCACTACCCACCTCCGTCCCTCCAGCGGCGAGCAGGTAACCTCTTCTGAGGTGGGGATGGCAGTGTTGTGAGTTCACTCAACTATGATTTTAGTTACTAAAATGTCAGCAGGCTTATTCACTGAGGCATCTGGAAGGCCTCAGGGTGTAGTGCTTCCCCGGATTTGAGACCATTTGCAGTCAGGGGTTCCAGCGTTATTAGGGGAGTTGGGGTACAGGCAGCTGTGGCTGGGGTCTGCCCTCTTGGTGATGTGAGGTCGGCTCCGTGGATGTCCAGCTCTGCTTCCCTGCTGGACCCATCATTCCCACGTCTGCTGACTCCTGGGCTTTGCTCCTTCTCTGCCCCTCGGCCCCTGTTCCCAGGTGGGAGGCCCGTTCATCACGCAGGAACGAGAGAGACTGATTGGGGCATCGTTTCCCACTTGCTGTCCGCCAGCAGATGGAAAGTGAGGTCCCTGTTGGGAAGGGGGCCTTGCAGACACCGGGTGGCAAGTCCAGCCTGGGTCTGGGGGCACAGGCACCAGACGACACCAGCAACTGGGAGAAGGGTGACCCAAAACCGGTGAAGAGGGGGCCTGGGGAGGACAGAGAACCCCCGACCACAGGGCAGCCCAGGCTGGCCCATCAGGGGCTACTCCTTCAGCCTGAGCATCTCCAGTGGTTAAAATTCCAGGATGAATACATCTCCCAGGTTGGCTTTCCTCACCCAGGTTCAACCACAGTGAAGTGACAGGAGCCCAGGTTCCGGAGCAAGTGGGCTGGGGTGATCCAGACCAGACCGTCCCCTGCACGGGGTTCTGGAGTCTGAGGGAGCAGGGGTGGGGCCAGGGACATCGGAGGAGGAGCTGGACGGAAATGCTGCTCTGTCATCTGGCTCGGTGGTCCCCCTCACTCTGCACCCCGGGGGCAGTGCCCCTGCTCTCCTGACCCGGTGTCCCCCACTTCCATGCCCTACACACTAAAGCCAGGCCAGCTTCTGTCAACAACCTTCCTTGGATTCAGAACCCTCGAGTACTTCAATTTGCATCTTATTAATGCTTCCCAGCTTTCAAAGTTCGATCCAATAGGAAGACCCTCCCTTTCCTGCTGCTTCTCCTGATGTCTGAGACTCGCCAGTGGGTGATTTGAACCTTAGGGAGGAGTCCAGGAGGGATGGAATGTGCGTGTCTCCCTTTTTAAATCAGCCGCACTGAGGTGTGATTCACGCAGTCAGGGAGCCAATGTGGTGTGAAATCGCGGAGTCTGAGCAGAGCTTCCCACCTCGGGCCCACACGCCCCTTTCCTGGGTCCAATTAAAAAGCGGGCTCTGGCTCAAGGGTCCTGGGGGCCTGAGACCGTGCATTTCTGACAAGCCCCAGGGGCTGCCGAAGCTGCTGATGGAGAGACAGCCTGAGGCCACATTCCCTCCACGAGCAGGCTGGGAAGTGAGGACCACGGGATAGGACTTGGCCTCTGAGGACACGATTGTCTTAGCTCCAAGATCCGTGGAAGGTAGGCTGGGACAAGGGGATTCTACTGTGCTTGGAAAACCTCATTCAAAGCAAAAAGCAGAATGTGAACCAGACGGGCCAAAAGTTCATGTGAGGGACAGGCATTGACAAGCATTTGGGGAAGGATTCTCCCCATTCTGCAGACAGAGAAACTGAGGCTAAGAGAGGTTAAACACCTTCATCCAGGTCACGTATATTTGTAAGTGGAGACAGGCTTGGGAACAATATATCCTGATTCTACATCCAGTGTCCTCTGTTGGAGCTCCCGATCCTAGGTGTCTGAGAAGGACTAGGACATGGGAGACCTCAGTGGGGAGGAAAGGAGAGAGGAGGGGAGAGTGCTGGGAGCAGGGGGAGAAGGAAAGAGGCATGTGGCTAAATCGCTCTGAGGGCCTTCCGTGGTGCAGTGGTTAAGAATCCGCCTGCCAATGCAGGGGACACGGGTTCAACCCCTAGTCCGCGAAGATCCCACATGCCGTGGAGCAACTAAGCCCGTGTGCCACAACTACTGAGCCTGTGCCCTAGAGCCCGCGAGCCACAACTACTGAAGCCCAAGTGCCTAGAGCCCATGCTCCGCAACAAGAGAAGCCACCGCAATGAGAAGTCCGCGCACCGCAACGAAGAGCAGCCCCCCCCCCGCCACAACTACAGCACAGCAACGAAGACCTAAAGCAGCCAAAAATAAAAAAATAAATTAAATAAATCCCTCTGAGCCTCAGTTTCCTCCTCTGTGAAATGGAGGTAATTACTCCCTGGAGTCTCAGCTGGCCGATTTTCAAAGTGCTGTTAAAAATAAAACTACCCCCTTTAAGATAACATAAGTAAAGTGATTCTTTTTATTTTTCTCATTTTAATTATTTTATAAACAAGAAAAGCTTAACCAACTTTAGTTCACTTTAATAGGAAAAGAAATCAACTACCAAAATTACCATAATACGTAAGATTTGAAATGATAAATCCCCGTCAAAGTCAATAAGAACAAGATTAAATCAAAATGGTAAATAATTTTATTATATATTTATTATATATTATATATAATTTTATAACATATATAATATGTGTATATATGTGTGTATACATGTGCATGCATATATAGATATATAGATCTATAGGTACAGAAAAACCCTCTAAGATATTGTTACTTCTTATTAACTGGTTTTTGAATACCATTTAGAATTTAAAAGCATGCATTTAACAAGATTGGAAGGCAAGGAAAGTTAGCTGAACTAATTCTTACATGAGTGCAGTTGTTTCTAACAAGTTTCATCTGAAATTAGAATCAACAAACCTAACGGTTTTGAGCATTCAGCCACTCTATACCTGTATACAATTGCTTGGCCTCATATTAAAGTGGCTTTTAACTTCACTTTCTCTTAGCTCCAAAAAAACTGTTAATTCTAGAAATATTTATTAAATTGTGTTCAGTTTCTTTTTAATTTAATAATAATAATACTATTAATATTATCATTGCTTCTCTTTTCTATGTGTCTAACATTTCTCTAAAGTTGAGCAGCCTTACCTCCCAGTTTGTAGTGATAAGTAAAGTGATTCTAGAACCAAAACATCTAGGACTATGCATGTGGTACAGAGTGCGAGCTTAATAAATAGCTGTCAAATTATGTATTCATTAGGACTCTTTCAGTTGGAAGAGAGAGAAACTTAATTTAAATTTGCTGAAGCAGAACATGGGATTGATTGGCTCACCCAGATGGGAGCGCAGGCATAGAAGGATCCAGCAGCCCAGTTACACTGTGCTCTCCCCTCACTGGCCCCCTCTGCTTTACTCTGTTGACTTCACTGGACCAGTTCTCCCACATTGCAGGAAAAATTGGTCCCAATAGCCTGAGACTTGATTTTCCTTCTCGGCTACCCCGGAGAACACGTCCCTTTCAGCGGAAGACCCCTGACCGTGGGCTGACCATGACCAGGCTTGGGTGGGGTGCTAATCCCTGCTAGACGAGCCACCTCAGTCAAACCACAAGCCCTGCCCTAAACGACGAAGGCAGCTCTTCCACCAGAAGGAGGGATACAGGTTAGGCAAGACAACAGCTCTGGATTTCAACATATGAAAACACTTAAAAAAATTAAGTACTATAAGCCTTAATACATGTTAATTATCATAATACAAGCTCAATAAATTCTTGTACATTTTAGCAAGAACAAGCTCATTCTCTGGTCTGCAGGCACTAGGAGATGATGAAGAGATCCCTGCCCATCTGCATTGAGAGGACACAGAACAGACAGAGGACCACAGCTGTTGCTTAGGGAATAAGCTCAGCTCTGTGTCTCCCAAAATCAAAATGAGAACAGAGAGGGTTTAGCTCTGGGGCACAGGGGACCAGGGAAGTGAGTCCTTGAACAGGAAGACAAGCACCAAAAGAAAGGGCAGAAAAGCAAAAACAACATACTTTACTTTTAAATGATGTACCTTTTTAAGCACGACACAGGAGGAACATACTTTATTTTAACCTTTTATTGAAATATAATTGATTTACAACATTATATTACTCTCAGGTATCCAATATAGTGATTCAATACTTTTATAGATTATACTACATTTAAAGTTATGAAAAAATACTGGCTATAATTTACTGTGTTGTACAATATATCCTTGCTGCTTATCTATTTGATACATAGTAGTTTGTATCTCTTAGTCCCTTACCATAACTTGCCTCTCCCCCTTCCCTTCCCAATAGTTTTTTTTTCTACGTCTGTGAGTCTGTTTCTGTTCTGCTACAATTGTCTGTATTATTTTTTAGATTCCACGTATAAGTGATAGCATACAGTATTTGTCCTTCTCTGTCTGACTTATTTCATTAAGGATAATATTCTCTAGGTCCATCCATATTGCTGCAAGTGGCAGGATTTCATTCTTTTTTATGGCTGAGTTATATTCTATTGTATATATTTACCACATCTTCTTACATCAGTCATCTGTTGATGGGCACTTGGGTTGCTTCCATGACTTGGCAATTGTAAATAGTGCTGCTATGAACATTGGGGTACATATATCTTTTTGAGTTAGTATTTTTGTTTTTTCTGGATACATGCCCAGGAGTGGAATTGCTGGATCATATGGTAACCCTATTGTTAGTTTTTTAAGGAACCTCCATACTGTTTTCCATAGTGGCTGCACCAATTTACAGTCCTACCAACAGTGTAGGAAGGATCCCTTTTCTCTACATCCTCACCAACATTTGTTATCTGAAGATTTTAATGATGGCCATTCTGAGTGGTGTGAGGTGATACCTCATTATAGTTTTAATTTGCATTTCTCTAACAATTAGTGATGTTGAGCATCTTTTCATGTGCCTGTTGGCCATCTGTATTTCTTCTTTGGAAAAATGTCTACTCAGCTCTTCTGCCTATTTTTTGATTGGGTTGCTTTGTTTTCTGAGTTGTATGAGCTGTTGATACATTTTGAATATTAACCCCTTATCAATCATATTTGCAGATATTTTCTCCCATTCAGTAGGTTGTCTTTTCATTTTGTCAATGGTTTCCTTTGCTGTGCAAAAGCTTTTAAGTTTAATTGGGTCCAATTTGTTTATCTTTGGTTTTATTTCCATTACTCTAGGGGACGGATCCAAAAAACTATGACTGTGACTTACGTCATAGAGTATTCCGCCTATGTTCTTTTCCAGGAGTTTTATGATTTCCATTCTTACCTTTAGGTCTTTAATCCATTTTGGGTTTATTTTTGTATATGGTGTGAGGAAATGTTCTAATCTCATTCTTTTACATGTAACTGTCCATCAACATACTTTACTTTTTAATGATGTATCTTTTTCAGCACAACATAGGAAAGATTATAGGTACAGAAATTAACCCAGAAAAAAAAAAAAGAACAAAAAGGTGATGGCTATTGGGAATTTCTCTGTCCTAAGCAAAATTATTTTTAGTGTATTTAATATGTTCAGAATACCTGTTGGTGTGCTTTTTTTTTTTGCGGTACACGGGCCTCTCACTGCTGTGGCCTCTCCCACTGCAGAGCACAGGCTTCGGACGCACAGGCCCAGCAGCCATGGCTCACGGGCCCAGCCGCTCCACAGCATGTGGGATCTTCCTGGACCGGGGCACAAACCCATGTCCCCTGTATCGGCAGGCCGACTCTCAACCACTGCGCCACCAGGGAAGCCCTGCGTTTTTATTTTATATGGAACATACTGAAAACAATACTGAAGATAATTTGAACTATGAGGTGTCCTGGCAAAGGGATTTTTTAAAGTGGTTCCTCCCCTATAATAAAGACCCTGGCCTCTGATGATCTCTACACTTTATTCTCTCATCCTTTAATAAGTATGTTTTACAGGGATCCTTTTGATGCATGTTCTCCAAATCTTGTCTCTGGGTTGATTTGAGCCCCAATTGCAGAAGATGGTGTGATTAATCACTCATTCTCTTAACCAATATTTATAGGATTCCTGAAGGCAACTTTTACATGAAATGCAGCCCTGATATTTAAAGGACAGTGATAACAAGGGTGCTCCCAGGTAACCCATATTTCTATGACATGTGGCACCTAGGAGGGAACTGATCTCCACCATAAATCTCATTTTTCTTTATCTTTCACTGGTAAGCACACCAAGAGACTTCTAGTTTCTTGGATAGAAGGCCCTGAATTGGTTTAATTGCTTGTGAAATCAGTTGAAATTGCTTGTGGTTCTCTCTACCGGAGAGAGAACCCAATATCTCTGAACCGAGTGAGTCTCTGTTCTTCCTGTCCAGTCCATCCTTAGATGTTGTGTAAATGCAGCACTAAATGGCCCGCTTTGTAATTTTGAGGATGAGGGGATTCATGTGGAGGTGAAAGTTAACCCCTCATTGATCCTGGGTTATATCATTAGTCAGCTATTAGCCTCCAGCCAACATGAAGGTTTCTGGCTCACTTGGGCATTGAGCAAATATCCGAGGACAGCTTTGGAAAATTCCGCTGTGGACCATTGGGTGTGAGAAGACCTATTACCCATTGGCCTATGGGGAATTTGCCTCAGTGGGATATTCCCAAGGCTCCGGCCAAAACTTGGTTCACTCAGGTGCCATAAAAATTACAAAAGCAATAAGGCCAAGTTTTGGGGGTTTACACTCTGCTGAATCCTTCCATCCAGTTCCCCTTGTTGGTGAATCTTTCACACAGAGTCTGTGTTTTCTGTGCTTGCCCAGGTCTAAGTGCCGGGGTGAAGGCTGGTGACCTTGGGGTTTATGTGTCCATGAGCTGGACAAATGCAGAGGTGGGAGCCAGCCACTGCTTCAGGGGCCCTATCACCATCGCTAAAGACCATCCACTTGACCAAGGGAACCACTGAGGTAATGCCAGGCTCACCTGGCCCATCAAGGTGTCAGGGCCAGTGAGAGGTTTAGAATCTCCATTTTTAAAATGCATCTGGTTGGTAACTCTTCTCATTTCAAGAGAAGTCCAATCGCCTGATGGTTAACTTGGGGCAGAAACGTGTGTTATTCTAACCTCACCCAATTGCCCTGAACACACAAGTCTTCCTTTCTCTTTTCTGAATCATGCGTATGATCCACACCCCAATTCTCCTGCAGGAGATCCATGACTTTGCAATCACCCATGACATAATCTTGTACCAAACCCACAGCTGCCTTTGATCTTGGCAAACCCAGGGTTGGTGTAAGCACAATGTACGGGCATGGCTGAGCCCTACCTTCTTTTTGTTTCTCTTTGAAGGCATTGACCTGACGGCAACTCCACCCTAAGATGCGAATTGGAAATGTAATGTAAGAGGAAGACTCTTTTGCGCAGGCACCAAAACAGGGAAGGTGAAAACATTTCAACACTTTTAATTAGAGAGCACATTTGATACTTTTCACTATCATTATTAATGCACTTTAAAAAATCTGTCCACATATTAAAAGGTCTTAACATTCATCTTGGGCTCAACAATAAATGATACATTCCTCACAAGGGAAAAATGTTCTCTAATTGGACAGCCAAGATCATAAATAAGGGTTTACGACACATCAGACCAATTGTGTGAGTCTCGGGACTTGATGCTGGGGATGCCAAGATAAGGGAGATATTTAGATGAAATTTGAACCAGTTGGTTGAAAATACAACTTTTATAACTCAGAAAGGTTCGGTGAGATTGAAACAAAAATGCCTTCGTCTTGAAAGTCTTGACGCCATTTTGCAAAATCTCTACTTAAATCACACCAATGTGTGTAATTCTAAAAACAATCCTCAAAAGATACAAGCCTAGATTCAGTTTCCTCCTTGTTCTGACAAACATTTTCTTTTCTAGTTTTCAGCTCTAAGTGTACAACAGTATCCGTGCGCCTTATAGACCGAAGTTCCTTGCCACACATTTTTTTTCACTGTTACTTTCAACAGTTTGGAGATTGCTTTGAGGTTAAATCAAAAATCTTAACCTTGTCACTGGCGTTTTGTTTTCCCTTGGGGGAAAAATGCGGATGGCTCCGCTCAGTCCTGACAAGGTAATGAAAGTCATTCTAATTTTTATTTAAGAAAAAGCAGTTTTCATAAATGGTGTACCACTAATGGATCACAATCATCTGTAAGCCCCACAGCAAATTACTCTTAATCCAGTTTGCTGTGTTGCCTTACCTGAGGGAAATAATACCCACCCTTCCTCTGGGCTGGCATACTGTTCCCAGAGACTTCTTCAATATATATTAATCCCATCATTTATCTTTGTCAACTGAGAACAAAAATAATTTGCAGAAGAGTAAACAGAAGCACGTAGGAGAAGGGAGCTCGGCATTATTAAACGGCGGAAAGCAGGTGCTTGCAAAGCCAAGCTTATTTTTATTGCAAAACTTGAGTAATTCTCCTTCTGCATCTGTGCATAGTAAATACAAGCCAGAGAGAAATCTAATATTTTAGAGGAAACTGAAATCACTTCAGCTGAGGAACGAGGGCAGACACTGGCCTTGTGGCTTGCTTTTTTTAATCAATCTGAAAATACGAGATGAATGGCCTCGAAAGGGCAGAAGAGAGAAATGAAGGGGTGAGAATTGAGGCGAACTTACATTTGATTTGAAAAATGCAAACTAATAAAAATATACCTGGGATCATCACTTTTCCAGACCAGGTCTGCGTCTTGATTGCATCTTCTCTCTTACACGTTCCTGATTATTAAAATATTATTAAAACTGTCACTAAAGCCAGTAATCGTACTCGTATTAAGTAGTATTAAATTTAATAGCAATGACACTAATAATGCTATTGACACTAAGATCACTAATCATAACTTGTTCGTTAGAGCCACCAGGTGCCAGACCCCCTTGTAAACATTTTGAGGTTGTCCTCAGCGTTGCACAGACAAGGAGGAAGATAAATGAGGGTCAGAGAAGTTAAATGATCCTCACATGGTTAAACTTGAACACAGCCTTCATGAGCACGTGCTGTATGTCAGACCCTGGCTATGAAGTCTTTTGGGAGATTGTATGGTTTACCCCCACTTTACAGATGAAGAAACTGAGGATTAGAAAGGTTTAGAAACATGCATAGGCTCACAAGGTAATTTAAGTGGTTGAACCAGAATCCCAAACTCAGATCTCCCTGTCTTCTGACCACTCCACTAGTTTGTTATTAAGTTGGGAGTGATTTTCAAATTGAAATTCATGGGCTGTGAAATCCATGCTCTTCCCCCCTGCTCTGTGGTGTCTCCTTTAGGAAAACACAAAACGAAACAAACTCTCCTGGGTATTTCAAAAACCCTAAGATGAACCCAGCAGTGCTGTAGCCAAGTAGATCTTGGAAAACAGCTATCATGCTCCCAGCCCCTTCCCCTCCATCCTTCACCTTCACCTCCTAGTTCTTGTTGGAGTTGTGGTTTGTGCCTAACACTGGCAGTGGTCTCTACTGGCACTGACTGCCAACCCATCTCTAAGAAATTTCAACTAAGAGATGAACATCTTACCTGCTGGGAAAGTGGGCAGGAATCTGTAAGCTGCTACCTAAAAATGGGAGTTTTATTTTAAGCCAAATAAAACGGAACTGTAAGAATATAAGCTTTTGTTCAGTTACTCTCTCTAGAGTTGGGTTGGTGATGATAGGGACTCGGGCACACTTTGGTCTTGGTAATATGCGTGTTCGGTAATTCCTTCAGTTAACAAAAGTTTATGGAGGGTCAAGAACTGGGGCAAACCAAGTGAAATAAAGAGAGATCATTCTCTTAAGGGGCTTGGAGTTTATTTTGCCCCTTGTCTAATTAGCACAAATCACTGAGCCCAGACATAAAATTATGTGGGCACAGACAACTGGTCTACCTCTTTTGTTCATCAAGGTAGAGTGGCAGATCAGCAGGTTTAGGGATTCTGATAACTGGGTGATGTGCTTAGCAGAAGAAGTAGACCTTTCCTAGGTTACTGGTCTTTGTGAGAAACATAGCACTGAGGCTCTAGTTGAAAGGAACTAAGCAAATAGTAACTGATTTCTGTGGGTAAAGGTCTCTTCATTTGGAATTGTCAAGTTTAGCCATACAAAGATCCTAGGGCTCACCTGTCCTGAAATATCTGTATCATCAGATAGCTCTCATCAGTGTATCATATCCATCCAACATATGCAATTCAGAATATCCCAAAAAGGCTCCAAATGTGCGCTATTAAGGACATGTTTCACTCTTAGGAGAAGCCAGTCAGAGACAGGAACCTCCCTTGAGTCTTATAATGGCTGGATTCATCACTAAGGAACACACCTCTCCTCCTGATGCCTCGGAGGGCTTTCCACCCTGGAGAGCAGCACAGCTTGATTTAGGATGGGGGAGGGGTCTGCCTTCCATAGAGAGCGGGACATGGGCTATTTAGATCAATCTTAGGAAATGCTTGTGCAGGAGTTAAGGTGTGAACAGAGGTATTCTTACACAACCCTTGCCTGAATACCTGTGGGAAAGTGTTCACCTTCATCCAGGAGTAAGAGTTCCCCAGGTTGAAGGTCGCTGCTGTACAGTGCATGGCACCATTGTTCTAGGATTTGTGCTTTGGAAAACCAGTGTTCCCTGTTCATGTATTTAGTACTCAGAGTAAGGAGCGTGGAATGAGAGGAGAGAAGTGGAGGGCAAGGTGGGAAATGCCCTACCAATTGCTGTCCACTTGTGAATCTGGCATTTGAAGTAGTAATTTCTAAGAACGTGGTTGAGCTGTGCAAATGTGTGATGATAACCCACAGCCCCATCTTCCCAGCAGGATAAAGGGAGGTGATGACAGGTGAGTTGGCTGTGGTGGATGGATGGCCACTGTCTGCAGACCTTGCAATTCTGCCACCAGGGTCATCTAAACACCAAGTGCAGGCCCTTTCCCAAAGCATTCTAATTATTAATGTCCATCTGAACAATTCACCCAGGCTCATCTTTGCTGACATTAACTATCATGAAGTTATTAACTGAGACAAGCACTGGCTAGTTAACTTTGTAGAGGGGTTGTAATTTAAAGGAAATATTTAAGACCCAAAGAACTAAAAGCATACAGCAATCATGGAAGAATGGTTGCTATTGATAATCAATGTTTTTGACAAAAGCCTTATCAAAATCCCTCTCAGATTTTACCATGACAATGGCCCCTGGGGTCTATCTCACCTTCTTGACTTTAAGCCTCCTTTTAGGAAGATGTTGCTTGTTATACTCAGGCTTTGGAATAGGTGTTGAATTATACCACTGAGTTGGAGGAAACTGTCTCTCCTCAGGAGGGTCTGCATATTAAAATGTTATTTCTCTGGAAACTTATTTCAGTCTGAGATCAGATCAGAGTGGAAATACTCATAGAGTTATGGTGTAGACTAACTGCTATCAAGTGGAATTTGGTGTAAGGTGGGTTGTCACTAAACCCACTTCAGGAGGAATTGAAACTGCACACCTCAGATGGGACTCGAACCCACAGGCCATGACTCTAACCCAGCCAGAACCCAGATTGGGACTTGAACCCACTGTCTTTTTGCTGAGATCACACACCTGGTCTCGGGACTTAATGAAGCTCAGGTTCTTTATGTCTCATCACAGAACAAATTCAGTGAGAGACAAAGTGATAGGTAAGAAGTGGATTTGTTTAGAGAGAAACACACTCCACAGACAGAGTGTGGGCCATCTCAGAAGGTGAGAGGCCCTGAAATATGGCGTGGTTAGTTTTTATGGGCTGGGTAATTTCATAGGCTAATGAGTGAGAGGATTATTCCAACTATCTTGGAGAAGGGGCGGGGATTTCCATAAACTGGGCCACCGCCCACCTTTTGGCCTTTTATGGTTGGCCTCAGAAGTGTCATGGCATCTGTGGGTGTGTCATTTAGCTGATGTATTACGATGAGCATGTAATGTGGCTCAAGGTCTTCTGGAAGTTGAATCTTCCACCATCTTGGACCTAATTGATTCTAAACAGTTTATGTCATATCCAATGGCTGTGTCATTCTCTTAGGTTGTGCCCTGCCTCCTTCCCTCCTGTTTCAGAATTAGTGGTTGAGGTTGTATCAGGAGAGCCCTCAAGTCCATGTGATTTTCATAAAGCAGGTAGGTTGCCAGTACAAAGAGTTCACTATTGTTTGGTGTTTTGACTTCCAAAAGTGGAAAGGGTAAAGCATTTCAGACAGGCCTGAGTTACTGGGTGGTAAAGCTGAGACAAATATAGGAACACGGTAGATTTCCACAACCTCTGTCATCCAAGGAAGGAGTAAGATCAGGAAATCGACAGGCATGCCATCTCAGTTCCTGTCCCCATGTTGCCACTATTCAGCTACGTGACTAAGTCACTCACCTCTTTGGACCCAAGTCTCTTTTAAAATACACTGATATAAACTGATATAAATTGACAATATCTGGCTAGAATAGTACCAAGAACTTTCATATACCCTTTCATCAAATTCACTCGTAGTTCACATTTTGTTCCATTTATATGATCTATCTATCTATCTATCATTTATCTATGTATCCATCCATCCATCTATACATGCACATGCCTATTTACACACACACACACATACATACACTCTCTTTTTTCCCAGTAATTTGAGAGTAAGTTACAGACATTGTTTCCCTTTTCCCCTAAATACTATAATGTATATTTTCTAAGAACAAGGACATTTTCTTACATAATCACAATAGAATTAGTAAAATTAGGACATTTAATGTTCATGTAATACTGTTATCTAATCCACAGTCCACATTTAAATTTCATCGGCTGTACCAGTATCCTTTATCTGTGTATATATGTGTTGTTTGGTATGTGTGTGTTTACTGGTTTAGAACCCAATCCAAGATCACACTGTGTGTTCAGTTGTCTTGCCTCTTGAGTCTTTAAAAACCTGGAATGCTTTCTCATTCTTGGTCTATGTTTTTCACAACCCTGTCCTTTGTGAAGTGCTAGTTGTTTTGTAGAATTTGCTCACTTTGCGTTTGTCTGACGTTTCCCTGTGAAGAGATTCAAGTTACGCACATTTCAACAGGAAGAACCCAGAAAGGCAGTACTGGTCTCCATGCACCATATCAGGAGGCACAGGATGGGGTCTGTCATGGCTTCAGTTATATTTGCTCACTTGGTCAAGGTAGTTTCTCTGCTGCAGAGCTCTAGTTTTCCCTTTGTAAAATGTATATTTCTAAGGGGACATACTTTGAGATCTTGTAAATATTCTGTTCCTCAAAATTTTACTCACCATTTTCAGTTTTTGTCTGAATTAGGTATCACTGGATGCCTGTTGAATGGTGGTTGTGATTGCCTAATTCCATTATTTTATATACATTTATTAAACAGGTTTTCTACTGCCAGGAAGAGCTCTCTTTTCCACCTCAGTTAATTGTTTATTCATTCATTTAGTTATCTCATTTAGTTACCTGGGAGCATGAATTCTAATTTTGTTCAAGGTTATACTCTGTAGCTACCAATATTTATTTTGATCCTCAAGTGATACCATATTTAGCTAGCAGAAACCCTGCCTGCTGACTCCTGTGTACTTTTGGAATTTGTTACGGACTGAACTGTTTCCTCCAAAATCCATACGTTGAAGACTTAACTTCTAATATGATTGTGTTGGGGCCTTTAAGAAGGTAATTAAGGTTAAATGAATGTGTAAGTGTGGGGTCCTGATCCCATAGGACTGGTGTCGTCCTTGTAAGTGGAGGAAGAGACACCTGTCTCTCTGTCTCTGTCTCTGCCTCTGTTTCTCTCTCCATGCATGCAGAGAGGAAAAGCCAGGTGAGAACACAGCCCATCTGCAACCCAAGGAGAGAGGTCTCACCAGAAACCAACCTTCCTGGCACCTTGACCTTGGACCACCAGCTTCCAGAACTTTAAGAAAATGGGTTCCTGTTATTTAAGTCCCCAGTCTTTGTTACTAAGGCAGTTGAGTGGACTAATACAGCCCCACCATCCTCTGAGTGCTTCTTCACTTTCTAGCTCACGTTACAGGCTTATTTTGACCTCTCCTTGCCCCAGCCATTTCTCTAAAGATC
Source organism: Delphinapterus leucas (assembly GCF_059928025.1). Lineage (NCBI taxonomy): Eukaryota > Metazoa > Chordata > Mammalia > Artiodactyla > Monodontidae > Delphinapterus > Delphinapterus leucas. The sequence goes on along the minus strand of NC_143143.1, from coordinate 42,587,413 downwards.
CCAGATTCCTTTCAGTGGAGAATGGTGTCTAGTAGCTGACATCTGGGTGTTAGATGCCATATTACTTGAGGATCCATTGCCTTAAGACCTTCTCATCGGACAGAGTTAGGACAGATCGATGCTACTTTCAGATGAAGATCCCACACACGTCTGAATCTTCTCGAGTCTCGTTTCTTGCTGTCAAGTACGAGGTGCTGATTCCTCCAATAGTTGGTTCCACTAATTTCTCATTTATCAGACCATCAAGAGTTCAAACCTATATTCATAGTGTGTGGAAACCATCTCTCAACACACGTACACACCATGCACTTATACACACCCTCAATTTTGTCTGACACAATTACACAAATCCAGTTGGAGAGGGAGTGGGGCTTTATTTATTTACTTTACATTTGAACATCCCTTCTGCATTTGAAAGTCCAAATACCACACACCGGCACGTCAGACGCTGACAGATTCAAACGCTGTTGAAATAGGTGAAAAAACATAGAAGAGCCTTATGAAAATAAGAGCACAGGAATCCCCAGACTTAGTGCGGCGGGTACAGGGAAGTAGAAAAATGCTCAAGCTCACCATGCTGGAACACTTGGCTCAGAGACGGATGACACGCAGGCTTTGGCTGTGTCTGGAGGAAAGATATCACATCCAGGGGGGTCCACCGGGAACATGGGCTGACAGCTACCACCTTCAACAGTTGGAAAGCAACTTCAGTTACCTGCTGGCCTCCAGATGAAATTATCGGGGGCCAATGCTGGGGACATTGCCTGGGGATTAATACAGGCGGAAGCAAAGGACTGGTGACTTAGTCACTCTTGTGTTAAAGAGAAAGGGAGGTGCTCGGGGAAGTGTGCCCCTCCCCCCCAAAACCACGCAAATGAAAACACCCAGCAGAACAGCAGACACAGCTTTTTTTTTTTTATTACATCTTTATTGGAGTATAATTGCTTTACAATGGTGTGTTAGTTTCTGCTTTATAACAAAGTGAATCAGTTATACATATACATATGTTCCTATATCTCTTCCCTCTTGCATCTCCCTCCCTCCCACCCTCCCTATCCCACCCCTCTAGGTGGTCACAAAGCACCGAGCTGATCTCCCTGTGCTATGCGGCTGCTTCCCACTAGCTATCTACCTTACGTTTGTTAGTGTATATATGTCCATGCCTCTCTCTCGCTTTGTCACAGCTTACCCTTCCCCTTCCCCATATCCTCAAGTCCGTTCTCCAGTAGGTCCGTGTCTTTATTCCTGTCTTACCCCTAGGTTCTTCATGACATTTTTTTTTTCTTAAATTCCATATATATGTGTTAGCATACGGTATTTGTCTTTCTCTTTCTGACTTACTTCACTCTGTATGACAGACTCTAGGTCTATCCACCTCATTACAAATAGCTCAATTTCGTTTCTTTTTATGGCTGAAGAATATTCCAGACACAGCTCTTCTATCTGCTGCATCTGAGGAGGGTCACTACTCTCGTTAACATCAAGGAAAACACACAAATCGATTCTCAAAATACCCAGATCAAAGACAATTTTGAATAAAACCCAAAAACCATTATGTACATCTCCTTCATTTTAATGATGCTTATATTTTTGTTAATAATGCTCTACAATCATTTGTTACTTTGAATCGAGGGGCTCAGCACATGACAGGCACCACCTCTAGGATTGACTTAGATTCCTAACACCGTGTCACCGGTGCCCTCTAATTCCTGAAATTGGTCTTAGCTCAGGTCTGCACTTTTCTATAATGACCCACATTGTTATGGCTTTGGGGCTGCATGCAACAGAACAGTCCTACATGACTTGCTTTTTTTTTTTTTTTCCTCGTTGACAGATTACCTCAAATCAAGCCTGCCTTTTAACCCTAATATTTTGCCCTGAGCGCACATAGCACAGCGCCTGCTTTTCTTTGCAAGTCTATTGGAGAGAAGATAAAGAGCAGCTTTTCACCTTCTGAGTTCGTCTCCCCATGTCTCCCACGTCCTTAGAGTCTCAGACCCCAGAGGCTGAATCAGGTTTTGTTCGAAGCACAAGCACCCGGCACGTGGCCAAGGCTAAGGTCTGGGAAGTTGAAGGCTGGCCAGGAGTCAAGTCCACTCTGGGGAAGAACATAGTGCACCTTGGCTCTGACACTGATCTCCCAAGATTCACTCACTTGAGGGAAACTCAGAGCAAGTGGGGTTTGCCCAGGTCTCCCCCGGACTTCTGGTTCCCATCCCAGCATTGGGGGAGGGACGTAAAGTGAACTTATATTTGTTTAGTATTCCTTAGGGTAAATTCTCCACTCTTCTCTGACCCAAACAAATGGGTGAGGGCTGGTGGACATCTTTTACCTCTGCTATTGCCAAAATCCTCAAAGATCTGCCCCAACAACTGCTCTGGCACATGCCTATGTCAACTAAGAGAAGCTGCCTTGGGCTGGGGCCTCCAACCCAATGAGCAGTTGTGATACAGGGAGTGACCAGTGAGGGTCAGCTCCGGCTACACAGTAGAATCACCTGTGTGCCTCTGAAAAAGGCAAACAGGCCCAGCCTCCGAGATACTGCTTCAGTTTGTCTGATGTGGACCTTTAGGCATTTATTTTCCAGTGGGTGTTGTTTTAATATTTTATTTTTTAATGATGAAATATTCCAAACATAGAGAAACACAGTGAATACATAGCACATACCCGAGGACCTACCACCTAGACTTGGCAACATACTCCTTTGCTTTAGGGGTGGAAAAGAGGGAGGAAGGAAAGAAAAGAGGGAGGGAGGAAAGAAAAGAGGGAGGGAGGAAAGAAAAGAGGGAGGGAGGAGAAGGCAGGTGGAAGATTTAAAGATAAGAAAGGAGTGAACAAAGGAAAGGAAATACCATCTCTTAGTGTCTAACATGGGTCAGGTTCCGTGACCTGTGTTTTATATTCTCTATTTCATTTAATTCTCTTAGAAGACAAGAACAGGTCAGGAAATTGCTTCCTGATTGGGGTAACCACATTCTAAGGTCACAGAGCTACTAGGGGACCCCTGCATTTGAACCCTGCCTGTTCAGGCTGCAGAGCCCCTGACCTCTTTCCTCCACCCCTGCTGAGAGTACCAGGAGCCCAGGAACAGGCGGACAGAAGTCTGTGCACCCGGCGAGGGGACCGCCAGCTCAAACACACCCTGTAGGGTCTGACTGGTTCCTCCAACCCACCCAGGACCTCGAGCCACGGAGGAAGGATGAACAGAACTGGGAAACATCACGGCTGCACTTTCAGACGAGAGTCAACCCACGCGGTGACCGAGGGCGCCCGATGTTGCTGGGTTTAGGTGGGGCTCTGGGCAGCGTTTCCTAATGATGGTCATTATACTGGCTACAAAATAAGGTAGGGGTCAAATCTCCACCTCAGCCGCAGTCCAATAACCCCTACTGCCCTCCAGCATGGGTGGCCAGGACCCCTTTCCAGAATTTGTGTCTATTCCACTTTGGCTGAAAAAGGAGCAGAGGCCAGGATTAACCAGGAAGGAAAAATAAATATAATATCAATAAATGCTTGGCGAGCAACCCCTGGGTTCTGAAAATGAGTTATGACAAAGAGACAGGAAATGGATGCTTCCTGATGGTGGATACAGGGACCAGAGAGCCCCGTGTGAGTGGACATTCCAGAACAGTCTCTCTCACATGAACAAAGACAAGGGATGCAGAACCTTCAGCGGGGAGCCCGTTACAAGTCAGGCCATACTTGGGTCTGCTCATTCACCGTGCCAGGTGGTGGGGGGATGATTCGGGACTTCCATTCCCTTCCCGCCCCGCCTCTCCTTCATCTCTGCTCTCTACCCTCTTCTCTCTTTTGTACATCATTTTATTTCATTAAATGATAAACTGCTAAAAATGTTCCATAGAAAATTATTCTCTATTTGAACTAAATTCAACACAACAGTTTAGAGCTCAGAAACGGGATGGGATGCTGATTATAAAATGATGTAAACAGTCAAACAGAATGGACGGAATTAGAAATACAGGAGGAGGGGTTTGGGTGCCATGACGTTTATCTTCATGATCCGGGTGGTAGTTACACGAGTGCATTCCACTGGGAAAGTATATGAACTGGACACTTGGGACACAGTACTTTTCCCCATCTATGTGATACTTCCATGAAGTTACAATAAATTATGGTGAATCAACACACCAAACAATGCTGTGTCTCATATATGGACATGCATATGTGGTTAAACGCATAAGACCATGAGGAAACTGAGGCCCAGAAAGGTCAACATCTCAGGCTGAAGTATGCGTGTTCAGGAAGCAGCGGGGACAAGCTGACGATCCTGGAGTATTTCAGACGCAGTCCCTCCGGCAATCAGTGCTAAGGTGCGGCTTTGCAGCAATATTGATGGACCTAGGAATGGTCATACTAAGTGAAGCAGGTCAGACAGAGAAAGACAAATATCATATGATATCACTTATATGTGGAATCGAATAAAAATGATACAAGTGAACTTATTTACAAAACAAACAGACTTACAGATTTTGAAATCAAATATATGGTTACCAAAGGGGAAGCGTGTGGGGAAGTGGTAAATTAGGAGACTGGGATTAACAGAAACACACTATTGTATGTAAAACAGATAACTAACAAGGACCTACGCAAAGGGAACACTACTCTGTATTCTGTAATTAACCTACATGGGAAAAGAATCTGAAAAAGAATATATATATATATACATATACATATATACATACACACTTAACTATTCACCTTGCTGTACACCTGAAGCTAACACAGCATTGGAAATCAACTATACTCCAATAAATATGTTTAAAAAATACTAAGTTGTGGCTGCCAACTGAGAATCCTGCATCAAACCCAGGGTAGTGAACGCCCAAGAGACCATGGAACTGTTAACTCACACCAAATGCCCGGATGAATCACAAAAGTAACTTGAGGCATTGCTGTTCATATATGAGCCCTGCTTTAACCATTAATACAACGTCCTTTGTAATATCTTATCCGTGGTTTGCAAAGCCCTCGTGTGAGTCTGAGGAGACAGCGTAGAGGGGGTGCATTGGGCCCTGAGAATGACCGCAGCTGCACAGGTCAGGAGTAACTGAGGACGGGCTCTGTCCTGGGACCTGACTTCATTTCACCAGGCCATGTAGACACACGCTCTCCTGGTTCCTCATCCCTGACCACGAGGGGATTCTGTACCCTCTCTCCATGCAGGGCCCGCATGCTCTTCCTGGACTTTGAGACCGATGCCTACTTTGATCTTTGGGGCATCCCTGGGAGAGAGGTGCAGTAGAACAGGTTGAAGGAAATTGGTCTCTCCTTGGACAGATATAGAAGTCGAGGCTCAAAGAATTCGAGCCCAGCCAGGCAGCCCCAGGTAAGGGCAGGGAGCAGGAAGCAGAGACTCAGGACCCCAGTCCAGTGGGGAAGAGATCCAGGTACAAGCACACTTACATCCACGCTCTGGGGCTGTGTCGGTTCAACTCTTATAGGGGTAGTCGAGGTGTGTATTTCCTATGACCGAGGAGCTTTTCTTATATAACCATTGTGTTACTGTCAAAGCAAGAAAACTTAGCATTGAGACAGGGCTGTTTTCTATCCCAGAGTCCAATTTCAAATGTCATCACTTGTCCAAATAATGTCCTGATTGGCCATTTCCCCCAGTCCAGGACCCAATCACACCTGGATTCCCATGTCACATCTCTTTAGCTGCCTTTGAAGTGGACATTCCCTCAACCTTTCCATGTGGCTCTAGACATGGATGTTTTGAAGAGCAAAGGTCAGTTATTTCGTAGAATGTCACTTCATTTGGATTTCTCCGACATCTTTCATTTGGGGCAGGAAAATCACAGAAGTGACATTGCATGCTACTGAGTGCATCTTTCAGGACCCACAGGATGTGTTTGTCCCAAGAGTGATGGTGTTAACATTGAGCTCAATTAATTTTGGGTGCATGTTGAATGAAATGACCCTGGGTAGATCCCACATTTGGAGGGCTGATTCTGACTTACTGGAAGGCTTATTTTACTTTGAGGGTTAGGAAAATTATCCTTTTGCCTCTGCTATAGACCTTTCAAATATACACCTGTAACTAAAGAAGAAAAATAGAAATGAACAGATCCATTTGGCATTTAACTAATTAGATAGATGGTCAGGGCTTGAAGCCATGGCTAAGATTTTTCCATAGAAAATGGATGGGTATTTAGGATAAATAGCAAATTTTAGTATTCTATGAGAATCTTACCTGACTCAAGTTAGAGTACATTTGCTAAAGGAGATTTCCTGTATTTCTTGCATTTTCCTAGTAAGCCACAATGCATGGAATGACCATTAGGTGGCGCACTAGTCCCAGTAGTTTTATCAGCAAACCTCCCAGTGGGAAATTCGCTTTCTCCTGGAAAATGCCAGTTGTTCACCAGGTCAACTCAATCAGCTCTCTGAATCTAAAGAGAATGATTGGTTTGTGAAAATTTCTCATGGCATGTATTCTGAGCCGGCATTGAATTCCTTTCCATAAGAATGCTTTCCTCTGCCTCAGGTTTTCTGGCTCCAGATTTAGGAAACACAAATATCTAGGTGCATGATTAAAAAGGGGAAAAATACTATCAGTCACTCAGTAGAACCACTAGTTTTTAAATATTTGAGAGATTTTTGCCTCTACCATTTCCTGGAGGAAAAGAAATATACAACGAAAAGAAACCCAGAAACATTTGAAACTCTTGTTTCGTGGGTGGCGCCATGTGTTCCTGTGTGTGTGTGTGTGTGTGTGTGTGTGTGTGTGTGAGTGTGCACGTGTGTGTTTTACAAAATCCCTTTCTCATTCACACTAAAGTTTCATATAAGTTTTAAACTTTTTAAACTTTTTATTTTAAAATTTATTTATTTTATTTATTTATTTTTGGCTGCGCTGGGTTTTGCTGCGTGCGGGCTTTCTCTAGCTGTGGCAAGGACTACTCTTTGTTATGGTGGGCGGGCTTCTCATTGCGGTGGCTTCTTTTGTTGTGGTGCACGGACTCCAGGTGCATGGGCTTCGGTAGTTGTGGCACGTGGGCTCCATAGTTGTGGTTTGCAGGCTCTAGAGTGCAGCCTTAGTAGTTGTGGCTGACTGGGCTTAGTTGCTCCGCGGCATGTGGGATCTTCCCAGACCAGGGATCGAACCCGTGTCCCCTGCATTGGCAGGCAGATTCTTAACCACTGAGCCAACAGGGAAGTCCCAGTTTTAAACTTTTAAATTCTAATAATTTGAGTTATGATATGATAACTCAATAACATAATATAATTATATGCTATACTAATATAAGAATATGAATCTCTAACCAAATATTAACACATTGAAAAGTGAACTGAATCTTCTTCTCACATCTGATGTGACTGCAGGATGCTCTCTGCAGCAACCTTTTTCAGTTAGTGCTTTGGTCAAAGTTCAAAAGCACTAGAAACCTCGTATACAGAGTTCATCTCCCGAGCAAGGTATGGACCAAACTGTGGTGTTTTGCTGAGTGTAGCTCCTCTCCCTGACTTCCGTTAATGATGTCCCATGAATCACTTAAGTAAATAAGTGGTTCCCAAAACTTCAGTGGCATGTGCCTGCACCCCTGAAGTGGCATGGGGGAGGGGACCAGAAACAGGGCAGCCACAACTTAACCTCTCTGCTGAGACTACATGGCCAGGAAATTCCATGTACATGGATGGAGCACCTTGGGGGCTCAGCTCTGAAGCACTTCAGCTGGATTTGCCTGTTCAAACACTAGAGGGCAGTGTTCTGGGTTACGTCAAAAGTTCTGCCCTGGCTGATAGTTTCTGCTTATCAGAGACCCTTATATGTGGAATCTAAAATACGACACAACTGAACTTATCTACAAAACAGAAACAGACTCACAGACATACAGAACAGACTTGTGGTTGCCAAGGGGGAGGGGGGTGGGGGAGGAAGGGATTAGGAATTTGGGATTAGCAGATGCAAACTATTATATATAGAATGGATAAAAAACACGGTCCTCCTGTATAGCACAGGGAACTATAGACAGTATCCTGTGATAAACCATAATGGAAAAGAATATGAAAAAGAATGTGTATATATATATATATATATATATATATACATTCTTTATATATATATATATATCTGAATTACTTTGCTTACAGTAGAAACTAACACCATATTGTAAATCAATTATCTTTCACTAAAATAAAATTTTAAAAAAAGTTAAAAAAAAGAGACATTGAGTATCTCCCAAATTAGGAAAGAAAAAAAAGACTTCACGAGTTCTTTTTTTTCTCAAGCCTCACGTAGTTATAACTGAACCAAATAATTTTTCATTCTACTATTTTAAGTGCAACAAAACGTTTAATAATTTTGTATATGAATAACAACAAAATCCTTTTACTTTTGGCAAATTGTAGTACTTATAGGTGCAAATCAAAGAATCAATTTAGACCCCATGCACAAACGGCCTTGCAGTTTCCATCAATAACTCTTTGCTTCTCCAGGGACTTTGAGGACTAGGGAAAATATTGTTCACTTGAGCGAAGTGAAGCCAACACTTATTATTTCAAGACACTGAAGCCACAAAACTTGCTCTTTGCTGTGCGGTAGAGCCCTGTGCAAATCTTTCTTAGCAGCTTCCAAATTCCCTGCTCCACAAACATCGCAGCTCTCAAAACTCGGGATGTAAAACAATGATCCAAGGCACCTGCTAATAAGGTAGAGCCTGGTAGAGCTGACTAGGGTGACAGACCAGGAGTCTGCATCTTACAGAGCGTCTCAGGACATGCAGACAAGCTTCAACAAGCAGCTCTCTAGGCAGCAGCCACTTCTCGTAATTGGTTGTGCTTCAGGTGCAGGTCACTTTCAAGTTTACAAAGTGTTTTCAAGGACACCCTAGTGCCCTAAGGAGTCCCAAGCATTCCCATGTGGCAGCTTTTCGGGAGACCTACCCTCTCATTCCCGTGCACTATTTAGCACAGATATCTCTACCTTTCTGAATTTCCTATGTAAACTATCTAAAGATCAGCTACCTTGAGGTCCAGTTCTGGCAGAGAATCACAACCAGAGAAAGAGAATCCAATTACAAGACAATGTCAACCTTTACTTCCTTCTCTCAAGCAATGCCCTAAGGGACTACATTGATATCTATTTCTTTTAAAGCTCTGATTTTCATTCTCCCCACTTTTGTCTCTTCCTGTCTGGAAAAAAAAAAAAAAAATCTCTCCTGCGTAGGGAGTGGATTCTTGTCTTTCTTCCCTGCCTCATTTACGTTCTTAATATATCCTTTTATTTCTGACCAGTAATCTTATATTTTTCCCCTTAAACTACTTAGCTTCAACAGCTTCTGCAATTTTCTGTCCTGGGTTGTACTCTGAGGTCTACTGATGACCCTGATTCTTCGACACAGCCAATTCCCAGAAACTCTGGGATGACTAGACACCACAACAGAAGAGAGAAAGGACAGAGTGATGACCGACCATACGCGAATCCATCCACCACAAATGAATACACTGGGCTTCAAAGCACCTTTGAAGCCCATTTGTCCTTCCTTTCCCAAAGGACATTTGGACAAAAGCCCCTGTAGCTAAGAAACATTTGAAAACACGAGCGTATATTTTTTAACTTCGTTTTTAGCACACTTTCATAAGTTGAGTATTATTAACCCGATTTTTCAAATGAGGAAACTATAATTGTATAGATTAAATAAATTCTACGGCCGCAAAATAAAAGTTCCAACCCCTCTTCCACAGACACATTATTCAAACGTTTAAAAAATCATGATATCACATAATATAATAAAAATAATATTTTCTTTTGTGTGTTATAGCCTATGGCAATGATTTCCAGCAAAGTGCATAATAAATGCTGAATTTAGGTTGATTTAATACAATCTTATTTGATATTCATAATTTATAAAACAAATAGTCTTCATTTAACAAAATAACTTTCTTAATTACAGAATCTCCTTTCCTCTTGCTTTCCTTGACATGTGTTCTCTTTTGAATATTGTCTCTTTCCTTGTCTCTTTCTCCATTTCTGCCAAATCAGGACACAAGTCTTTGTATAAAGAAGCCTCAGGCCTTGCTCATATAAACCTGAGCTAAAGGCCTCTCGGGTTGATAGAAGACAGGCCTGAGGCTGCTGTGCAATCCCCGTTGGCATCTGGGGTCCGAGGCACATAAAGTGTTCTGCGTGGCTTGGAGCCGTGGCCGTTCTTACGTGGTCCACTGTTTGCTTTGTGCTTCAGTGGCTGCTTCAAAGGAAAACTCCATTAGATCTTCACTTGGAGGTCGATTTTGATTGTGAAGAAGCCATAGTGTCCTCTGGGAACCTATAGATTCGATGAAATTCCATGAAATGTTACTGTGCGAACTCGAAAAGCTGATTCTAAAATCTATGCAAAAAATGCAGAATAAATGAAATAAATAAAATAAAATAAAGTTTATGCAGATGGGAATTCCGGAGCAGTCCTGTGGTTAGGACTCCACACTTCCACTTCAGGGAACACAGGTTCGATCCCTGGTTAGGGAACTAAGATCCTGCAAGCCATGCAGTGCTGCCAAAATATTTAAAAAATAAAAAATAAAATAAAATCTATGCAGATCTATCAAGGAAAACACTATACACTCCTACAAGGGAGAAATTGCCCAATCAGAAAATAAGACTTAAAGCTACTGTAGCTAAGAAATATTGTATAGGTACAGGGATAGACAGAAAACAAAACAAAACAAAACAAAACAAAAGAACCCAGAACTGAATAGGTGTCCTAAGAATGTATCTATGCATATATCAGCAACTCTGATTGGAGGCAGAGCTGCTTCTACAGGTCAGTGGGATGCAAAGGGCTTTCAACAAAGGGTACCCTGGAGGCTGATCATCCACAGAAAAAAAGTGAAGTTAAAACTGCCTTGCGCCATACTCAAAACAAACAAACAGAAAAGGTGGATTAAAGACTTCAATGCGAAAGGCAAAGCCTAGTAGTTTTAGCAGCCAATATAAGTGAATATCTCTATGACCTTGGGGAAGGTAGGAGTTCTTAAACAATTGTCAGAAAGCACAAACTGTAAGAAATGAGATAAACAAATTCAGTCACATTTTAATTAAGAAGTAAGGTTAATAAAAAACGGAGGTAAAAAGAACAAAAAGAAGGAAAAGCCTGTGGGGGGAAAGGTTCTTGCAGCACAGGTGACGGACAAAGGGGTAGGAGACAGGATGTATGAAACTATGCTAAGAATGTTAACAGCAGTAACAAACCACAACAGATAAATAGACAAAACATTGGAAGAGGAACTCTACAGGAGAAAACTCAATTGGCTAATAAACACACGAAAGATATTCAACCGAATTAGGTAGATGTAAGGGAACTGAAAATCATAAAATCAGATGAGATGCCATTTCACACTCACAGAACTAAAATGAATTAAAAATCTTGGTAATATCAAGGGTTGGCAAGAGTGTGCAGAAATGGGAGTAATTTGTGGAGAGATGGTCAATTTCTACACTGTCCCTGAGAGCAGTTTGTTTCTATCTGGGGATATTAACACGTGGACCCCCTACCACCCAGCAGCTCTACCTCCCACACACATTCCAGAGAGAAACTCTGGCTCCTCTATTTGTATGAGAACATTCACAGCAGCTTTGACTTCGACAGTGCATGTACACGCGTGCAGACACAAACAGGATGCAACCCAAATGCTCATGAAAAGAAAACAGAAAAAAAATTGTGAGATAGGCAGAAAGAGGGAAAATCACCCATGAGCGTCAATGGATGAATGACAGCTGCAGGAAAATCATGACTAAATCTCAGGAACGTAATACTGGGTGAAAAAAGCAAATGGCAGCAAAGGACACACCTTATGACTTCATTTCTAAATGAAACTCAATGAATGCAGCGCTAAATACTATATTTTAGGGATACTTTTATATGCAGTAAAACTATCCAGAAAATCTTGGAATAGGAGGAGTGAAATGAGATGAGATGAGAGGGGTGCCCGGGGTAGACTCCCAAGCTAATGGCTGTTCTTTCTTTTTATTTGGGTGGTGAAGAGGAACCTTTTCAACTTACAGCCTGCTCTGCCTTTCTGTGTCCACCATCACCACAGACAAGTGTCACTGGGTCCAACCTTCCCACGGATTTCTTTGATGCACATCTCTGCTCTTCCCAATGCATTAGCCATATTTTTCCAGGTAAATCTACCTGAAACACAGGTATCCTTATTTTAGAATTCAGGGACTGACAAATAATGAGGATCCCTGCTCCCGTTGCCCCCACTGTGTGGTCCCTGCTCCCAGGTCATGGCTCAGGGAGCCTTAGAAGATTAGGGTCTTGAGTGGGATGTGGAGGGGAGCTGTTCTGTCGTGTCATCTGTTGTCACGCACTGTTTACCTCAGTGGTATAAAAGTGACACCCCCCAGCTCCCCCTACCCCCCTCTTGCTTGCAGGCATTTCTGTGGGCAGACTCCTTAGAGCATGGAAAAATCCAGCACTGAATGAGCAAAGGCACAGCTCACGGGTAACAAGGGTGACGTGGGCAGAAACGTGGTGAGCAAGTGAGTGTCTAAAAGTAGAACAAAACTTGTAGTGAGTGAGGACCTGTAAATGCGGGAATTGGATTCAAAGGTGACTGACGGTCTGGGAGAATCTGTGAGAAGGAGGTTGGAAAGTTAGAAAGGGTTCATAGGGATCCATGTCTAAGTAGAAGAAGTGGTCTTTTAAATGTGTGGAATCTACAGATGAACCCGAGGAATAAGAATTTCATTCCCTGAAACGTCATCTGGCTGGAGGAATAGATAAATAACATAAAACTTCAATAAATAACTCAAGGCCAGTAAGACACACAAAAGGGTGTGGAGGAAACGCTCCCATTTCCTGAGAATGAGAAGAGGACATCAGTGACCTCCAGCTGCTGACCCCAGAGAAGACATCACACAAAAGGGAGCAGTAAAGGGAGGTCTTGACAAAGGTGAAGTCTTGTGATCATTGGAAATGAGGAAGGGGGAGATGTCCAGGCTCAGGGAATTGCCTACACAAAGGTCCAGAAGCATCAGAGTACAGAGACCCCTCAAAAAATAAAGCTTAGTTAGTGAGGATGTGGAAGCTAGGGAACCCTCCCACACTTGGTGGAAATGTAAATTGGTGCAACCATTAGGGAAAACAGTATGGAGGTTCCTAGAAAACTAAAAATAGAGCTACCATACGGTCTGGCAATCTCACTCATGGGTATATACCTGGAGAAAACTCTAATTCAAAAAGATACACGCACCCCTATGTTCATATCAGCACTATTTACAATAACCAAGACATGGAAACAACCTAAATGTCCACTGACAGATAAATAGATAAAGAAGATGTGGTACATGTATACAGTAGAATATTACTCAGCCATAAAAAGAATGAAGTACTGCCATTTGCAGCAACATGGATGAACCTAGAGATTATCGTACTAAGTGAAGTAAGTAAGAAAAAGAAAGACAGACACCATATGATATCACTTATACATGGAATCTAAAATATGATACAAATGAACCTATCTATGAAACGGAAATGGACTCACGGGCATAGAGAACAGACTGGTGGTGGCCAAGAGGGAGGAGTTTGGGGAAGGGATGGAATGGGAGGTTGTGGTCAGCAGATGTAAGCTAGCATATATAGGATGGATAAACAACAAGGTCCTACTGCATAGCACAGGGAACTATATTCAATATCCCATGATAAACCATGATGGAAAAGAATATTTTAAAAAAGAATGTATGTGTGTGTGTGTATATATATATATATGTATATATATGCATAACTGAATCACTTTGCGTGTGTGTGTATATATATATGTATATACATGCATAACTGAATCACTTTGCTGTACAGCAGTAACACAACATTGTAAATCAACTATAATTCAATTAAAATAAAAAAAGAATTTCATTCCCAAGCAGAACTCTGGAAGTGGTGTGAGCCATCCCACAAGGTTGGGTCACTTAATAATGGCACGAGGCCATCTACATGACACCTGGCATGCAGCCGTGTAGGGGACCATGTCCCCAGAAGGGCTGGGACTTAGACCCAAATTCTGATGCGATGTGGTCTCTTGATGTTTTTCTCTTATTTTGCTTGGAGTGCCCAAGAGTACATCCACCCGTGCGTCCATGCCAGCCCAGCCCCTCAGTCATTCCTGGGGCTACTGATGACATGGCATGTGAATGCTGTTTCTTAATACAGGAAGTTGTTTTAAAAAAATATTTTTAAAAATGCTATCACTTGCACCCGTTCTAGAAATTCTGCAATTAAATAGGAATTGCTTAAAATATTTTAATTTTAAAATACAACTAGTCAAGAAAAATAATTAACTTCCTCACAATTCTGAAACGCTGTTTGCCGTCACCCTGTTGCCGTAAGAAAGCCCTTGAGATATTCTCCCAGCATCTGTCACCACAGCCAATGCATCACACATTCACAGCTTGCTGAGGGAGAACCCTGACATTTCCCCACTGGTGTTTCATCCCGTGGAGGAGGGTTAGAACTTGACATTCCTGGTTTACATCCCTGCCTTGTTTTCACATCTTTTCCGCTCAGCCTGGGAAGATGGGCGGACCCCTTTAAAGCAAGCCCCATTGCACAGGGTCTGTTTCAAGGGACCATCCCATAAAACAACGTGTGACAGGACCAGAACACCTGCCTTTTAAAGCACTTCCTCCCTGTCACGGAAGACTTGATTTCGCCTTGGTGCATGGGATTTCCCTGACAGCCCAAGCACCTTACGAGGCCTGAGTACAGGTGCAAAACAGATCTTCCCGGGACGGCGCCTGGTCTTTAAGTAGAGCAGAATGAAGTGTCACGGACTGTGGCCATTCTCAGGGAAGAAGTCACTGGGGAGAAGGAAGGATGGCCCGGGGTGGCCAAATGTTCAGGGCTGAGTGCAAATTTCCCTCATTTATACAACAGCAAATAAACATCTGTCTGGCCGAGAGGGTGACTGTATATACAGGTGTCTACTTGGCGATCCCTTATTTTATTTGTGCATATGAAGGGAAACTGTGTAGAAACACAGATGTGCCTTTGGGCCCCTTGGCCACGCTCGGTGTTAAAGATGTAAGCCCTGCATCTCAATGGAAAAGAAGACGGGGGGTGGGGAGGGGAGGGAGAGGTCTCCTTGGACCCCAGTGGTTTCCACCACAGGCCCAGAGATGGGCTCCCAACGGATGGGTTTCTAGGCTTAGAGCACGTGGGCCTGGCCCATCTTTCTGAAACCAGCGCTGTGAGAAATTCTGGAATCACAGCAGAACTGTCAATTCCAGAGCATCTTCCAAAGTTCCCTGGGGAGCTGGACTTGGACCCAGGGCCTACACAGAGGACAGAGGGCTCTGGGGTCAGACTCACCTGAGTTCCAACCTTCCACCCAATTTGCTAAGTGCACATAATTGGGAAAGCTAAGCAACCTCTCCAAGCCTCCATTCCTTCATCTTTAAAAAGGAGGTTACACAACCCAACCAATTTACTGTGAGGATTAAATGGGCTGGTCTCTGTAAACAAGAGCTTGTCACATACTAGTTACTTGATAACTAGCACGGCCCCTAGGGGTCACATTCTTACAGAGAGTCTGACATGGTAGCAACTGACCAAGTTTGCTGTGTGAAGGTTCTCCAACCCCATCCAGGATGTTTAGGAGTCCCTTTGTATTAGATAGAAGAAGTCTGGTTCTAGTTTACACGGCCTGGGAAGGGAGGGGGAATCAGAGCACCAGCCTGTCTGAGGTTCCAGCTCTGTGCCCCATCTCAGCATCTGGAGGCTCAGGAAATGTAATAACTAGATAACCCTTTGAGGCTAAGAGACCAGATGCCCTCAAAATGCGCTAGTGGTGCTGCCAGGGGTCCCTGGTGTCTTTTGGGGAAGTATATGGGCATGGAAGTTTTAAGATAACCAATTTCAAATCCCTGACTTCATGTGACCTGTTAGCTCAAAGTGGGTGTACCCGAGGACATGCCTGCAGGTAAAATAGCATGTGGCTCTCCATTCCCACGTTCCGTTTCACAGCTTCCCTCCTCTACTTCATTCATTCACTCATTCATTCATTTGATATTCACTGAGGAGGACCCTCTATGCCCTAGGCACTGCTCTACGTGCTCAGGATACAACAGCGGAGCAAACAGACAAAAATCTCTGCACTTGTGAGAAGACAGACAGTAAACAAGGTAAAACCAGTAGAATAGATAACATTTTTAATGGTGACACTTGCTAAGGAGAGAAATAAAGCAGAAAGGGGGATTGGAGGGGGCGGGGGGAGTTGTAATTTTAGGTGGAATATTTAGGGAAGTAGAGGACATTTGGGTAAAGGTCCAAATGAAGTGAGGGAGTCAGCCTGCAGGTTTCTGGGGTAAGGATGTCCCAGGAGAAGGGGCAGATCCCCGTGTATGGAGGCCAAGCGAGGTCTTGAGCGAGGAGCCCATGGGAACAAGGTGAAGGACTGTGGGGAAGCAGCATCTTTCCTCATAGAGCATCTTTTTACGTTGTCCGATCTTGTCCGATGCAACCAATCACGGGACCGCTGTGTGTTACACCAAGACTGCCACTGTCAGATGGACTACAGTCGGGATACTGTCCAGCAAGTTAAAGACCATCTGGCCCTTTGCAGCCTTTTGCCCTCAAGAGTGAAACTCCTGAGAATGTGGAGGAATGGACCAGGACCCACGGAGATTCCTTCGAACGGGATGCTTCCTGCCCCTGGGGCCTTGGCTGGGAGAAGGAAGAAGGTTCTTGCAGGGTGGGTGGGTCTGCAGTCCTGAATGGGCAGAGGACCGTGATGCCTGCTGGACAAATAAGGGCTCCTGAACACATGAGAGAAGCAAGCGGATGACCGAAGACACAACCCATTACTCACAAATGACGAGGTAAAGAGGCTGAACGGCTTGGAGAAAAGGGAATTCTTTGAATTTTATTTTCCTTCCGAGTGAACCTCGGTGAGGGGAGCAGACACCTAAAACGTCTGTTGCAGGCAGGATTCTGGAATAGATTACTCATTCTGCTTCCCTTGCAAAAGGAATCTGATCACAAGAAGCTAGCGTGAGTTCACTGAGAAATAACAATTTCACACTAAACCTTCTTTCATTTTTTTTTTTAAGGAATACTGGATTAAACTATATGGTGGGCATTATGTTTTAGTGAAACATTTGGCCAAAGATCAGAGAAGACCCTTCTCTTCTTGCCAAAACCTAATTTAATCAAGAGGCTCTATTTATGACGCAGTGGGGGGGAAAAATCACAATTCTGATAAGAAATAGACAATAGTCAAAGGCCTTTTCAATAAAAGCTAAAGACCTCATTCATAAATACGCAGTCCTCTGCTACAGAATTTTCCTGTTTGAACAGTCTCAAAGGTGTGGGCAGATCTGAAGATCAACTTCACGCCCTATCCTTACTCCTTCCGTCTTAACAGCAGTGGAAAGAGAAGTTCATCTAAGTCAGATGTTCTCCACGGGTGGCCTCCAGACAGGTAGCATCAACACCACCTGGGAATGTGTGAGAAATACAAATCCCAGGGCCCTGCCCCAGGCCTGCTGAGTCAGAAACGCTGGGGCTGGGACCTTTGCAATCTGTGTTAACACACAAGCCCTCGGGGGATTCTACGCCCTGAGATGGAGAATTCCGGCTCCACGGCATGGAGCACGGACATTACGTGCTGTTTCCTTGTGTAGCAGAAGGGCCTGGTCCTTCTGGACTCTGCTCTGACAGTGATCGTTCAACAATCCCCTTGGTCCACCGCAGAAAGTGGTGCTGTCACCTAGCAAATGGCCAAGAGGCCCCTGTGGCCTGCTGGACTACTGTCAGCTTTTGACAGGGTGTTTCATGATGCATTTTGGAAAATAAGGGGAAACGTAGAGAGACCCTTCTGATGATTTTTTGGGTCAGTAATTAGTTGCAAGGCTGTACCCCCAATATTCCCATGATGGAGCAGCTCTGGCCCAGAGGGAGGACCCAAGCTGTGTGACACAGCCCCATCGAGTTACATGTCTCATGAGTAACTTTGATGAAAATTCCCACGGTGTGTCTCTCGGGTTATCTAATGATGCACGAGGTTATCCATGACATTGTCTAACAAAATTAGGGTTCAAAACTGATGAACTGCTTCAAACAATTGGCAGGGACAAATGACCTTTTTACATCTGGGACGCAAATGTCAATGACGCTAAGTAAAAATGGTGAAGAAATGACCCCCAAATGACATTGATGAAGACCTCTTCATGGTGCTGTGCCATAAGATCTTTAAGAGGAATCAGGAGACGCAGAAGGCACACATTTGACTTCACTATTTGGTGATCTTACAGTGACTATTGGGTCTTGAACAAAGAAGGTCATAGGTCGTCTGCTCCATGCTGCCCTGGTCGGATCACCAGCAGAATGAGCTCACCCCCGGCACCATGGGTAATCTGAGCCAGCCATGAAATGGAAGATGCTGAAGCTGTGTCTCGGGGAGTATTGAGGAAGGCTGTGGGTGTGACACCTGGAGGATGGAAGACTCAGGACCTCGCCAGTCATCTTGTCCTTGAAACACTCCTCTGTGGAAGCAGACCGGGTTGGTTTGGTGTGGCCGCCAGGGACAGAACCTGAGCAAGGAACAGAAAACTGCAGACACAGGTTTCCATGCAACATACAAAAGATTTTTCCAAGAAACATAAAGGTTTCCCCAGGATGCAGTAAACTCTCTGTTGCCCAAGTGTTAAAATCTGGAAGACCATTTAGGGGATGAGGTTGAAGGGAGTCAAGCAGGGTAAAAATAAACTATCCTTAAAGTCTATTTAATCCCCCTCTGCTTAGATACATACCAGTAAGTGTCCTGGTGACCTGAGGAGCACATCATAAAAATAGTTAAATCTTTCAGCTCGCTTACTGCGCTAGGCACTGCTCTGAGTGCTTGGCATATATTCACTCATTTAATTATCATGACAGCCCTAGGAGAGATGCACTATTTTTATCCCCATTTTACATATGAGAAATCAAGGCACACAAATGAGCTGTTTACCCGAGACCATAGAGCTGGCGCTGAGCAGAGCTGGGATTCCATGCAGGCCACCTGGCTCCCAGGCCACGTACGCCCTACTGTTCTCCATCACAGGGAAGATCCAGAATAGTACCACAGGTCAAACAGGCCAAGCAGGTCATGTCGTAGGAGAGGCCTGTATACATGCACATGCACATACACTTATATACATGTATGAACGTGTATGTATATGAAAGCTTGAGACTCTTCATTGAGTGTGATCTGCAGCCCTTGTGATCACAAATGCCCTAAACAAGAAAATCCTGGTAAAAATCATTATTCAGCCTGGAAATCCGTGCTAAACAGAAGGTAAACACCCAGTGTTTTTCCCTCCTTCCAGGCTTTACATTTTCTGTTCCCTCTCCTGAAACACTTTTCCTTGCGCTCTTCCCAAGATAAGCTCCTCATCAAGGAGGTCTGTCCCGATCTTCTAATTTAAAATTTCCCCTAATTTTCTCAGTCCTCCTCTGCGATGTTATCTTGATCTATTACTTAATGGTTCTTATCTCCATCAGATATTGTAGTATTTATTTACTTTTTATTTTCTGTCCCATCCATCTAGAATGTATCTAAATGCACAAAACCTAGATACTATTTGATTTTGCAACTGATTGAAAGGCTGCAGCCAAAGGTTGCTGGTTAACACATGGGGCCCTAAAATTTATATGTAGTTGGTGGTGTGAATGAATGAATGAGTGAATGAATGAATGAATTCGGAAAGTTCCAGTGATTAAAGATATTGCCTTCATACCAGGCTCTTTGTGTGACCAGCACACTCACTTCAGGGACTGAGTGCAAAATGCCCTGGGGGGCTTTGACCTTGGAGCCTCCTACCAGGTGTGGGTATGAGCTTTCGCTCCACACACGTCGCATGGCTTCTTGTACTGTACTTGAGTTATACGAGTGTGAAAAGCTCCCATCCCAGCTTTCCTGGTCCTTTCCAGCTTCGCCTTCTTTCCTTCTGTTCTTCCCAACTTTGTTGAGTTGCTTTCCTGACCTCACTCCTGGCCCTGAGCCCATGTGTCGTATGCAGACATCACTTTTTATTTTCCTGCTGGAGTTACATGTCATGGATGTGTCCCCAAGGCTACATCGTGGGGACATCTGGCACACAGCTGCTGGGCAAGGGTCCACCTCGCTGGTCCTCTCCTCAGGGTCCCTCAGCTCCCATCTTTATCATCTGTATGACTCTCGACGCTTCTACCTGGGACACTGCTGTTGCTTGGGTCATGCATGGGGTGTGTAAGAGTTTGGAAAGGGGGCTGGTCTGTGAAGACAGTTGTATCCCTTTCAACCCCGATCCTTCTGGTTTGACCTTCCTTGTGGACACTTCAGCTGGACCCCTGCCCTGGCAGATTTCACCCTGCATGCCCCATCTGCAAACACCCATGGGCACACTTCCATCATTGGTGAGGTTATTGACAGCCTCGCAAGTAGCAAATTAACTTGCAAATAATTCTTCCTAATGTCAAAAAGCTTCCGAGGGCTTCTCCCATCCTCTGAGTGAGGAGCACAGCAGCTGCTATAGCTCTTTCACACTTGCTGATTTTCCTTTGCTCCCATCCCTGAGGAAGCCTTTCACTGCTCCCCTGAGGCACACTTGCCTTTGCACACAACCGGCAAAAGATGTCTTTCTAGATCCCACCTCTGCTGGCCAGAGAGATAATACAGTGTTAGTTAGTTTGGTTGATTATTCTCAGTTGGTTGTTCATTCATAGGCATGATCCTTCTCAAGTGGAAGCCTGTTTCATTGTTGGCTCGCCAACAGACAACTTTCTCCAGCTTGGGGTCCACACAATTAAGTGACCCAAACCATCCAGCTGGTTGTCTGGTCTCGTCCACAGTCACCCAGACTATTGCCTGGACCCTGCAGAGCACACGCATACTTTCGCAAACTTGCACTCTTTTGCCTTTGTTGATTAAGTTTGGGAAGAGTCATAATTACTGTGACATAAATGTGTTCAATTGTGGAAATCCTGTCCTCAGAAGAATCTGGCACAGCCTCCTGCAATCAATCAAGGGCTTCAAAGAAAACAACTAGGGGCATCTAAAGTGACAACAGTTGCCTGACAAATTGCCATTGCAAATCCCTTTGAACTAGAAGAGTGAACTTAATAGCTTTCAGCCACCGATTGTTTTCCTTTAAACAGGCTTTTCTTCTTGTCTTTTGGGTCATCTGCTGAGCCCCTGCTTCTGTAGACTTGGAGACTGTTCTTGCCTCCCAGTTTAGGTTAAAATTAAGATATTTCATACCATTTAGTGGCTGCCATTTGAATTTTGTCTTCGGCCGGCCAAGTCAATCACGGGCTGGAAGAATGCCAGCCAGGAAAGTACTTGCCGCTAGTGGGGATGGCTGGTAGCAGCCACACTGAAATCAAACACACTTCTGTTCAAGAGGCAATTTAAAATTAGCATCGGGTACTGAGACCTGGCTGATAAGGCCAGGATCTCACCAAGGGGCAGCATGGATAGAGCACTGTTGCTTTGTTTAATCCCTAAAACCATGTCCTAAAGCAGCGCTGTCCAGTATGGCAGCCATGGGTCACCTGTGGGCATTTAAATTTAAACTGATTGAAATGAAATGAAATGTAAAATTTAATTTCTCAGTCTCGGTAGACAGGTATGATGTGCTCAATGGCCACAGATGGCCAGTGACTGCTAACCTGGATAGCACAACTATAGGACTTTTCCATCATTCCAGAAGTTTCTATGGGGCAGTGCTGATGTCAAGGAGGCATTGTTTTTTTCATTGTTCAGATGCAAAAGGTGAGCTGTGGATAAGCTAAATCACTTGGTCAAGGTCACACTGTGAATACACGTCCCTTTGGGACTCTGAGTCAAAACTCTTGAAGTCGTGTCTCTCACCTTGGTTTCCTTCCATGTCCCTCCTGCCGTGGGTCTCTCACCCCATGACCTTTCCTCCTAAGACATCCATGGCCCTCTCCCCACCTCCACCCTCCATCTACTTAACTGCCACGCAGCCCTCGGCACTCAGGCCAGTGTTACTTCCTCCAACGATCCCACTTCGAGTGGGTCAGGACTCACCACGTCACCCTTCGTCATCCTTCTCAGCCTGTACTTATGCATTTCCTTGTAATAATTTTGGGAAATCTTACTGGTTTCTTGGCTAAACTTCTGCACGGAGATTTTGCCATCGGCTTGTTATGGGACATACATACAGAAACACACGTATGAGTGCACTTTTATACTTCTAAGCTGTATGAGTCAAGCTAACTGGACTTGCAGAGATGTCCTGTCCTCTAGTTAGAACTAAATAAGATCTTTGATGCAGGATTGAGGCTGTTCCCCCTCTTGTCAGTAACAGCAGGCCACACCTAACTCCATGCACTGCATTGAAAAATGGTCAATATTTACACTCAAACATTTTGTTTTGGAGTCAGTCATTATTATAAACATTTTTCTCAGCCAAAGTCACCTATGTGAGGTTCTCTCAAGGCCCAGCCACTTCCTTCAGGCTAGACCACCTTAGGGCAGCATTTCAAGCAGCCAATGGCTGCCTCTCTTTATTGGGTCTTCCTCTGGAACCCAGGAAGGTGACTGAGAGTAGAGCAGTGGCCTGGGACAGCATGTAAACAATGACTGTTGGGGGTGGAGCCCTGATACCCCAATCCCCAGCCCCTCAGGCTGGGCAACTTTGAGATGTATGTTTTATATCTTTTTCCAGATTTTCGTAGCATTAAGCTGCGATGACCCACAGCAGTAACTTGCTTGATAACCTCATTGTCAACCTCACCTCCCCACCCCCACCCTGGGCTGTCCTGGGATCACCTTGTGCTTGGACACTCTACACCTGAGTAGCTTGCAATAAGGTTGGAAACCACGACACACACAGCTGCAAAAAAGATAATGGGTCACACGAAGAAGGCAAGGACACAGGGAGGAAAAGTAGGCATTGAGGGTCTACTGGGTTTCACATAATCCTACACACAGCCCTGTAACGTCAGGTCAGGCAAGGGGAAGAAATGGGGACTCAGAATCATAGGATGTGCTGGGCAGGATCTGGACAAGTCTTGTGAAGCTATCCCAGCCTGTATGTCTCCTCGACGTGATACCAGATACCAGATGTGCAGGATAATTAACAGGTGATACAACAAGGAGGGAATGTTTGGGGTTAGAATGACCAGACGGTGACCCTTGGAAGACTTGACCTGAGGGACACTTTGGTGAGAAGGACGGGCAGGGCACTTGGGAAGCAGGATCACACTCACAGGCCACAATGCACATTTTGGCTTCACGTGTTTTCATTCATTTCTGAGCATATTTTGCCTTTGGCTTCTCAGATCTTCAGAATTTTCAAAGAACACATGTCAAAATACTTATCTTTTCTGCTGTTGCTGCTGGGGATCTGAATGAACACACATTAAAAGGAGATGCATCCTTGTGAATTCATGGGCCAGTTTTGAATAAAACATAAAAGGAGAGAGTTGTTATTTTTAGAACCATAGAAAGAAAGCAGAGCTAATTGGCGTCATCCCTTCGTTACTGGCTGGGCATCTTTAAAACACGGATGTGGGAGTGGACACAAGGTCCACGCCAGTAGGTGCTCTGCAACCAGCGCCAACCACCGTGCTGCTAGCAGCCTTCTGTCCTCAGATACCCAGGAAGACAGGTAAACTAACTTTGCTCAAAAGCTGTGGGAATGGTACACTCACCAAGAATAAACAATTATTTTGTTACCCTTGCAGCCCCAATGGCTGTCTAAGAGATGAGGACCTCACTTTAACTGGTGGTTCACAGATCCCATTTCTTTCTTTTTTTTTTTTGCGGTACGCAAGCCTCTCACTGTTGTGGCCTCTCCCGTCGCGGAGCACAGGCTCTGGACGCGCAGGCTCAGCGGCCATGGCTCATGTGCCCAGCCGCTCAGCGGCATGTGGGATCCTCCCGGACTGGGGCACGAACCCATGTCCCCTGCATCGGCAGGTGGACTCTCAATCACTGCGCTACCAGGGAAGCCCCACAGATCCCATTTCTGACCATGCCTGTGTGCAGGTACAGGCGTCAGGAATGTGTGGCTCTCGTTAGGGCTCCTCATAACGTCACCCCGGAGTTCTCTGGCCGATGGCTTCCTTTCAGGGCGCTGTGCCTGCCGAGTCAGGACAGCAGGTGGAAGGTTCGGTCCTGGCTTTCTTGGGTCCATCTCCCCCAGGCTGCTCCTCAGCACTGTGGCCTCTTCTGTCATGCCTGGATTCCCACGGACGGTCCCCAGTGCCATCTGCCACCTAGGAGCAGGCGAGGTCTTCATTCCTGGACTGATGGTGGATGCCCTTCCTCCACCTGAGTCTTCATGGTTTTCTCTGTCCCACTGTCCCACGCCGGGCCCTCTGTGATCAGCATCAAAGAACTTTCAAAGGACAAATATTACCGATTATGTAGAGAGAGCAGAGCCCAAATATACACCAAGGAAAAACTAGGAGTGTAATGATCCAGGCATCCACACCCATCCTGCAGCCACCGCGCTGATGGCCGTGGTCCATTTCTTCCTTCTGGGGGCTCCCACCACCCCTCCCCCCCAAGAACTGACCAGCCTCTAAAGGCTGTACTGTATCCCCCGAAAAGGCCCTGCTCTTGATGACATTCTTAGTAATTACACAGTCCCCTTCCTACTATTCTAGCAACAGTAATCACAGTCTCTGACATTTCTATGGTAAAAGGACCTGTAAGTTTCTGTTCTTGTTGAGATGGCCCAGTAAGGCTGATATTCAACAGACAAACAAGGACCAGCTCCTACGTCAACCTCTGGACCAGAGAGCAGAAAGGGAAGAGGAAGAAAGACAGGGAGAAATCACAGACCAAAGGGTAGGTTTGAGGTGTGCTGGGCGAGGGGCCAGACTACTGGGAGGGAACTCCTGAAGACTTTGAGACGTGTGACCATGGATAATGACTTTGATCCCCTTCACTGGCGGGATGGTAGAATAAACAGCCATTGGGATTCCTCTTAGGTCACTCGGTGGTGACTGGGCTGAGGTTCTCTGGAGTTGACCTCATGTGGAGAGCAGAACACTTGGGCTGAGGGGTTACTTCCATTTGTGTGCAGGTATTTATATACACACAGATACACATACGTGTGTGACAAATGCATGCACATGTATGTGCATATAAACATACATGTATGTCGATTGTCTTATTCAATCTTTAACTGACCCTATGATCTAGACCTTCTACCTTGAAGAAAACTGGGGCTTCTTGATACTTTACATCAAATTCTAGGCTTTTCTCACATTCTTCTGAAATCTTTTGACTTGCTGAGAACTCAGAAGACTCTCCTTCAAGGACTTTGACCTGAATTGAGAAAATATTGGCTAGAACCTTCCACCAGCAAGGGATAGAAACCCCAACCCTAGAGGGTTCAAGCAGAGAAACGATGCACTGACCCGAGGGATGGGATGGGGTGAGTTGCCAGCTGGACCGGGTTCTCAGGTGATGACGCCATTGTAACCTGTCACCTGGCCTCATGCCATTGGCCTTGATTTTGGCCTGAGGTGGGTGCTCAGCAAAGGTGGGTCAGGACCGATGAGAGAACGGAGGTACACACCCACCTGATTGCAGCTGCCACCAGCCACGGAGAGAAATCAGACACACGCTGTGCCCAGAAGCTCTCCAGCCCGTCAGCCTCTTTCCCTTTTTACACAAAATCCAAACGATTGTTCTTCAGGATCTCACCTGCGTTCTGATGGTCCTTCTGGCACAAATCTCTAGACTTTCCCCCAAGGCAAGAGCAAGGTTTGTCCTGCCCCCAGTGACTTTATCTACGTCATTTTTTCCAGTTATAACTCAGGAGCAGAGTGTCCGAGTAACCTGTGGAGTAGTCAGTGAAGCTTTGTCTGTGAAAAAGCCTTCATTCTACTCATTGAAATGCTGGGCACTTGGCTCTCTTAATACAAAGAATTGTAGGACAGAGAAACAGCTCACAAGTCTTCTGGCTTCCCCCCCAGATGGACTGTCACTCCCAATGCCTGCTTTGCCCATATGCTCTTGTCTCTTCACTAACTTAGCCCTTTTTTTTCTACCAACCATTCTTAATACGTTTCTTCCCTCTGCCCGCCCCCCCGCCAACACAGTGGATTCCCTGTCTGACCCATAGTGAGTGTCCACTCAACAAAATCCACTGTGGCTCTGGGAAGCAAGGAGGGAGCTTTGGACAAAGCAGAACTGTGAGAAAGTTCTGGCAGATGAAGCACAGATGGGCATATATGGAGAGAGAAATCCACAGAGCCAAGCAATCTGCAGCCTGTGCAGGAGGAAACGGTGCATTTGGAGGGTGATTTCTGCCTGCAGCGTCCCACCCCCTAACCCTAACCCCTCAGAGGAAACTCCAGGTCAGAGCAGAGGGGCTGGCAAGCAGGCAGTGGCAGCAAAGCACCGGCAGCTGGAACTGGGGTCGCGTGCGTTGCAGGGTTGCATCAACTTGCCTGGGATCACTCACCTCTCAGGTAAACCACTTGCACTGGGATCCTTGTCTCACGATCTCTTTGCGGGGAGCCCCACCTGAGGTAGCATCTGTCTCTAATACACCAGAATGTAGGTGCCAAACAGACTGAAAGAGCAAAGAGGTGGTCACGAACCCCACCTTGAGGGGGTTCCCAGGAAGACTTCCTGGAGGCGGTGACATCAGAGCTGAGGGAGGAATGGGCTCTGGAGATTTGGCAGAGGAGAAAAGGCAGGCAAGTAAAGCAGAGAAGCAGGTCCACCCAATGCTTCTTCTCAAATACCATGCAATTTGAAATATATCAGTGTGTATGAGTGTGTATACGTACACATTAATATTATATAAATGTATGTGTACACATGTGTGGGTGTGTGTGTGTATGTATAACTGACAATATTTAAACTATGAACTCAATCTGTTACTGTCTGCATTTTCTGGTATGAAACGTTCGGACTAAAGATGGAGCATCAGATGTTCCATGGCAAATGAAGATGGACTTGGAGTTTCTTCTCCTGCTTCTGCTTTTGGTCACAGGGGATACAAGAAGAAAAAGAAGCATTTGTATTTGGAACCACTCCGATTCCTTTTAAGGATGCTGGATACTTGTTATCACAGGGTCCCTTAGGCTTTAGTGGGCCAGGTATTAGGGCATGGGGGCTGATGTGTGACCCGGGCTACGGGAAGAACCAAGCCCACAGACGGAGAAAGGGGACACGGAGCCTGAAGGCTTGGCACCGTGTGGGGCGAAGAGTGATGTGGCTTCCGCGAGGCGCAAAGGGGCATCTGGGAAAGGCCGTGATGGGGACAAACACCGACTTCGGGCACCTCACCTCTAAGGACAGGAGACGATCCCTCACAACTGCTTTGGTGTAAGAGTGCCCGCCCGGTGAGTGGGCAGGGATGAGTGGGGTTCGGGACACCAGACATGAGCTGGCCCCTCGGAGAAGACCTATTTCAGATCCTACTTCTTTTTTTTTTTTTTTTGCGGTACGCGGGCCTCTCACTGTTGTGGCCTCTCCCACTGCGGAGCACAGGCTCCAGACGCGCAGGCACAGCGGCCATGGCTCACGGGCCCAGCCGCTCCGCGGCATGTGGGATCTTCCCGGACCAGGGCACGAACCCATGTCCCCTGCATCGGCAGGCGGACTCTCAACCACTGCGCCACCAGGGAAGCCCTGGAGGCCTGCTTTTAATTCAAGCCACCCTAAGTGATGAGACTTGGTTGACGGAAACACGCAAGGAGGGGTGGGCAGTGTGGGCAGTGTGTATCTTTTGGGGGAAAACTAAGTCTGGAAGAGGGAGAGAAGGAGAGAAAAAGAGACGACCCATCTTCAGATGGAAAACTCGGCTTCAAAAAGTGAGTGAGCCAAATGGAATTATTGGCAGAAGGAGCCTCGCTGAGGGCTCCGGGGCACAGGCGGGTGGAGGGGGCTTCCCGCTGCTCCTCTGGGCGTGGTCCTCGCGTGAAGGAAATGCTGCCCTGCCTGCTGGAGCTCCTACCACAGTGCGTTTCATAGCCAGGGATCGAGGTACAGAATTTACACAATACTGAAAAGGAAACTTCTGGGATTTGTTCAGGTGCACACCAGATGTCATGCTGGCGTTGGCCCTACAAGCAGTGACTCTCAGAAATCACTGCCGACCCTGGAGCCCCCGGTTAACCCTTAGGAGACCACAGCTGCACAGCCTGAGACGGTCCATGGTCAAGGGGAGCTGGTGGTCCCAAGTCGGGTGCTCAGCACCGTTCACTCACGGTTGCTGTAGGCACATGGAGTAGCGTGCGAGAAGTACACCGGGAGTCTCTAGATGGTAAAGAATTTACTTAGGGCATCAGAAGCCCTAGAGAGACCGTTGGTGACAACCTGCATGTTGAAATGCCTTTAACTAATTGCAAGGTCCTCCATCAGGGGAAAAAACGTCAAATGCGCTGTGAGTTCTCAGAGTTTTCGTGGGTGTGGTTGGGGAGATTAGCTCACAGGAGGTGGGGACCATGCTTACTCCTGTCCTACCCCAAGGCCCTGGCGATGCACACAGTAGGCATCTAATAGATGTTGCTGGTGGTGAAGTTCCTTATGGATCTCGGGTCCCCTGCTTGCATGCCGCATGGGTCTGTCATGTGACATCTCTGGACCTCGGCTTCCTCATCTGTAAAATGAGAGACTTTCCTGAGATGAAGTCTCCCCTTTCCCCTGATGAAATGCACATTCAATCCAAATCTGTTCTAAGAAGGCAGCAGCCCCTGAACCAGAGGCGGGGGAGGCCGTAGAGGTGGGTTTGTTATGAAAGGCATGTCCCTGGTTAGTCTAAGAGGTTCTTTCAGCATTTCCTCCATCCTGTTTGGACACAGCCCCTTTTACCACAGAGCGAGGAAGCACAACAAAGTGGGTTTCACTGGCCACGAAATAGGACAGGACACGGTGGCCTCAGCAAAGCCCTTGGACCTTAATGCTTTGGGCGATGTTTGCATTAACTGTTTACCTTAAAGAGACTCCTGGACCAGAAGAAAGTCCAGAGCATAGTCAGTTATGGGAACTGACAAGAAACTTGATCACTGGAATTGGAAGACCAGAAAAGATTCAGGAACAGAAGAAAATTCTTTTCTGTGCAGGGCTGGTCAAGGCAAAGCTAAATGAAGCTGGGAAGTTCTGGCACGTTCTGGCACAAGGCCCTTGTGGCAAAACCCAGATGTGTCACCACGAGCAGTGGATATCCGTGATCTTGCCTGTTCCTTTCTTTCACGGGAAATGCCTATTCATTCCCTTCAGCCGTTGGTTCCGGCTAGGACAGTCACTCATGGTTCTCTGATACCCTGAGCAGTGAGTGACCTTTGGGATAAAAAGGAAGAAATGAGGACAAGAGAGACCTAGAAAATGTTCTCTGAATCGTATCCAATTAGCCAAACCCCTCAGCATCAGGACTTTGTGGAAAAATCACTCAACATTTTAAACACATTTAAGCCTAAATTTGGTGGCTTCTCCATGGGCCCAGAAGGAGCTAGACATGTAATACTTGTTACAAGGTTTCCAGCTGACGGATGTTGGAGGCAAGAGACTATTCATCAAATTACCTCCAAGAAACCAAGGGCAGGAGGGAACCCACAGCACTGGCTCTTGGTGTTCCTGGACCTGAATTAATAGTTACCTGAGGCTAGTTTTCAGGGGTCTTGCTCAAGCAATTCATTTAAGGTTCAAGAAAAAGGCAAGGAGACGATTCCCCTGTGAGTCCAAGGGCATAGGCGGGATTTTGAGGGTTTTCCAGGTCTCACAGGGTAAAGCCCCACCTCTCGGGGCGACCTGAAGCCCCTTACACATCTCCAGCTGCTTCTTCCTTTTTCATTCCTTACTTTTTGTTTCCTGTTCATTCCCTGACCCCTTTTGAGGATTTGCTGTTTAGGATATGGAGGGATGGGAAATTTCTCTTCTGATGGTTGAAGTGTAAAGTGGTAGAAGTACTTCGGAGGGCAGTTTGTCCATTTTTTAGCCAAGTTGGGCTTTATTCCAGATGACCTCCATTTCTCTGCCAGGCATAAACCCTGGAGAAAGCCCCTCATGCACAAGGAGGATCAGTAGCAATTATTTTTGTGATGATTACTTCACTTTTTTAATATTACCAGCTGACCTCAGGTGATTTGGTCAGGCAAAACTCTTACGGCTTTTTTGGTAGAAAAAAACAGCTCCCCATAAAGTTAGAGGCGAATCTCGACTTCTCTCCCACAGCCTGGTTCCTAGGCCATGAGGAAAGCCAGTTGCAGATAAAATTCTGACACTCATGCAGACCTCTTCAGTGAAACAGTCATTACCAGGGAAACACAGAAGTAGCTCAGGCCCTTGTCCTGCGAGCTCAGTGAAGCCCCACCCCTGTCCACTCTAACCCACTCTAACGCCCTAACCCCGGCCTTGCTTGGAAGTCCATGTGATCGCACAGACAGGCTTCTGCTCACATGGTGGTCCCTTCAGGCAGAGGGAACCCTCTGGACTCCTCGCTGGCTATGGAACCAGGGAAAGATCCAGCCTTGGGCAGAGTCCCTCAGGGGATGCTGGATGCTCTGTCCATGCAGTGTCTCCACGATACATTATCCAGGCCCCGCACCTAACTCCCTCAATTTCTCCAAATGAGAATGCATTTCAAAGTGTAGCATAGCAGCTTTACAAGCCACAAACGTTACTCCAAATACTCATGCTCATTAGCCAAGCCTCGGCATATGTGACATGAATAATAGAAGCTCCTACAGTCGCTGACTCAGGAGAGGGGTTGCCTCTCTGATAGGGAGTGGGGCCATGGCTGGACAGCCAGGAGTGATGGAGCTGTACCAGCATGAGATCTCAGAGTGTCTGTGCTAACGTATTGAAGGTAGAGTGCAGGTGCCTACTCCTCATGTTTTTAACAATTCATTCACACAGTTACTGAGAATTTGAGGAAAATGTTTTCTTAAGGAAAAGTGGAAAGGTAAAGCATAATAGTAACGAAATCCAAGAAAATAACCATTAAAACCCACTGACACATGCGCGCACGCACGATAGATAGATAATAGATAGATAGACGATAGATAAACCGACTGTGGTGAATAAATTTAGGTTCTAGGCAGAGCGGTTTGCAGTGGTTATTTCTGAAACGTGCACAGCGTGGACTATTAGCAAAGACATCATCTTCACAGTACTTTTGTGAACAACAGTGAAACCTGAACCCAGAGTATCTGCAGGTGGTCCATCCATTGCTCTATAGCAAAATCTGAAAAAGTAGAGACAAAGCAGTGATGTGGTGGGTGCTTCCTTTGCACTAAATTCTTCACCTCCACCCTCACCCCCGTCAATCCTCTCCACAAGCCCACGTGGTAAGGAATGTCATGTCCATTACTGTAAAAAAAATAAATGCTGATAAAGAATGATATTTAAAATTGGTTTGGTAAGCTCCGAAGGAGAGAAGATGTGTATGACATTGCCATAGATTCAACATACAGTCAGTGTGTAATAAATATCCATTGAATAAAAGACTGGAAAAGAATGAAAAGTCATCAGTATAAGACGTTAAAAAAATCATGAAACTGTTACCTAATATTTACATATTTGTTGTATAGGTCCTGCCTAGATCACCTGCTCCTCTGTGCTTCTGGCTCCAGCTTCTCACTGCCCCCGCACTGGGAAGACCCACTGGGATGCTGAGGGGAGATGAGCAGGTGGGGCTGACCACGTGACCTCAGCAGGCCCAGCCCCGGGGAGCCTGCCATGAGCCCTCATCCCACTCTGGGCAATGGTTATTCTTTGGCATTGAGTTTCAGGAGCAAGGGCCTCTCATTTCTCTCTTTAATTGGATGTGCCTTTCCGTCCCTGTTGCTGAGCTAATGGGGGTGCCTCCGAGCCTCAGAGGGAAGGTGCCACCTGTGGGGAAAGACCACAGACCAGGACCTCAGGCATCACGGCCAAGTTCCTGCTTCCTGTTTGGTATGGCTCTGGGCTCCTACAGGCCGAACAGAGTGTATTTTATGCCGGGGTTATTGAACATGGGCTGAACACTAAGAACAGAGGCGAAAAAGAAACAGGTCTTTTCTTCTTCCAGACAAGTCAGAGCAGATGGAAATGTAGGCGACCACTTCACACCCCTGCTTAATTTTTTTTTCAAATTATGTAACTGACCAAAGCATTCTGTTGAAACCTCCCAAATCATATTAGAAAAGTCTGCAGAGGAATCTGGGCTGGAAAGAGTCTTGAATTGAGTTAGAGATGGGAAAGTGTGTCCTAGGCCACCGGCCCAGCCGCTCTGCAGCATGTGGGACGAACCCACGTCCCCTGCATCGGCAGGCGGACTCTCAACCACTGCGCCACCAGGGAAGCCCCCCATTTCTTGATTACAAGAAATAGTCTTCATTCTGCCTCCATGACCTTTCCTGAGTTCCAAGGGGCAGATTCAAACAGATGCTAATTAGGGAAAGGAGAGGGATGCAGAGACAAGGGAGGAGCAGCTAAGAAACAATAGTGCAGCCTTGAGGCAGGGTCCTGGTTCCCCCTCAAGGGATACACATAACAACATCTTTGAGCTCTTTTGCAGATACTGAAACCCCCCAGCAGGTGGGAGAAGTTACCTGCATGCTGCCCACAAGCACTTAGACCCAGTCCTGTTTGACAGAGAAGGTTGATGCTGCTGACTCCCACTTACCTCACCACCAACCAATCAGAAGAATGTCCACAAGCTGATCACGCCCTCTTTGAACCATTGCTATAAAACTCCTCACTAACCCCTCCAGGTCGGGACACACAGTCTTGAGGGCACTAGCCCCCTGTGGCCCCCTCCACCTGGTAAAGCAATAAAGCTTTTCTTTTCTATTTCACCCAAAACTCTGTCTTTGAGATTTAATTCAGCATTGGACTACAGAGGCTGGATTCGGCTTCAAGGAGTCTTTTACTGAGATGAGCAAACTGGAGAGTCTAGTGGTTTCAGATTTGGCAACAACACCTTTAAGCTAACAGTTACACACTGGGGTGGAACACTTCTTTCCAAGGCTTTTTTCATGTTTTTCCAGAACTGGACATGGTGAAGGCGGCAGATGACTGCTTCCTTCTCTCTGGGAGTCTGTAACTAGAGCCCAAGTTCCAAAACATTATTGCATATTTGACTCATCCAGACAAATAGTTAAAAACATAGATTCCAGAGAGTAGCAGAAATCCTGATTCAAAAGGCTGGGAGAGGAGCCCAAAACTGGAGTGGGTATTTTTAGCAACCACTCAGGAGATGCAGGGAGTCTGTGTTGGAGGAGATGCACTTGATGGTTTTGGGGTCATCAAGAACATTCTGGGGAGAATACATTTCTTGTAGGTTGACATCAGCCAGCCCATCAGTCCTGGACCATCCATGATAAAGATCCCACGTTCTCTGCTCAGAGGACTCAAACCCACCCAGCAAAGGCAACGGGATCCTACATGAGAAGAAGGATGAAGAGGACACATGCTTCCAAACCTCATCAGCGTCTGAAGGGTTGGCTGAAGCAACCTTGAGATGTCTCCTGTTATCACCTGAGAGAGGATGGACTCGGTCGTTGAGTCCAAAAAGATGGGCTGAGAAGTGGGCAACCTCGCAGGGCTCATTGGTGAAAAGCCCTGGGTATATCCTGCAGGGTCTCTTAGATGACCTACTGCTCAGCATTTATTTGAGGGGAATAATGAAGAAAACTCTAATAGGCCCTTTTTACGATCCTTCTATCAACTGAGATAAAGCACAGTAATGATCAAATCCGGTCCACTCTGTGTGACCAGTGACTTCACAGGAGGGTCATAAGCACAGCGGATTATTCAACTCTAACCAGGCGATGGCGTCTGCGACATTTTCAGAGCTCTCCAATCAGAGACATTCTTCCTCTGGTTTGATCCTATGTTCTAGAAAATCCCATGCATTCGATGTGACTCTGTAGCAATGCACAAGCCAAACTGGTTAAAAAATACAGATTCCTGTGCTCTAAGCCAGATGTCTTGAATGGGAAACTCCAGAGGCTCCATATTTTTAAATGAGCTTTCCCACGTGACTGTGATAGGCAGAGAGGCTTAGGCACCAAGGATGAAGACAGTTCCTCCAGGAAGACGTTCCCCAGATGTCCTGCTTGAGGTGTGACTTAGAAAACACAGCAGCTGGCTTTGCAAACCCAAAAGCAACTGTCTCATCTTCTACACGCATGTCATCCGTGTTGGGGTATGACTCGAAGTCACCCAGCAATCCCTCCTTTAGTTGGCTGTCCCTTCCACATCCAGTTAAGACAGAGACCAGCCTGGAATGACGTGAGGCTTATTTTGCAAGTTAATCATCAGAATGAGGTGGATAAGCATTTGTGTCAATGTGGGAGTCTTTCATGGCTGCAGCGAACAAGACATAGAATGTCTCCAGGTTCGGTGACAGTGGAATCAGCCTCAGCACAATTTCCCAGGCTTGTGGACTGGTGTGACTCATAAATTGTAACCATAACAGGTCAACACGAACTTACCTGCAGCCATACAGAGGGGCTAATTTCTTAGGAGAGATGGGGTTCAAGTTGTGATAAATGAAGGCAAAAATATCTTTGGGACATCATAAACCGTGGATATTAGCAGTAGTTTTTCAGCCAATCTGTGCAAACTTTTTTTTTTTGTACATGGTTCTAAGAAGCCACTGTGACTCAGAGGCATCTGACATTTCATAGACACACACAGTCACAGAATGTGAAATCGCTGTAATAAAGAAACGGTGGTTTGCGCTCTTGGTAAGGTACTGACTCAGGCTAAGAGGTACCTGCTAGAATTTCTGGAATATGAACATCTCCCTGTTGACCTCCGAAGCCTCAGAATGTCTTTTCTGTGGAGGATGTAAAAATGATTAGAAATGAGTGCTGCTTTTGGAAGTGAAACATGGCTTGAGGCTCTCAATTTGCGTTCCAGAGGTGACAAGGCATGAATTGTGTAGACTCTATCCTGGGCAGCAGACTATACCAAGCTCAGAACCTATGGAAGGGCAGTGGACATTCCACATTCACATTTTCCCCCCACTCCACCCACCTCCCCGCCCCCCTCGCTCCGTATCTGATGCCGGACTCCTTGGAGTCTCTCGCCATTTCTTATTCCACTGACCCATTAGAGACATGGTGCAATAGCTGACATTTTAGAGATTTTTAAATTGCTGTATTTCATACCTGAATAAATCACCTTCTTGAACTCTAAATGTTGGAGACCCTTGCCATTCAGTCCTGGGCCACCTTTTCTCTTTCTGTTTCTCTTTCTAGGTGACTGACTCATCGGTGTCCGTGGCTTTAAATACCAGCTATGTGAATCTTTCCAGAATCCTATTCTAACTGCCAACCTGATATTTCCACCTTCCCAGGCTCCTTAAACGTAACATGTCCCTTTACAAGGGCAGCGCAGATCTTTCTGCAGAGAAGTTGTGGATTACAGCCACAGCAGACGTTCCAGCAGCATCCCTGACTGCTCTTGGTCCTAATGAAGAATAACAAAATCTCGGGAGAAAAATTGTGCATGAGAATGCTCCTGGTGTTGGGAGCTCTGATGACGCATATGTTAGCCCAGAGTTAACTTCCATCCTCCCATCAAGCTGGGTTTGGGTGCCCGTGGAAACACCAGGGTATCCCAAGGCGCCCCCTGCCCAACATCTCCACCCTCCTTTCTATCTCTTCACATAATGCACAGAAATGGCAATAAAAGTGAGAGCATAGATGCATAAAGTGGAAAAAATTCTGGCCAGCCTTCCAGGTACCTTGTGTGGAAACAGCTGAGTAAGCGGTGATTTTGAGACATTTGCACATCGCACTTGGATAGCAATGAGAGTTTTGAAAGAATTCATCTTTTGCGCGCGAAGGGGAGCCAGATACAACATTTGGTAAAGAGCAGAGTCTAGCGCAGTGGTACAGATGCATTCTGTCTCGCCCAAATGTCCACGTAGGACCACATGTCTGCTCTGCAGTTTCTTCACCAACATCTCAAGGAACCTCCAACAATTTTTCAACTTGTCTAATATGAATGAAAAAGCATCCCTATTTTTCTTTCCAGATAGTTGGCATCATGGAAACATAAATTTCAGATTCAGATGTCCTGATCTCATTCTGTGGACGGAGTTACGATCAAAATTAACACATTCGTAAATCTCGACAAGCTTGATGTTTCCAGAATGTATCTCGGAGCTTGGACTCCTCACCCAGAATTCAGTTCTAAGTGGTCCTGTGTTTTTGCTTAGGAAATTATCTAGAAGTACAAGGGTGTAGTTTTCCTTCAGTGCTGCCTTGGGAAAGATGCTGGTGGTTCTGAGGAAGCGTGAGTGAGGGCTGGCAGGCAGAGGAGGTAGGGCCAGGATGGTACCGGGGAGAGTTTTATTTGGAAATGAATTGCAGCCAAGCGACAGGACTCTGAAGATCATTTTTTCCTTCATCCTCCATGCACATTAAACAAACAACATTTTTCTGCCCCTGTCTCTTTTACGCTTTTTGTATGCAGCAAAGCTGTACCTGGTGTCTCCGATCTTAAATATTCCACCTAAAATAGGAATATGCTCATTTTCTTCCCCTTCAGTGAGTGAGAAGTTTCCATTAGACCTAGAAAACAAGACATAACTTTGGAACACAAAGGCAGATAAAGATGTGTTATTCATTCTTCTCTTTTTCTCGAAAGAGACATTCCTTTCCATCCTGATCCCACCTGGTCTACCCCCATCCACCATGTAATACCTTTCCCAGGAGCCAGGCTTTTCTTCATGACCCCAGGACACTCCAGTGACTGTGGACACGTGTCATGTGTTTTACAGAGCACCAAGCACGGCCCCGTCCTCACATTCAATGCTCACTGAAACCTACGAGGCAGATACCACATTATCTTCCCTTTTCAGACATGTGGACCAAAGCTCAGAGGCTCCAGAAGCTGCCCCTTGTGTCAAGGCCATACAGTTAGTAAGTGACAAAACCAGGTCCTAAGCCCCTGACCAGGTGGGTCAGCTCTTCAGGTCTCTCCAGTTCCTCTGTCCTCCGCAGTAACCTCTCTCGTTATTCCTTTCATGCTTATTCTTTTGTCTCCAGCTAGACCATGAAGCCCTTGATGACAGCTCGTGTCTTGGGCTTTCTTTACATCCGGATGTTGCACCCCTAAAGGAGATGTGCAGGAACGTACCAGAAATGCCAGCGGACTAAAATGAAAGGTCATATGGGGATAGAGAAAACCAGAGACTAAAAAAATAGGAAAATAAACTTTAAGATAAAGGGAATCATTCTATGTCTTGTTAGTACTAGTTTATATTAATGGTCATGAAAATCATGTGGCTTCCAAGCAAGTTATCAAAATAAGAAAAGAAAACAACTCAGTAACACACATTAGCTTTGATGAATGTATTGGATTGTGTTTTTTAATGACCACACTGCAGTAGGACATGAGGGGTTGGGAGGGCTGTTCAGTCACTCCAACTCATGTCGAGTCAAAACCCAGCCTCGCCTCCAGGCTGAGTCTCTGCCCTGGATGCCACCCAGAAAGGACTGTGGATGCCCCAGCACCTGAGGTTGTGGGATGCTCTTCCTCCAGAACCCACCTGTCCCAGTGAGGCCCTTTGTTCTCCCACAGACTCTGCCAGTCTGGACCATCCCAGGGCCTGATCCTCTCCCAAGATGGGCAGTGTGGGCTTAAAGATGGGGAAAGAACCTCGGCCACAATTTGTTTACGCAGAATAGGCCACTGTCCATCCGGGGAAATTCTGGAAGGGTCTGAAAGAGCCTCTCGGACCCAATAATTACCCCCTACTCATGCAGGCAGACTGGCCTTAGATTAGTTCACTGGATCAGCTAAGTGTCACAAAGAAAGGAGCAGAAGAGACAGCACAGAGGGCAGAGGGGAAGCGGGCCTTTTCTGGGCCTGGGGCGAGTGGGCAGAGGGACGAGAAGGGGAGTGTGTGGACTTGGGGCAGGTGGAGAGAGAAAAGGCGAGGGCCCCGAAGGAGAGAGGAGGCCAGGCCAAGCCAAAAGTCCCAGGCGAGCAGGAGCCTTGGGCAGGGGAGCTAGAGTCCGGGTTGTAGGAAAGCTGCTTTGACAGGTAGGGAATGTCAGCTTTCCAGAGAGTAACGCTCTGGTCGCCACTTGTCCAAATAGTCATAAATCACCGGTAAATTCCTGGTGCTGTTGGGAAGGTTTGAACTTCAAAGCCTACAATTCACAAACAGGAACCTTTCATTAACTTTGGAAAAAGAATCTCACTTTATTTCAATTTGTGTATTTTGGTTATTTAGTGGAAGCAGGTATTTGCTGACCAATATGACACATGGTTTTGAATCAAACGCCTTTTATTATATAACCATCAGACACCGAAATGCTTTGTTTAAATGCTTGACCAGCGTTCATCTGTACCAAATGTTTGAACTTGCTTTCTTAAAAATAGGCAAGTTTGCCCGTTAGTTAAAAAAAAAAATAATAAAGCTGCTTTTATTAACTAGATGCAGTGAGACCAAAAAAATAAAAACCTCAAAGCTGTAACATTTTGATTTTCCTGGAGTTCAAAGTACTACCTTTCTCCATTAAATAATTTCAAGCATCCTTCTTGAGAGAAGGGAATACAAGCAAGAGAGAATCTGGAGTTAAGTGCCTGCTAGCGTGTTGTTCTGCTGGGGGAATAGCCCTCCTTCTTCCACCTCAGCTGTGCTTGGATGTTCAAGTCAAATCATTTCTTTCATCAGACACACGCAAATGGAATAATATTCTCTCCACTGAACATCGCTGATGCCTGGACCTCTTAAAGTTCAGGTCAAACACCTTTTTTTGTTTTTATTGAGAGTCACTGCATCGCACAAAGAAAATATTAGACATTGATCTTGAGTGAGAGCATTTAAAAGCAAATGGAGATCGAGCCTACTTTCAGCTGGGACAACCATTTCTTTCACGCTTGACCTGAGTGTCAGATGTCTGACTCTTCCAGGAATCAAGGTGAAGAAGGATAAACACGCAAGTTTGGGGGGGTAGGGGGGAAAGGCAATCCACATTGCATTTTCTGTTAGCCGGCGGCAGGACATTTAACTGCCGGCCACTGACAGGGTTTGGGAAATTCATCAGTGGGAAAGTAGCCAAAACACTGTTCAAGCAGGGTGGTCACCAGTAGTAGGAAAGGAGGAAGAGAGAATGAGAGAAAGTCTTCCCACAAAGGCCATCTGCCTTTCCACGTGGCTAAGACAGCGGAACTGACACCATCCTGCCGGAAGCTCAAAAGAAGATGGGGCAAGGAGGAAGCATTTCATATAAACCAAATAAAACACAGATGACGCTATCATCATGCAGGCTGAGTGGGCTGGCATGAACCATGCCTCCTGATTCCAAGAACAAAATGGTCACATTGCATCATATACGATACCTCCAAAAACTCATGGTCACGTAGATTTAAATATCAACCTGGGGTAAAAGTCCCTTCCACCACTGAAGTTTGTTTTACTGTTTAGCCCGGCTGTGCATTGACAGGGAGACAGAGACACCGATAAACAGTCCAAATGTCAACCAGCTCCACAATCAAAACAGCTCAGCCTACCGTTCTTTATTTTATTTTTTTAAACATCTTTATTGGAGTTTAATTGCTCTACAATGGTGTATTAGTTTCTGCTTTATAACAAAGTGAATCAGTTATACATATACATATATCCACACATTTCTTCCCTCTTGCATCTCCCTCCCTCCCACCCTCTGTATCCCAACCCCCTAGGTGGTCACAAAGCACCCAGCTGATCTCCCTGTGCTATGAGGCTGCTTCCCACTAGCTATCTATTTTACATTTGATTACCATTCTTTAGAAGCACTCACATACACAGAAATTTGAGAATTTTGTAAGAAATAAAAAATACATTCTTTACATAAGAGTTCCCTATTAAGTTAACCATGGTGATAGCATTTATATACGTCAGGACTTTGATTTTTTTTAGACTAAATTGCTTCCAAATACTTTGCTCTTTGTTTCATGAGTCAGTTATTTTATTAGTGAGATGTTTACCTTCCTGGGGAGACAGCCTGATGATCCTTGCTAGGCTGCCAGCTTCAGCGTTGCCCCGGTTTCTGGCTTGCACGAGGGGCAGCTGTATTGTGTGACAGAAGCCCACTCTATGTTGGAGTGAAAGCAGCAGAAATAAAGTTTGAAGTTCACGTTCCCCAAGTGAACATTTACATTTGTACTAAAAAAAAAAAAAAAAAAAAAAAAATGCGAGTTTCTTTTTTTTGATTTTTGGGGGTTTTTAGATGGCTGCCTCCAAGGCCTTTTTTTTTTTGAAGCCCTTTGCTACCTTTGCCTCTAGGACCAAAATCCAGAATTCTCTGAGGAGCTCCTTGCTTGTAATGTTTCTGTTCACTCTTTAATGAGTCTGTGATTCCACGACCCAGGCCCCCACTTCTCACTGGGCTGTGTTCATCTATAAGAGTGCAGCTCAGTCCCCTACTTCTTCACGCAGAGCAGGACCAACAGCGTCTTCATACCAAGGGCTGCTTGGCGTCCTACCTCTGTGAAGTTGTCCGTGGTCAGGTCCTGAGCAGGTGCAGAACAGGTTCCCTGGAGATGCTTTTCCTGTTTCCTTTGTCTGGAAAAGCACAATATTCAAACTTGAAAAGTGGCAATGGTCTGTATTTTTGGATGCTCTGTGTAACCTTGGAAAGGTTACCTAGACTAACTGATACAATTGCTTTAAGGATTGAATGGGATAATCCACATTAACATTTAGCCCAATGTGACAGTGAAAATATTGAAGAAATGATAGCTAATGTTAAGTAGTGTTACCTAATTATTTTGGTTGACATAAGCAGAGGTCTCATTTCTGTATTTGGATGTGCATATTTCCAAATGTACTGAAAAACCATACCTCAATGCAAAGTTCTTTTGGGGGGCTAGCAGTTATGGATTCTTGAAAAAAAAAACATTAAGCCAAAATATTTTGCTTCTATGTCTTCCGGCAACTTCTATGCAACAAAAATATGAGTAAAAACCAACTGAATAGGGCTTCCCTGGTGGCACAGTGGTTGAGAGTCTGCCTGCCGATGCAGGGGACACGGGTTCGTGCCCCAGTCCGGGAAGATCCCACATGCCGCGGAGCGGCTGGGCCCGTGAGCCATGGCCGCTGAGCCTGCGCGTCCGGAGCCTGTGCTCTGCAATGGGAGAGGCCACAACAGTGAGAGGCCCGCATACCACAAAACAAAAAACAAAAAAACAAAACAAAAACCCAACTGAATAAAGTCTTCCTCAACACGTTCTCTCCAAAATGATAAAATTACTCATTTAACACTTTGATAATCTTTAAACAGAATGAGACTGATATTCTTGTCCAGCAAAGAGACAGAAACGGGGCAACGTGTCACAGAGGAAAGTGCCCTGCTTAAAAAGCAGAAGAACTGAGCGCAAGCCTTTTCTTTGCCCTCGACTAACTATGTGATCTGAGGCGAATTAATCCTCCAAATCACTTTTCCTTTATCTGCAAAATAAGGGAAAAGGTACCTATATCCTGGAATTGCTGTGAGGGCTGAGATAAGGGTTGCATGATTACCCTTCCCATGAGATGGAGAAAAAGAATTGTTGAAACTGAAGGCAACTTCGGATAGTTTATCCCAAAAATATTTATGTGATGGTCTCATCTTTCAAGTGACGCACACCCACAGGGAGATGACACAGAATGGATGTCAGTGTGGCCGGACTGGAGCTGAAACGCTTCAAGGGAAAACCTCCTCTGATTTTATTACTTTCAAAACCTCTAACCCTCAAATCCCAGGCCAACTGTGAATAATTATTAGACCGTACACCCTCTTTTTATCTTTTTGGATTCCAAAAAATACAAAAAAATATTAATATCGTGATTTGTAGTCAGGCTCTTTGGGTTACGAACAGCAGAAGATCCAGTGGGGGGGCTGTAGGAATAAAAGGAGGAGGGACTGATTATCAGGAGACAGGGGCTCCTGGAACCTGTGGACACAGGTGCTCCGGGTCTCTGGACTGTAATAAACCACAGTCTGGAGCTTCCACAGGAGCCCAAGACATTCTCTGTGTGTCTCTCAGCCACGCTTTCCTCTGCGGAGCTTCTCACTCTTCTTTCTGTTGCAGATCAGCCTTTGAGTTCCCATTTCCCAATGAGCAAAGCAGTTCCTGGCAACTTCTGGACTACACAGACCTGCAGCCAAGATGCAGCCAGTTCAAGACTGTGCTCTCCTCCTCCAGATTTTTGCTGGTTTCCAACGGAAGATGCTCATTGGCCCACCTTGGGTCACGTGCTTCTGCCTGGTCCAATCAGTGTGGCTAGAAAGGGGAAGGGTTTCATCTGATAAACAGGCTGCTCTCCCTGTAACCACGTGGTTGAAGATCTGGGATTTGGAGTTTGACTCTCTTTACGGTCCCCACTTGGAGTAGAGGCACACTACGGCTGTGAAAGTCCCAGAACAAACAAAACCCGCCTGTGATTCTTGCATTTTGTTGTTACAGAGTGGAGCCCCACATTCAGCACGGAGATGGAAGAGTTTAGGTTTTTTCTCTCACCACCACATGTATTGGAGTTAATTATTTTTCATACCAATGTTTATTCACTGCCCCAAAGCAATGTACTGGAGTCACTACTTCAAATGACATGAGAAAGAACAATTTTCTAAGACAGAAAATTTTTTGTTAACTCACAAATTTAAAAGGATTGTACATCTATACAGAAAACTCAGTTTTGCCATGTAGGTAGGTTATTGTTGTGCAAAAGAGTAAACGTTCTTTTCATCATTGAGAAAAAAAGACAATTTTGTTCATACATAAAGAGTAGAGTGAATGCTAAAAGTCAGTAGAAAATTATGATTTTGGGTAAGGAGAAATAGGAATTACAAATTTTGGATGACAAGAAATGGAAATCATAAAATATGAAATCATACGGTAAAAAATTACATGGATATCAGTGAACCTGGTACATATTAAGCAGATAATTAAGCTCCATATCATACTTGCAGTATTTGAAAAGCAAGCAAACCCCAACATACAGTAAAATTGAGTAATTATTTCTGAACACAATATATATTTTCAGGCATGTATTAAAGCTGTTTATCAAGCAATTATGTCACTTTGCTCAGTTTGTAGTAATTGAATTAAGTCAACTATATAGTATTTTGATTAAATCCTGATGAATATTTTCTAGTTGTTCAAATCAAAGGAAAAGTGAATCCTCTGACCCAGGTGTGAATGTGAACAGATATTTCTTTCTTTTTTTTAAAGACCAGATCCTATACACCATTTATTTATTTTTTTATAGAACATTAATTTTTAAAAAATACTTATTTGTTTATTTATTTGACAGTGCCAGGTCTTAGTTGTGGCACACGAGATCTTCGTTGCTGTGTGCGGGATCTTTGTTGAGGCATGTAGGATCTAGTTCCCTGACCAGGGATGGAACCTGGGCCCCCTGCATTGGGAGCACGGAGTCTTAACCACTGGACCACCAGGGAACTCCCTAGATATTTATTTCTGGCTTTATACCCCACATAGAAGATGAGATGGCAGTCCCTAAACCTGGGACCTCATTCTCAGAGCTGCTTCAAGAAAAACACAATTAACTTTACCCCTGTCCCCCACTGCTATGGAAATTCTGTACAAGATTGCTATCAGAAATAGAACAGAAAATTACTTTTGAGGGTGAGTTTTGCTGTTAACTGCTACTGATTCTTTTTTTTTTTTCAACGATGTAATTGGCCAAGGGTTTGGACTTATTTTCTGACAGAACGTTATCCATTTAAATGTTCACCTTCATTCTCCAGTTAAAAATATCTCACAGGCTTTGACGTCTTCAACTCCAAATGTTGCTTAACTTGAAGAACTTCAGGCATCATGAAAGGAGCCCTTGGGTCAACCCGTTGTCAGGGAAACTGGAGGTGAGTACAGGCAGGTCTGTGCTTGAATCAATGGCCAAAGAATGACAGTTTGATTATATGGGGGACAATATTATTTCGCATTCAGTCCAACCAAGTGAGGAATGAAACAGTGAGCCACTATCCAGAATGTACAGGGACCAGGGCTACCCAGAAATGGTGCAATGTTCCCCCTCCTCAGGAGCTGGAGGACTGTGTGGAGACCCCATAGCTGATCATTTTTGCTCCATAGCTACCAGGATCACCAGTGCTTAGCATCTCTATCCATTCTACTCTGGATTTTCCCTGTGGGTGTTCTCAACCCTACTAGGGAAGACCAGAGTGGGTTGAACTTCTAAATCCCTGCAGTTTCAATGAGGGAAAATGCAGTTGTGTCCTCTCGGTCAGAATATCTTAACTATCAAGTTATCAATATTAACAATGATAATAATTGCACATGACGTACTGTGCAATCCAGTCCACACGTCTTACCAATTACTTTTACAACAGCCTACAAAGTAGGTGCTATTATT
The DNA here is from genome assembly GCF_059928025.1 of Delphinapterus leucas. Taxonomy (NCBI): domain Eukaryota; kingdom Metazoa; phylum Chordata; class Mammalia; order Artiodactyla; family Monodontidae; genus Delphinapterus; species Delphinapterus leucas. Next base: position 42,543,128 of record NC_143143.1, on the reverse strand, counting down.
TCCATATTGAAGAATATGAAACTGAAGCCCATGGAAGTTAAGAAATTTGCCGATATTTCTAGCTAGTAAATAGTAGGAATGAACCCCAGTCCATCTAAATTCGAAGTTTGTGTTTTTCTCACTATGCCATATAATATATAGATATACATATTTTTAATGAAATAAATCATGTGTTACAGAGACCCAAATCCGGGTTTCAATTCAGAAAATACTTATTGACGATAAAAAGCACATGGCTAATTCTCACAGGTCATAAAATGAAAGAATAAAAATGCTCCCCCTCTTCCAATATGTCCTGCCCACTATAATGTCGTGGTTTTGAGTGGCAGGCACGTATGTGCATGTACTCACTTCTTATTTTTCCCAAGTTGAGAAAAAACTTGAAACACATAGACAAGTCTGAAATTGTCTTAATCAACGATGATTTGGAAGGTACCAAATTGTGGTGTAACTGTGACAGTATTTTGTCAAAGTGATCTGAATCAGACTATCGCTAACTGCACGGGCCTTTACCCATGATAAAGAGTATCTCATCCCAAGTGATAAACAGAATAAAAAGAATAAACAATAATAAACACTATGAAATTAAATGTTATTAGGAGGTTAATAATTCATGATTTATTACATGTTGACAGTAACTCATTCAAGAGTTCATGCATTCATTGATTCCATATTGTAAGAGCTCACCCTGGTGTAGACACCGGAGATGTAACCCCGAAAAGAGAGCCCTGGTGTCTGTTTTCTCAGAGCTTTGAGCCTAGAAGAGGACACAGTCAAGCAAACTGGAAACTGCAGTGGAGTGGGAGAGAGGCTTGGACAGGGAGATACAAGATGTTACTGGAGCCCCGAGAAGAAGCCACTTACCTAGATTTGGAGGGACTGGTAGGATTCCTGGAGGAGGAATGCCCAAGCTAAGACCTGAAGAATGAGTTAGCTGAGCAAAGTATTCATAGGGACAGGTGAACAGTGTTCTAAGGAGAAGGAAACACATCTCTGCAGGCCTGCTGAACTGGAGAAAGTTTAGTATGACCAAAGATCACCAGGAGTGTGATGGCAAGAAGGGAGACGAGAAATGGTACCTGGGGGCAGATCATTCAAATGCCTGTAAACTTTGCTGAGAGTACGAAACTTATTCTAAAGGAAATGGGGAGCCATAGAAAATTACATGCAAGCGAGACAATCAGATTTGCTTTAAGCTGTGATCCAGAGAGTAACTTGGAGACGGAGGCAGAGGGACCAGTTGAGAGTCTGTTGGATTAAGCTATGAGTGAGTAACCGTGGCCTGAACCAGGCTGTTGGCAATGGATGTGGAGAGAACTTGACAGATAATCTGCTCTACAAGCATAGAATCTTCCAGACTTGGAGGTTGATGAAAATGGCTGAAAGGCATGGAGGAGGGATCAGGAGAGCCCAGGGCGGCCTCAGATTTCTGTACCACCCCACCACATACCTGCAGCCCTTACCACTTGCATGCCCCGTGATTCTAACCAGGAGCATTTGCTTGTCTGTGCTGGAGTGGGCTTCCATGTGGCGGGTCAGCAATTTGGGAGCATGAACACCTCGGAGGAGGAGCTCTCCAGAGATGACTGGTAAGTGTTGGTGGAAAGTCCCTTAACCCCCAGTGTTTGCGGGGGACAACTCTGAGGCTTGTTGCACGTGCAAGTCCCAGCAGGGTGGATCCCCAGACACCCACAGAGGGGACTGGCCCCTCTCCAGCCCTGCTTCCCCTCCTCTACTGCTTCTCCCCCTCTTCCACTCTCCCCCTCCTCCCCCTTCTCCCCAGGGGGCTCCATTAACATCCTACACACTAGACGGAATCTCTGCTCTGCTTCTGGAACCCTTTCTTTGCCAGTGGTCTTCAGAATCCTTATTTGTCAAATAAAAAACTAACAGCACCCTCCTTTCATGCTGGAAGGATGTCTGAATTGTGGAAAGGCCCCCAACCTTAAGGTGGGCTCCTCCCTTTCACCCAGGCCTTCCTCACAACTTCAGGTGACCCCGACCCTCTCAGCTTCAGGACCAGCAGAGACACAGGACTTTGTCCAGGAGCAGACACAGGGGCCTTGCCCACTTCCCCATGGCTTATCTTATTCACCGCTTCTGAAATGAATTTTTGTAAACACTTGTAGCTTGTTCTAAGAACCTTAGGAAAGTTGCTCATCATCTTTGAACCTAAACACCTTCATCCCTTGACTGAAGACCAGGAAGCCCATTTAATCTTTGCTTACTCAGTAATCAGAATCATTAGTCAATTGTAAAGCATATAAGTAGACAAAGAAAACCTCACTTGATGTCCATTACAGCATTATTTTCAGTAACAAAACAATAAAGATAACTTAAATGATAGGCAAATTGTGGTAGATTCATGATGGAATAATGTACACACCTTCAAGTCATATTTCATAAGAATATATAGTAAGTACTTCTACCATTTTTTTTTTTTTTTTTTTTTTTTGCGGTACGCAGGCCTCTCACTGTCATGGCCTCTCCCGCTGCGGAGCACAGGCTCCGGACGCGCAGGCTCAGCAGCCATGGCTCACGGGCCCAGCCGCTCCACGGCATGTGGGATCCTCCTGGACCGGGGCACGAACCCGTGTCCCCTGCATCAGCAGGCGGACTCTCAACCACTGCGCCACCAGGGAAGCCCCAACTTCTACCATTTTTAACCCAAATAAACCAATTTTACAAAACACTACAGATGATTTGACTCCCAACTCTGCAGGTATAGATATGGGTAAAGAAACAGAAATATGGAAATAAATATAAATAATTTTTTAAAAAAGCTCTAAGAATACACATCAAAATATTAGATGTTATCCTTGCTGTGTAGTAGAACTCAGTGGTTCAATTATTCCTTCATATTTTTATGTATTCCCTAAATTTTCTGCAGTGAACATATATGCTAGCACACATACAGGTCATTTTAAAATATTAGAAAAAATGGCAGTCATAGACCGTGAAGGGTTTGTCTTGTTCATTTTCAAACATCAGCTTTAATTATTTGGCTACATCACAGCCAGGCCCTCCTTCTCCAAGAGAAGGAAAAGATGCCGAGGGGTTAAGTGAGCTTATTGAAGTGAGAGAAAGAGATAGTGTCAGCCTCAGTGCCTCACCCTGCCACAGAAAGTGGAGCTTATTAAATGTCATCTTCTGGAGGCCAAATGGGACACATACAGCTGAAGAAGTGAAATCCCTCCAGTTCTCCCTCTGCTGATGATTTAAAAATGTAGAAACTCAGCACACTAATTCAGGTGGTCTCACCCTGAAGTTTTGGAGCAGAACACGTAAATGAATTCTCACATCACTAAAATGTCATCACATTTTATAAAAATGTACCGTCGTTGGCCTGCTTTTCCCACCTACGCAGTTTTTCTTGGCTGCATTTCAGGACGGCCTTGTCTTGTTTCTCCATCTTTCCTTGATTCCTCTGTGCCCCCTCTCCTTCCACTGAGGACCACGCAGTTCCAAGCTTTGCCCACCTCCGCTGGCCCCAGAACTCTAGACAAGTGTGCGGGTCCAAGCCCCACAAATGGCCCACATAATCCTTGATGCAAAATAAACGCAACCCAAGGACGAACATTTGGTTGTTTTCTGGACTCACTTTTTTCCTACAAATATAGTCAGTGGAGTACTTTGCAGCTAGGCTGGAGCTCTGTACCGACTTTGCAGCCGTTTGGCACCCGTAAGCTCCTTGTTGCTAGCTTCCTTTCTAGTGGATGGCCTCTACCTGATCAGAATGAGGGTTTCTTGGGCTTTTGAACCTGGAAAAGGGCAGCCAGGATGCCTGACTTCAGATGTCAGTTTGGAATTTACTAGGAGCTAAAGCTCTACTCCAGGCCTCCCCTCTAGAATGAAAATTAGGCAGGAGTGAGTGATCACAGGCACTTCTGGACTGCAGCTGGGAATACCTAGAAAACAGTGGGGGCATTAAAGCCATAGGATGAACGTGACCCCTGATATATATCTAGAGCATGAGCTCACATGAAATTGTCACTGCTGTGTATCTCTATGCTACGGACAACCTTATGGATCTATGAAAATGGTCAGTGCTGGCTCCAGCCAAAAATCAGCGGTGCAATTTGAAGCATGACTCCCTGGTTCTGTGCCATGCCCCTCTGCTAAGCCCCCTCTAATCATGAGAAAATTAAGCACATTTTCAGAGACCCCGGGGTTTCACAACTACAGTTGGATCGACCACAAATAACACAACTAGTTCCCAGGTTTCCAAGGTCTTTGGGTGTATTACCTGGAGCTGCCATTAGAGGTCAGCAGTAGCCAACTCCCTGAGAGACGGCTCCCACTTGGCCAACTTCTGAAGTCTAGAACATTCTTCAGGAAAGCGTTTCTGTGGTTTTAGTGTCCTCACCAACAGCACTAGTAAAGCTATTGGTAACTTGAGCTTTTCTGGTGTTTTCATTCCAGATTTTCTTCTAAAACAATATATTCAGTAATTCAACAATGTCTATTAAGTTGCTAGGTTTTCATTAAGACACACATAGGTGCTGATAAGGGGGTGGTTATTGAATAGGGGACCTGTGCTGCAGGGGGTGGGGTATCTGACAGGGTGGGAGCAGAGCCTGGCCGTAAAACCCATAACACAATACTGACCTGAAACAAGGATGTGGGTGGTAGCTTCAAAACCTCTGGGACCACACATAATGTAGACCACCCCACAGCCAGGGAAGGTTCTACAAAGAGGCCATAAATAAATGTATGGACACGAGAAGATGCCCATGCCATATTGTTGAGTGGGTGAACCAGTTTAATGAAAAGCCTGTGATGCGTGATCTTACTGTGTATATACACACACATGAAACTTTTTAATATGAATCTTCAGAGTCCAGAACCTAATAGGCATTACGTCAGGGGAGTAAGGTAGTGATGGGTTTCTAAGGTAGCTCTAGAAATTTCCCTTTTAGATAACAGAGAAAACCTCACCTTTCTGGTGACTTCCCCGTGGCCTCCAGGAGGTCCTGGCTTCTCTATTTCCCTGGTCTCCAATATTGTCTCTCCAGCTGGAGTGCAAGGAACCTGAGGCTGGGATTGAGTCCGGTCGGGGACCGTGGCCCCAGCACCCAGTGCAGTTGACCATCCAGGCAGGAGTTCTCACGGTGTCCCTGAGCGGAGGAACGGAAGGCGGGGTATGCAACATCCACCTGCCTAAGCACCGACTGGAGTGTGAGCTGCCCTGGGGGCTCCCAGTGGGGGTGGCTCTCCTTCTCCACGTGGCCCCTTCCCACGCCTCCAGGTGGAGATTCATCCGTGGGCAGCCACCCAGAGGACCTGAGACAGTGGTCAGCTGGGACCATCTCTGGGCAGGGCAGGTGCAGGAGCTGCAGGGGTCAACCCCACTTCCAGGAATTTGTCCAGAGAACACAATGTGTGAAGTCACATGTGCGTTGATACACATGGCATCATGGACAAAACTCAGGGCTCGCCTAAGTGTCCACGAGCAGGGCACTGACTAAGTAACCCCGTCTCTGGTGTAGTATGCATGTTGGAGTACCCCAGGCATGACAAAGGGGATGGCTGTCTACATGAAGTGCAGACAACAATTGCTCCAGAAGTTTGTTAAAGACAGATTCTTGACTTCCATACTCTGCGAGATTTTGATTTAGTAGAACAAAAAGCCCACGAATCTGCACCTCTGGTAATTCATTGCACACCTGGTGGGGGCCCATCTTTGGGAAACACTAAAGCAGCTGTGTATTAATTGGCACAGAAAGGCAGGCGTGCGAAAGCAAAGATCCACAGAATGAAAACACATGGAAAATCGTCTGAAGGATTACAGATCCAAAAGCTTATTGTGCTGGGGTATTAGTGGAGAATTTTTACAGTGAATCCGTTTGCAATTTTTTGTTTGTTTGTTTGTTTACCTGTATTTTCCAAATTTCTAACAAGAGGTTTGGGTGACTTTTGTAAAAAGGAAATGATAAAATCTAAAACCAGAATCACCGTCTTGCTTCTCTGGTGGGCATTTGTAGCATGGCTGGGGAGAGCTGATCGGTGACGGGGTGGGGTGGGGGGGCGGTGGAGGGGCAGCAGGGGGGCTGGGATCCTCTACCTCCTCTTTCTAAGAATTTCAGTCCCCAAGCTGGACATGGGACTGTGTCCTGCCTCCTCTTTCTAAGAACTTCAGTCCCCAAGCTGGACATGGGGCTGTGTCATCCTTCAGTTTTAGAGGTGACCTTTTTTCCTGAGTCACATGAAAATCAGATGAATCGATATTTCTCACTTCACACTGTACTTTTTTTCTCATGTAATTTTTCAAAAATCATTTAACACTTGCTAAATGGCATCTGTGTAAGATGGGACTGTGTCTGATGTGATGTGCATGTCTATATTTAGCTATTGTAGGTTTGACCTATCAGAATTTCCAAGGGACCCACACAGCGTGAAAAGAGTACATACACCTGAAACAATCGGAGAGGCCCCAGCCAGGTAGGACTGTAGACTTTGGAACCAAAATCAAACGTCAGTTCCAATCTTTATATTGTCTGGAAGACGTGGGGGCAAAGTGAATGTAACCTCTCTGAGCCTGGCATCCCTCGGTATCCAGGGATAATGACGATGAACGAATCAGCATAGAATGGGATGACGGGAAGCCCAGGCGGTGTCTGGTCCTGAGCAGGAGCTCAGCAACCGTCCACTCCTTGTCGTCTGGGCCAAGCCCTCCCCTCACAAGGACAGGAATCTGCTGCACTAAAGCCTGCCTCAGGCACCCGTGTGCGTGGGCCCCGTGCTCTGCTCGGCCGTGTCACTGCCACACGCTTCTCTCCAGCCAGAGGCCACGTCCACAGCACTGCCCTCATCTGCTTTGTTTTCATTCCACCTCGTCCTGTTTATCCAGTCTGGGGGGGCTTCCACCATGAAGTATTCTGCTCTTCACACCTCCTCTTCCGAAGGTTCAGAATGTTATTTATCGAACAGGGAAAGGAAAGGAAGTGTCTCTATGCAGGTCTCTCTGGAGGACCTTAATGCTTGGTGGAGGGAAGATTCGAGGAGAAAACCCAGTGTTCCTGATTTTCCCAGAGAATCAGCCTTCCTGGACTGAGGCAGTCAATCCATGGGGTGTCCCCAGCTCCATGTCCTGGACCAGGAGGCTACAGCCCTCCTCTCAGTGGACTTGAGTGTAGGGCCGAGAGATGCTAAGTGCACAAAGCAACGGTGGAAATTGCAGGACAGAGTCCGAGCTACGCTGGTTACCAAGGAGTTTTCTCCTCATATCAAAGTACCTTTGGTTGCCAGAGAAGGTCAGCAAAGAAAGGAGTCGTGACCCCTGCTCTTGTGGGATCTCAAGGCATTTGTGTATCCTTGTCCACAAAGCTGGCAAAGAAAGAAGACAGGAAGCTCAGAGTGGCCAGCGGGACTTCCAGGAAGGGGTCTGGCTGGAGAGGGTTAAGACATGGGGCTGGATGATGGAGTTGGACCAGAACACGGCATGGGCAGATGTGAGGCAGGTCTACAGACATCAAGGAGGGAGTTGGCCTCACCGTGGAACGTCATGGAGAGCTGGTGAAGATTCTGCAGCCGACAGGACAATATGGACATTGGGAGAAAACACGCGAGCATGGCTGCTCCACTTTGAGATCTCCGGTATTGCCAGAGTTGGAATCTGCCATATGAAAGTGGATGATGGTGACGATGGTGATGATGGTGAGTAGCGGTCTTGTAACTGGTACTCAGGAGAAGAAGCAGAATCTCATCCCCCACGTTCCGTCCCAGGCTCAGCCTGCATCTCCCTCCAAACGTCCACATCATCCGATTTTGATAGTAATTCCTTCCTTACATTATTTCACACTTGAACTGTAGTTTAAGTCTCTTCTAATGTATAAGTCCCTTCCCCATCCTTTTCTTTTTATTTCAATGTATCCATCAAAGACGTAGTTTCCAAGGTTTTTCAGGCTGCCCCCTCGTGGCACATTCAATGCCTTCCCCTGCATTTCCTGAAAATTCCTGCATTTCCTGAAAATTCCTGCATTTTCCTGATCGGACTTGTGCCAGATTCCTTGCCAAGAGCTGTGGTATTGTTGTGAGGAACATTTTTCAAAGATTATTACCAAGACTCTCTCCTGACTCATCAAATAAAAATTGTGTTTTTAAATAAGTCCACAAGAGGTTCTGGTGCATGGTCATGGTAGACAGCCACCGTAAAGATGCTCCAAAAGCTTGTTTCTTCCCTCCAAAAACAAGGTCCAAAAGGGAGGGGATAGGGCAGAAAAAGCCCCTACCTCCCACCCCACTTCCCTTCCCCTTGGGATCCTACAGCACTAGAAAGAATTTTACCATTGCCATACTTTTCCTTCTGATATATTTTCCCCAAGATACCTTATGACTCTCTTCTTATCTTTTGTACTGGGGTTTTGAATCCAATGAAAAATTAGTATACTAAAACATAGCTCTATAAAAGAACTCTATAATACAGCTGTCAGAACACAAGGCCCGAGCTCCCTGAGACACACCTGCTTTCCGCCTCCCTAGAGGCTCTGTGCTCTGTGAGGGAGAATGTTGGTCCAGGGCCCCGCCCGGAGATCCGAGTTCAAGTCCAGCTCTTCCATTTCACGCTCTGACTCTCTTTTCCTTATTAGTGCACTAGGAAGGCTAAACGCTCTAACTTCTGAATTCTCTTCCAGTTCAAACATTCTATAAATCCGGGGTTCTGTTTCTTTTTAACACAGGGCAGTTAATAGAGTGACAGCAGGGGCTCAATCCATAAACTGAGAAGGATGGAAACTCAGCAGGCCCACCAAGGCCCCCCACCCCTAGTGCTGTGTCTGTCACCATCCATGTTCAATAAATGACAACTGAATGAACTTATTTCCTCATCTGCACTCAGTTAGTGCGATACACGTGGTTTCATGGCTGGAAATCACAAGATGACTTTTGTTTGTTTTGGTCCAGATTGTTTAGATATCAAGGCTGTCTTATACGAAGTATTTGATCAGCCTCCTCCAGAAGGGGCGGTCTTCCAGTCTTTTTGAACAATAATATACTGCACCTCAAATATTTTGTTTTCCCGGAGTTTAAAACTCCCTTCTTTGTTAGGTTGCTTATTTTTCTATATTCCTATGATCAGTTCATCTCCCAGACGTCCACAGTTGAAAAAGTAAGACAATTAACTTGTATACATTTCAGAGAGAACTTCCCAGTTATAAATCTGGGAGGGACAGTATATTAGCTTTCTGTGGCTGTGTAACAGAGTACCACAAATTTAGTGGCTCAGGGAGACACTTTGATTCATTCACAGGCTCCGTGGGTCAGGAAGTCCAGGCACAGTTTTGCCGTGGCCTTTGCTCAGGCTGAAGCCAAGGGCCAGCCGGGGCCGTGGTCTCAGGTCTGAGCCCACTTCCAGGCTTATTCGGGCTGTTGGCAAAGTCAAGTTCCACGTGGTTGTGGGATTGACGTCCACGTTTTCTTGATGGCTGTACGCCACCCCGGGGTGTCCTCTGTGGCAGGGCAGTTTGTATCCTCAAGGCTAACACGACTCATCACCATCGGCTAAGATGGAGTCTTCTCTAAAGTAGGGTAATCACAGGCGCGATCATCCCACCACTGTGCGTGTAATGGAACCCAATCACAGGATCGAGAGCCAGTGGCGCTCACCATCTCACTCGCACTCGGGGCAGGGGGATCATACAGGGTTTGTACACCAGAGGGTGGGATCCTGGGTCACCTTAGAGGTGAGGATGAGGATGGCCTGAGAGCCAGGTGGACACACCAGGGCCTGTGAGCACCTGGCCTGCCCTAAGATCTCTCTGTGCGCTCTTCATCTTTCCTCTTAGCACTCTTGGCCCCTGCGAGTCCGCAGCTTCTATCAGCAGTTTCAGGCCCAGAGGAGACGATGGTCTTTCTCTCCAGTTAGGACATCCTACTGAGGGATTCTGAATGGCCCAGACAGCAGGCCAGGGCTTGGGAACCAGGACTGGCCCAATCTGTGGCCATGGGGGCGGGGCTGTTGGAAGAAGTGGGTGAAACCGAGCATCCCTGCCTCGGGGGACACTGAATCTCACAGGTTCTTTAGGTCTTTGAGAGTCTGAGACCAAACACATCAAATCCCTCAAAATCAACTCTCTCCGCTCAACCCCTGAGTTTGGCTAATGGAACCACTGAGTACCAGATTCTGCCTGCCATCCTTTCCTCTGGCCTCACCAGCTCCATCAGCACCCCCACACACACACACTCGTTTGCATTCTGTTGCAGGTTGGGGTCCCAGAGGGCAGATTTTGAGGTGGAGATTAGCACACAGGTGGATCTGATTAGGAAATACCTTTGGGATTAGCACCTGTGAAGCAGGGTAAGGAAGAAGGAGGGGGCAGAGGGAGAGGTGAGCTGTGATGCACACCCAGCGCCAGCCTCGGCCAAGGGGGTGGGCAGCCCTAGAGTTAGGGTGGGCCTTCTGAGTTGATCCGGGATGGGATGAGATGGCCAGTCCTTTATCCTCCCAGACTGACCACTCACTGAACATGGGCCACTGGAAAAGGAGGTGCCCTTGGGCAAGGGGGTCTCTGAGCCCCTGAAGCCACCGAGAATTGGAGGGTGTCCACCTACAGCCCTCCCCACAGCTGGAGCCAAGGGCCTTCCCTAACTGGGGATCCAGACGGTGCTCTGTAGTCCCTCCACATTCCCCCACCTGCATCCCTCCTCTGTTTTCAGAAAGGCTGCCTAGTGCAGGCCCTTATAATCAGCTCTTCATTCTCTCGTCTGCTGGGCTCCTTCCTTCTCGGCCAAACTCTAAATCTCTTCCGTTATCACGTCAAACCACTGTTCAAAAATTCTTCATGGGGTTTCCCTGGTGGCGCAGTGGTTGAGAGTCCACCTGTCGATGCAGGGGACACGGGTTCGTGCCCCGGTCCAGGAAGATCCCACATGCCGTGGAGCGCCTGGGCCCGTGAGCCATGGCCGCTGAGCCTGTGCGTCTGGAGCCTGTGCTCCGCAATGGGAGAGGCCACAACAGTGAGAGGCCCGCGTACCACACACACACAAAAAAAATTCTTCATGTCTCCTAATTTCCAACAAGTTCAAGTTCCTAAGTCTTAGCTAAGCTCTGAGATCCTTTACCATCTGACCTCACCAATATTTCCAGGATTTTCTTCTACATTTTACCCATCAACCTTCCTCCTCATCACAGTGTCAAGTTTCTGTTTTCCAAGCCCACTTTTCCTCATCCTTTCTCCTTCTTGACATTTCCCCACCCCCTCGTCCTCCTCCACCACCTTCTACCATGAAAACCCTGCCCACCCTTCACTGTGTTGCCGTGAAAGAACTTTCCTCCAGGGATGACCATAGCCCAGAGTAATCGCATCTTCCCCAGATCTGTTAAATTCTTCTTCAGGGCAAGAGCAATTTATGCTCTTGATTTAACACCAAGTATTCTAGGGGATCAACTACTGTGTACACTGTTGATTTAGGTCTCCCTAAAAGCAAGGTCCTGAGACAAGGACGCGGGGGCAGGGGTCCACGTGGAGGGGATGCCAGTGGGTGGAGGAGGGAGTGACGAGACGAAGCAGAACAGGGAGAACACCTGACAAGGTGTCAGTGGGCGTTACTGCCTGGGTGCCTGGAGCCTGGCCTCACCCAGGAACCTCTGAGGAACCACAGAGACCACCTGGGAGTCATCCACTGGAGGACAGGGAGCCTGGGGCCCTGACCAGTGAAGCCCATCGGCCCCGAGGGCTGACCCTGCTGCTCCTGGGAGTGTTGGCTCCCCTGACTGCCAGGTTGCAGGTGCTCATGATGGAGCAAATCAGAGGAGACCTTCAGGAAGTTGCTCTGAGCAGGAAGCCGTAGATGCTGGAAACTGTGGCCACTCCACTCCCCGCCTGGATGGTGATCGATGAATTCGTTCATACCGTTAAATGGAATATTGCCTGAAGAAATGATGTCACAGTCATCAGCGATTGTAGCCACCAGCCAGTGGTGAGCTGGTGAGCCCTGAGGGAACTCAGGAAGGAAAAGAACACCTGCCATCCAGCAACCATCAGACGCATCACTTCCTATCGTGAGCCCTGAGGGAACTCAGGATGTGAAAACACAGGATACCCAGATAGCTGAGGTGCACATCAAAGGAATGATTTCAGTGAGCCCAGACTCTTGCAGCGCTAAATTCCTTAACTTGAGATATCTGGTTTTCTGGAATTAGCGGTGATCTCAGACTACCTGCCCTTTGTTGCAAAACTCCTATATATCCTGGCTCCCCTCTCACCTGCCCAGGGCAGTTCTCTCAGGGTTACTTGAGGTGATGCCTCCTGGGCTTGAAGTCCTAAAAATTCCCGCCGAATAAAACACAACTCCCAACTTTTAGGTTGTGAATAATTTTTTAGTTGACAATTCTGGGTTCCCCACGGACCTCCATGCTACACGTAAAGGGCACTCGGCCAGTACACATTGATGTTGCGTAGAGTCTGGGGAAAAGCACGTGTGTTTTCCTTACAAGTTCACACAGGACACTCCCACCACCAGGTGTGCGGGTTTCCCACACCAAGCGATTCTGTCACATCAACAGCTGTGCTACAATGCGGTTCAATTCTGATATCAGACAAAGTCAGTGCATACCCCACAGGTTCTACAAGACTGACCCCCCTCCCCATTTCAGATGCCAATCACAATCCAGGTTGTTACCTGTGTTTCTCACCAACAGGCTACAAATTGGGGTTCCCATGTTCCCCTCCTCAGGTTCAATAATTTGCTAGAAGTGTTCATAGAACTCTGGGAAATATTTACTTAAGTTTATCCGTTTATTATAAAGGATGTAATGAAGAATACAGATGAAAAGCCAGGTGATGAGATACATAGGGTGAGTTCTGGAAGATTCTGGAGAGCAGGGGCTTCCGTCTCCACGGAGCTGGAGTGGATCACCTTCCTGGCACGTGGATGTGTTCACCAACCCATACATTCTCCAAACCTCGGGCTTTGGGGATTTTTTTAGAGGCTTCATCACGTAGGTATGATCAATTATTAACTCCATTTCCAGACCTTCTCCTCTTCCCAAGGGATGACGGATGGGACAGAAAGCTTCGAATCATGGCTTGGTCTTTCTGGCAACCAGCCCCCATCTTAAAGCTCTCTGGGAGCCCACCAAGAGATGCCTCATTAAAACAAAAGGCAGGAAATTCCAAGGGATTTAGGAGCTCTGTGTCGAGAACCAGATCAGGGCTTCCCTGGTGGTGCAGTTGGTTGAGAGTCTGCCTGCTGATGCAGGGGACACGGGTTCATGCCCCGGTCTGGGAAGATCCCACATGCCGCGGAGCGGCTGGGCCCATGAGCCATGGCTGCTGAGCCTGCGCATCCCGAGCCTGTACTCTACAACGGGAGAGGCCACAACAGTGAGAGGCCCGCGTACTGCAAAAAAAAAAAAAAAAGAACCAGGTCAAAGGCCAAATATAAAACATAATTTCCTTATCATTTAGGAAATTACAAGGTTTTAGGAGCTCTGTGCCAGAACCAGGGGCAGAGACCAGAATGAAGATTTTTCTATTATTTCACAAACAGACATCGGAAGGATGGAATAGGACTCCACTCAGTGGTCTGCTGACTCTGCCAGTGACCACTGTCCTGCCTCAGTCGCCCCACCCTTGGCCCTGCTGACTTACCTCCTAACTCTCTAGCCAACCTTATACTTCTCCATTGCGAGCTTTCATTCCTCTTCAAGCTGCCATGCCCTGCATTTATCCTACATTCTTTCCTTCCTCTAAATATGGCTCTCAGTTGACCTGTAATAATAATCGTAATAACTATTATTATTCATCCATTAAACTGGCTCTTGGTCGAATCCAGGCCTTGTTCCAGAGACGGGAATGGAGTATGCCTGAGGCTTATCTTCTGCTGCTAACAGGTCGACAAACAGAAATGCAGTGCACTGTCAACGATGAAAAACAAAGCAGATTACGGAGATTTTAAAAATGCGGGCCTAGGGTCATCATTGATGAGGTGGCTGGGTCAGGGGTCTCCAACGGCATAATATCTGAGTACAGACATATCTTTATCATCAGTTGTGAAAAGTGAGGTTTAAGGAGTGACTCTTCCAAGGTCACACATCTAAGAACTGTGATAATTGGACCTTGCTGCCAGGTCTTCACCAAAGCCCCAATTTAATAAGTTGTCCTGAGCCTTTGGCGGAGTGGGTGAAGAGGGACAGGCCTGCAGAGGTTCAAGTTATCTTTTATGATGAAGGAAAAGGAGACTGTTCTCCTCGCTTTGTCTTCAGGAAATAATCTCTCTTAATAATTTACTACTCGTGTTTAAACAAGATCAAGATGCATTGCCGCATCCAAATGATAAAAGAATTGACCATCTCCCACGGAGTCTACTTGCCATTAAAAAGGATAAAAGAAGAAGGGGCAGGAGTTGGTCCACATCTGGGCCGTCAGGCTCCTAGAAGAAGTGTTTCCCTTGGGCGAGGTAACGTGGGCCTAATACGAACTCCAGCTTCCTCTGTATGTGCCCTATTGTGGCTTCGGGGGCCTTGAGTGGAGCACACGAGAAGTCCCTTAAATTTCCAAGCTTCCTGGTTATATGATATTGATTTAGTTTTTTTTCTATTTTATGTCCTGTAATTTCATTTTCAGGTTCATAAACCATATAGTACCAAACACAGGCTGTTTCAAATATAATGAGACTTCTCAGAACCTTAAAAATGCTTCTCGTTTCTTTCAGCTTCATTTTACAATAGCGAGATCATCTTATATTTAGACCCTTTTTAGGGTGATTGGGTTGGGCAATTTTTCCAGCGGGGACACAGAGTGTGTATTTCCAAATGCAATTCGTGCATCCCATCCCATCACCCACCGACAGTCAGGACGGGCCAGGCCTGGCTTTAGCTGACAAGGATGAGACTGGGTGCAGTGGTAAGTTTAATTCATGAACAGCTGTGCTGAGTTTTATCTTAATATCATGGGTGTCGGCTGTGTCACTTGAATGTCCCCACCAGGTAGCACAACACCTAAAAGAGGTGAGGGAGAGAGGGAAGAGGTCTCGGGCTCTGGAGCTCAGTTCTGCCCACAGATCACAGACTCTGCTCTTCGCAGGGGCGTTTGCCAACCCCGAGGGGTTCTGCTTCAAGCCCTTGTGAGGAGAAATCTGTGGGTAATTTACGAGGACAGCTAGGTTAGGAGAGGCTATTGCCCCAGGAGGAGTGGTGGTTACCTGTTTCCTGCCTGCACTTTTACCTGTTGTTAGCAACTGTGTCCACACTGATCAAGGCGAATATCTCGGTTACTCCCAACTTGACTGTCAGCAGGGACCGTGCGAGATCCAGCCCTGGGGCAGTAGTGGCCAAGGTTACACACATCATTAGGTGAACACAGACACCTGCGTCACGCGTGTCCAGAAGTGGAGGGGGCTACAGGCTTGGCCCCGATGGCTCAGTCACTGACCAGGGTCCAGAGACAGAGGTCTGTGGGACAGGTTCTCTTCCCACAGCCGAGAAGGCCCTGGCCTTTGAGGTTTCCACGATTCAAGGAGGTTCCGGCCTCCAGAGAAGGCGGGGGAGGCAGCTGCTGGAGGGCACAGGGAGCCTCCGTGGGCTCAGCTCGTGACATACGAGCTGCTGACGGTCCTGCCAATGTCTGAATGAAAGTTTATGTGCTGACTCATGGGGCAAGGAGAGAATTTTAGAGTCAGGATGTGAAAGTTCTTTTTCTTTCCATGTTGGAGGTCATTACAGGCGAGCTCTGTTCCCGAGGAGCGGCCGGCCCACAGAGCAGGACTATTTATTGCTACTCAGGTGAGTTTCCTGCCGAGGGCCCTGGGTTTCATCCTGGATGACATGACGCTAAATCAATTAGCCCACAGAACACAAGTCGCGCCTACGACTCCTGCTGAGGGTCTAGTGGGGGTCCTGACTGACCCATCCTTCAAGTCCTCCCCCATGTGCTCCAGCTCCTAGGTTGACGTCACCTCCTAACTGCTTCCGCACATGGCGGACCTCGCTCTGTCCTACCCTCATCTCAGGGCTGGATACTGGAAAGTCCTGCTTTCGGCTCTGCCTGTGCTCAGTGGACTCCCCCTGCCCACGTGCCCACCCCCTGCTCACCCGCATCCCCTGGGGCACACTGGCCTCGCCAGCCTCAGGCTCCTTTGTCCTCCTCTGCTCCAGCCCACAGCTTCCCCAACTTGGCTGAACATCGGAGCAGCTTAAAAATGCGGATGCCTAAGTCCCCGGCTGTGTCTCCAATGTAATGGGTCTTAGGTGCATCCTGGACGGGAATGTGTTTTAAAAGTCACTCCACAGTGACTGCAGTATGCAGCCAGGGCTGAGAACCACAGGCATTCCGCTGTGGTCCGTGTCACCAGCCAAGCCTTGGGGTCTTGTTCAATGTCACTTCCTCAAACAATCCTTACTAGTTTGCCAAACCAAACCCATTTCTGAGTTTTAGTCTCTTGATACAACTTTTTCCTTCATGCCCCTACTCACAACGTGAGTTATGTATTCACAAATGTCATCTTTTGTTTCATACCTATCTCCTCGTGTCAGGGATCATGCCCACTTCAAGTGTCAAAGTCATCCACGGCCAGCAGCGAGCCCGCGAGGAGGTGGGTGTCTCCGAGTGCACGGATGGAAGGAAGGACAGTGGAAGAGGCAGCTGCATCCTGGGTACCACAGGAGACTGGCTCACTGCAAGGGTCGCCATGGTGTGTATCCCAAATCACCCACAGACGGTCATGGGTTTCTAGCTTTGGGACCGCGTGGGTGCTTTGTGAAACCAGAGTGGGGCTGAGTGGAGAAACATGGTGGTAAGAAGGGCTCAGCTGAGTGGAAAGCAGAGGCTGAACTGCCTGCCAGGTAGATGAGCACCAAAAGAAGGCTAAAATGCAGTCTTGAGTCCCAGAATCAGCGGCCTCTGCACAGATGACACTTTAATTCTCAATGAAATGTGACTTTTCCAGAAAACAAGCCTCGTCTGTAGCTGCAGCTTCACACACCCCATGGCACACAGGTGCCCGTTTCTGAGCACGTGATGCCCTTTAGAGAATGTGTGGCCCCCACGGCTAAGTCAGACACGACAGCGCATTGGGGCTGCCATGCAAGGGGCAGCAGGCTTTATGTCTTGAGTTGGAACCTCCAGATTCAGAAAGACTTGGGTTCAAATTTTGTCTCCACCAGGCACTTCCTGTTGGCTTTGGCTGAGTGACCTCATCTGTTTAAGCCTCAGCATTCTCTTTCATAGTGTGATCATCCTGGCCGAGCCCCCAGAGGGCTCTTGGGAGGATTCTTTGAATCATCCCCTAGCCACACCACCCAGAGGACTTTATCCCACTGTCTGGCACTTAGTAAACCCTCAGTAGATGCTCAGCGCTTTCAGAGAGGGAAAAGCCAGTGCAAGCTGGAGCAGGTAAGTGCAGCAGGGCGGTAGGGCCAGTGTTTCCTGGCACTGTTTCTGATTGAGAACTGCCATTCTGCTATTACAGTTCAAAGGGGAGCCAATCTGGGAATACGGTCTGCAACCTGCGCTCTTCCTTCACGGGATCTCACCCCAGCGCAGGCACAGAGGGGAAAAGGAAGTCTCTACAGCACTAAAGCAACCTGTTGCTCCCCCTTTGCTCCCTTCCATCTGGGTTTTTTTAATCCCAGCCCCCAACTTCACCAGATCTTGGAATGAGAAGTGGTCCCCATCAGCTATTTCAGAGGCTGTGAACAGAGTCTGCAAGACGCAAAGATTCTGGATTCAAAGCTGGTGAGCATTACATTTAAAGCAAAAGTTCAGGTGGAGAGGAAAACCAGACCCATGCATACACTGTTTACGGACACCAGCATTTAGTCTCTTTGTAACCACAAAAGTCTGTGTTCGCAGTTGTCATCTGTACTCTTCCATTTAGGCAGGGAGAAAAGAGGCCACGTCCCAAACCGACAGGATTTTGAGGGCTGATCACAGCACTCACAAAGCCCTTCCTGTGCCGAGGGCCGGGGGGATGGTGCACAGACATGAGAGCATGCATGTGTGCATGCGTGCGCGCGTGTGTGTAAATGCGCACGGCTGTACTTTGGGTTGGGTTCCCCCAGAAGCACAGCCTGAAGCCAGGAGTCAAGTGCAAGGAATTTAGTCGGGAAGTGACCCCAGGAGTCCCTGGTGGAGGCAAGGTCTGCTGTCAAGTGCAGGGGCAGCGTGGTTCAGTCCCTCGGGGAGCTGCAGGGGCTGGTGTAGGACACACTTAATAGTGGTCCTTATCCACATACGGCCAGTCTCTCATTGTCTCTGGTTTGCTGTGTGACCCAGAAAAAGCCTCAAGACAGAGACACCCAGGTGACAGCAAGCTCCCCACTTCCACAGGTAGAGCAAGTGCATGGCATCTGCTGAAGGTACAGGTAGATGTCTTGTCAGGGAGAGTGGCCCAGAGCCTCCCTGGGCACCTGTAAACCGGGGAACAGCAGAGACACAGCTTTGCTCCAGCAAATGCAGCCATCAGATGGGGTCACCTGGGCCTCTCCCGCATCAGCAGTCCTCTCTCCTTCATTCTCCTTAATCCAGCCTTCTGTGTACTCGTGAGCCCACCAAACATGGGACTCTGGTTTTGTAGCCAAAAGAAAACAAAGCCCAGTTTCCCATTAAATGGAGGAAGGGCCTTGCTTGGTGCTCAATCCTGTCACATTTTTGTTCGTTCGTTTTTGAAAGCAGGACCTCAGAACCAAGGTCCTTGTAAAGAAACGTCACCCACTGAGTGTAGGGAGGGGGAGGGAGGGATGCACCCCCTGGGCCGCTGAGGGCATCTCCAGGGGCTGCTGCTCTGGGGCCCTGTGACCCCTAACAACCGCACTCTGAACCTGGGCTGCCCTGGCTGTCACACGCCTCCACCGCTCACATCCCCTACCTGCTGACTTAATCTACAGCTTCTGTGTTACTAATGCTTCTAAGTCAGATATGAAATAAGGCCAGGTAACTTTCCTTAACTCCCAGCAACAATTTTTGGGAAAAAGCAGTGTTTTTTCTTATATTTTTCTAGCACATGAGGAAGATTTAATAGCTTTCTTTTTAAAATTAACATATAGGGAGATAAACCTTTTGGGGGGCATATAGTTCCATGAGTGTTAACACGTGTATAGATCCCTGTGACCCCAGGACACAATCGGGATGCAGCATAACTGCTTCTCCACCCTTCTCCCGACTCCATCTCAGGTAGACATATCTTATCTCCCTCCTCATTTATTTCACTGTAGCAGGAAAATAGCTAACTAACATAAGGCACGTGTGTGTGTCCTGATGTTATCATCAGGAACCTGAAGAAGTTGAAACGTAACTAATAGAAATAAGTTGACTTCAAAAATAAGCGAAGGAGAAGCGTTCTTCGGACATGGTGGAAGTTATGGGGTTTGGAGAGACAGGACTGGGCCCTTGGGAATGTTGTTCTCTCCAAATGTTGTTCTCTCCACTTTGTCTGACCTCAGAATGATGTGCAAGTGGTGGTCCAGGGTGGAGTGCAGGGAGGAGAGCCCTCACAATCAGGGATGCTGGGAGTTTGATTTCAGAGCCAGACTGCTTATCAAGTTCGGGTGCTCTGTGTATCCAGCCTTAGTTCCAGAGGAAGCCAGGAAAGTTCAGGACACAGTGTGCTGCAGAATCAGGCCCAGATGCTGACAATAACCGCGTTAGCAGAGCCTCTCATGCAAAACCAGGTTTTTATGGAACTTGAAAAGCATGACACTAACAGAAAGTGTCATTCATCTTGTGAGTTATGGTTGCCTGTAAAATAGAATGCAGAATTCTTTCCCCATGAAAGACAAAATGTTTATCTTCTACTTCCTTGGTTTTTCTTCCTTTTGGTCTTTTAAATGTGAATCCCCATCTTTACCTAAGCTTTATCTTTAAAATTCTAATTTAAAAGAAGAAGAAAGCTGAAGGTTTCTATTTTAATTGTCTCTGGCCAAAATGGGCATTGAGCCACACTCCTTCAAGCTGTGATATTAAAAAAAAAAAAAATTCAGCTAGCCAGAGGTCATTTGTGCTTGCTCCATGACTTGGAGGAAATCTCTACAAAGTATATTGAGGAATCTGTGGACCGAACGACAGTGGGTTGTGTTCAACCCAGCTTTGCCACCAACTCTTCCTCCACTCTCATAAGAGCAACTGCCTGTGTCAGAATTTCGCTTTTCTTGTTTGCAGAACAAGGGGTTTGGGCTAGATGATCGGATCAGGTCGTTTCAGTCTCTAAACATGCATAATTCTTTTCTCTTCTCAGCCTCCACGTTTCCTTCCTCTCTACATAGAAAACAAGTCTTATGCACAGGATCGCATTTGATCCTCAAGCTTACCCAGCAAACGACGCAGTTTCCCCCAGCTCCAAATGGGGAAACTGAGGCCCCTGCGGATCGCCTTGAGTGCTACATCGTCAAGTGAATGAAAACGGAAAGGGGGACACAACTGAAGCCGAAGCATGTTCACACCCACTCTGCTTTCCTGCCACCCTTTGCCTTTCAAAAACAAATATCAGAAAGGAAATTACATTCCAAGACTAGCGACCCCAGGATCATTTATTTTCCTAAGGTGCCTTGGGCAATGAAGGTACTTGGGGTTTAGAATGAACTCCCTGGGAGTAGACCCCACCTGTGGGAATTCTTCCAGCAAGTTCACAGACCGCCTCACATCCACAGCCCCTTCCCAAGGGAGCAGCTCTGACCACTACAAAGCCAGTAAGAGTGGCTGGTACTGGGGGCTTCAGTCTGGGAAGTGGGCAGAGGAAAAGCAAAGACCTAGGATCATTTCACAGGTGGAAAGCACTCAGCTGGGACAGAATATTCATTCTCAGGACACCCCCGTTAGGGGCTAACAGGTAATGGGATTGGACCCAGCATCCATTCTGTCAATTTCCCGCTGATTTGCTGACTGCCACCATTTGAGACAGGTTTGCAGTAACTCACAGTAGAGAAGTGGAGGATCAGTATGTGAAGTGTCCTGGAGGGCTGCGCCTTCTGGTGAATGAATTTAGCCAGAAACATTTTTGTGTTGTTTTAACACCTGTTGTTAATTTGACTCAATTCAAAAAGTACCTGTTCAGTGTAAAAAAAAAAAAAAAAGGCAGGTTATAAAAAATATAATTCCATTTTTACAAATAAGAATATGCATGCACCTTATTTTATTGACTATGAAATGTCATCAATGATTAAAAGCTTTATAATCTTATGTGCCACCAAAGGAAACATCTTACCAGTTAAATTTGATGCAATTATTTATCTTCCAGAATTTTATTTTATAATTAATGATCTTCTTAAGACTTATGCACATAGATTTTATCATATATCACCCTTTTGTGTATGAAAAAGAGGCAACGTAAATTAAATAAATGGGTTCACATCTTTCTGAAACCTGTTCATGTTCTAGTTTTGCCTCTTTTGGATCACTTTTCAACTCAGAGGCATTGATGCTCTCGCGGGGTTGGTTGGTTGGTTTGTTTTCCCACATAGGGTCATCCTCTATGCCACTGAGAACTTTGAGGATGCCGCATTTCTTAAAAGGATGTTCTGCTATTGTCTTCAATATTTTCCTCCAAGTTGATGAAATTCATTCTACAGATTTTGAGAAATTTGCACAGGAAACGACAATTAGATCATTACTATTGCCTGGTCAGCCAGAATTGTAAAATGCGCTCCAATTTCAGTGTGATAAATAGGGGGGAAAGAAAGAAAAGAAAAGAAAAAGGGGGGAGAAAGCACTCACATGGCAGGTAGGAGTGTAAATAATTTGACAGAGCCTTTCTAAGTAACAATCTAGCACCATTAAGTGCCCGAAAAATGTCCAGAGCCCCTGATTGCCTCTAAAATCTAATCCCTCAATCTCACGCCTCATACTTTAAACATAATCACCCTGATCTATGCACTGTTCTCTCAGTCATCTTTTTCTTGCCTCTGGGCTTTTGCACATGCTATCTCTCCCTCCCAATCCCCAGTACTCATTTGTCACTGATCTTGTTATCCTCCTCAGTACCTGGTGTAGGTGCCTCCCCTAGGGCTCCCGTTTCCCCACCCCCCCCACCCCCCACTACGGTATAGTTGGCTATGGATTTGTCAGCTTCTACCCCTAGTCATGCAGGCTCTGTGGGAGAAGGTCTCCTAAAATATTCACCATCACACACAAATTCACCATCGTCACACAAAAATATTTATTTATGACTTTTAGAAGTCTTTGATCACTTTTAAAATATTTGTTTTAAAAATACATTCTGAATAAACATATAAAATAATATAATAAATTTAAGGGTAAGAAACATAATACATTATATATTTTAATACGTTATATATATATATAATATATTATGTTTCTTATCCATATATATATATTCATAGCAACAAATGAGAACTTGGTCACCTTCTGCTAGCCCCTCCTTACCCCAGACTTATTCTCCAGAGTCTACCTCTCTTTATTTATTTATTTATTTATTTATTTTTTTGCGGTATGCGAGCCTCTCACTGTTGTGGCCTCTCCCGTTGCGGAGCACAGGCTCCGGACGCACAGGCTCAGCGGCCATGGCTTACGGGCCCAGCCGCTCCGTGGCATGTGGGATCTTCCCAGACCGGGGCACGAACCCGTGTCCCCTGCATCGGCAGGCGGACTCTCAACCACTGCGCCACCAGGGAAGCCCGTAGAGTCTATCTCTCTTGACTAATACTGTTTGGA
The DNA here is from genome assembly GCF_059928025.1 of Delphinapterus leucas. Classification (NCBI taxonomy): domain Eukaryota; kingdom Metazoa; phylum Chordata; class Mammalia; order Artiodactyla; family Monodontidae; genus Delphinapterus; species Delphinapterus leucas. The sequence goes on along the minus strand of NC_143143.1, from coordinate 42,520,527 downwards.
GTTCTTATTATGGTTGTTTCCTAACCCATAGCTTTTGCCACTTCCCGTGATGTAAATATTACTACCTTGCAAGCTTCCAGTGGGTTGCAACTGGCTGGTTAATTTCCTGAATATTTAACAAGGTTAGACAAAAATCCATTGACTCTTCACTATGAGAGATATCTCAGTATTTTCTTTTCCCTTGCTTCTTCCTCAATTTCTTGATAGTTATAGCATTATTTTTAGGGTTTTTTTTCCTTTTGTTTGTCATTACAGCTGTAAAAAATATCCTTATGCTTTTATCCTTAGTTTTGGTCAATTAAGCCTTCATTTTCCATCAGTAACTTGACACACAGCTTCTATGCAAGAAAAGGCTGTTTCTTGACCTTCCTTCCCTCAGAACTTCTTCAGCTCTAACTTAGCAAAGCCATTAGCATTTACCTTCTACTTTGTACTAACAATTAACCTTCCATGCTTTGCTCACAGTTTGGATCTATAATTTGAACGCCAATAAGTATAATTTTCATTTTGTGATTACGGGAAGATCCTTTACTGCTAGAGCAAATAGTGTTCTAATATTCCAATTTCTTCATCATGGGTCCAATGCCAACAAAATAAAATGTATCCTGAAATCAAAGCCAAATGGTTCCTCTTTTCTTACAGTCCACTGGTTGTTTAAAATCATGCCACTTTTTTTTAATTTGCTTTGTATTTGGAGTATGACTTATTATTTTATTTTTGTTTGCTTTTCCTGGAGTTTTTAATTTTTTTTTCTTGTTGGAGAAAGAATAATGTGTCTCCATCATATTTTCAAGTTCCTCTATCTTATCTTCTCAGTCAGAGTGTCCAATACATGGCGTTTTGTCCTCAATAATTTTTTAACCAAGATGCTCCCACCCAGAGCCTCTGTCCTTCACGTCCAACCTGGAAAGTTCCCCCAGGTTAACAGCCCAGTTGTCATCTCCGGACTTCTCTTCCCTTCTCTCTGATGGAGTCCACACTTTTCCCACTCTTCCACACATCCTTCATTAACTTCCTAAGAAGAGTTGTGACTAAGCTAAGCTTTGGAGATTCTCATGGCTCATTATTTTGATTTTGCCTGTATCCTTGCCTGGGAGTTTTTCTGAACGTAGAATTCCACATCCAGAATGATTTTTCTTCACAGTATTGAGGGCATCACCCCACTGTCATTTCACAGTAAGTTCCACCAATGAGAAGTCAGAAGTCATCTCAGTGTTATTTTCATTCCCTTTTCTCCCTCTTTATTCTTGGTGTTCTGTAATGTCCGGAGGTAGTGTCTTATTTAGGAAGAGTCTCAAAGTGTCTTTACATTAGCACAGACACCTGCCCTTTTGTAAGGTCCCCATTTGGAGAATAGGAGGTGAGTACAACAAAAACGGTTTTGAATGATTTACTTGACCACCTTGGTAGACATAGTTTGGATTGTTTTGCCCTGGTTTGCAACCGCTTAGTTCTTTTTTTTTTTTTTCCTTCTACCCATTTGCTGAAGTGTAACATTCACACTGAAAAAAGCACAAATCATAAGTGTGCAGCTTGACTTTCTCCCAAAATGAACACACCTGTGTAACCTCACCTGGCTCGAGACAGAGACATCAGCACACCTGAAGCTTCTCTGGTCTCCTTCCTGGTCCCCATCCCACCCCCTCCCCCTGACTCCAGCCACCACTGGCTCTGACCTAAAGCACTGTGGATTCCTCTTGCCTGTCTAGACTTTGATGTCAATGGAAGCATACAATGTATACTTTTGGAATCTGATTCCCTTCGTTCAGCATTACTTTTGTGAGAGTCATCCTTATTGTTGCTTATAATGGTAATCCATTCACATGGTGTCCTATTGTGTGAATGCTGGTCTTCATCTACTGTTGCTGCATATTTGGGTTGCTTCAGTTTGAAATCTGTCATGGGCTGAATTGTGTCCCCCACGATTCATATATTAAAGCCTTCACCTCTAGTACCTCAAAATGTGACTGTATTTTGAGATAGGGTCTTAAAAGAGGTAATTAAGGTAAAATAAGACCATTGGGGTGGGAGCTAATCCAATACGACTGACCTCTTTATAAGAGGAGGAGATTAAGACACACACACACACACACACAGGGACGACCATGTGAAGACACAGGGAGGACACGGCCAAGGAGAGGGGACTCAGAAGAAGCCAATGCCGCCAACACCTTGGGACTTCCGACCTCTAGAAATAGGACACATTTCTATTGTTTAAGTGACCCAGACTATGGTACTTCGTTACTGCAGCCCTAGCAAAGTGCTGCAGAGCTATTACAAGTAGTGCTGCTGTGAGCATTTTGTATGTGTCTTTTAGTGTACATCTGTACAGATTTCTGCTAGAAATGTACCCAGGTGTGGAATCGCTATGTCCTGAAGTTGTGTGTATGTAGATACCATCAAAGAGGTTTCCAAAGCAGTTTCATTGATTCACACTCTCTCCAGCAATATGTGAGAGTTCTCACGGGTCCTTCGGCCAACTTGGCCTCAGGCTAGACCCTTATCCCTGTTCTGACTCCCTCCTCCCCTCGTCCCTCACTGTGCAGCGCTCCGGCAGGCTCCTCTTCTGTGTCATCTTATCTTACACAGACTTGTTCTGGTTTCATAAGTCCAGACTTTCCCCGTTGCTTCTTTGATTCACTGATTGTCTTCCTTCTAGGATGACATTTTCCCTTTCATCAAAGCTTACCTATCCTGATGTTGCCGGGGTGACAGTGGATAAATACAAATTAATCGGGTAACTTATTCAGGTGTTTATGGCCGTATCCTTGGGTAGTGGTCACATCCCGTTATGGTTAAGAAATACTGGGCATTCTGACAGGAACCCCTTCCACACCAGACACATTTTCATGTTTCTCAAAGTCATGGTCAATAGCAGCTGACTGTCTTGTGCATGAGGTCACTTCTGGGCATGGAGGGCAAGCTTGTGCATTTTCTTCTTCTCCCAGCTCTGAATTTCCTGTTCACATTGATGGACACATTTGTTTTACCATGTTTCGTGCCAACAGTTATTCAGATGTCCAAGAGGTTTAAGACAGAGTGTAATGCCATTAACACCACCAAAAACATAAAAAATAAAAAAAGCCCTAGCTGCAGTAAGGCAATGTTGCTCACATTCCCTACAAATCAAGGCCATTTTGATCACAAGTGTCTGTGAGTTGATCCCTGGAATGAAGGGAAATGTCTAGGGGAAGAGACAGCTCCGCTTAAAAGCCTGTTACCAGGCTTCCCTGGTGGCGCAGTGGTTGAGGGTCCGCCTGCCAATGCAGGGGACACGGGTTCGTGCCCCGGTCCGGGAAGATCCCACATGCCGCGGAGCGGCTGGGCCCGTGAGCCATGGCCGCTGAGCCTGCGCGTCTGGAGCCTGTGCTCCGCAACGGGAGAGGCTACAGCAGTGAGAGGCCCGCGTACCGCAAAAAAAAAAAAAAAAAAAAAAAAAAACCTGTTACCTCTGGGAGCAGATTACTTGATGGATGACTCGAAAGCTACAGAACAAGAATCTACCGTGTGCACAGCCCAGATAACACAGCTGGAAGACCTGGCTGATGTGCAGGACAAGATACCGGAAGCAAACATCTGGGCCAGCCCTGCATGTAAAGTGCAGGGCAATGTGTTTTACAGGTACCTTTCTCTCAGCCCTCACACAGAGCTACACACGGGCACTCTCACTTTACTAAGGAGGAAACCAGTGTTCAGAAAGGTTAAATAACTTCCCCACTGTTACACTTCCCTTAACTGTGGACTGAGGTTTGAACCCAGGCTCATCTAGCTCTGACATCCACGTCCTTTTCACTCTAAACATTCACTGATATTTAAAAGACTTGAGCAAAGACTCACTGAAATAAATGTGATACTATTCAAAGAGAATAAATGTAAAGTCCTTTAGTTTGGTTTAAAAATATACAATTGTATAAGTGCAGGGGAAGATTTGGAGTAGCCAACATTCTTTTTTTTTTTTTTTCTTACATCTTTATTGGAGTATAATTGCTTTACAATGGTGTTAGTTAGTTTCTGCTTTATAACAAAGTGAATCAGTCATACATATACATATGTTCCCATATCTCTTCCCTCTTGCATCTCCCTCCCTCCCACCCGCCCTATCCCACCCCTCCAGGTGGTCACGAAGCACCGAGCTGATCTCCCTGTGCTATCAAGGTGTCACAACCACCAAGTAAAATTAATCGACATCCTAGCCAGTCTTGTGAAGCATATTCATAAACCCTCTCCTGAAGGACATAGAGAAGTGGGTTAGCCTGGAAGATCTGCCATCGAAACACTTGTTTCCAATGCATATTAGTTAGGTGAGCTTGGGTGAGTACTTTTCCTTTCCAAGCCCCAGTTTATAAATCTGTAGAATGGGAATAACCATAGTTCCTAATGTTCTGTATTGTTGTAAGGAGCACAGCATGCCAGGATGCAGGACATGTGATGCTCAGTGTGAGCTTGCTGGTGCTCTTACCCTATCTGGAGTTTCTCTCCTTCCAAAGTCCACAAATTGAGTTAAGAATGGCCCTGAGTTGCCTCCAGAAGAAGGTTAGTAGAGGTTCTCACCTGGATTCCTTCTCAATGGCACTAAAGAGCAAAACAAAGATGGGTTTAAATTAAAGGACAGGAAAGAAGAAAGATTCTTTTCTTTCATGTGTCCTCTCATTTAACAAATATTTCTTGAGCACTCAATATGCACGTTCAGGATACTGTGGATGAAACAGCAAACATCTTGGTCCCTGTCCTCAGGGGACGTCCGTTCCAATGGAAGAGACAGGCTTGAGGCAGGAGCAGCTAAATAGACAAAACGCAGTGGAGGTTTGGAAACTTGCAGTGTTATGAAGGAGCAAACGACAGGCTGAGACAGAGGGTGATAAAGGCTGAAGTGCAGGCGGAAAGCACGCCTATGGGAAGCAGCAGGTGGAGCAAAGGCTCCCAGTGGGAAAGAAGTGAGAGAAGAATACACACGGTGAGTGAGATCAGAGAGCGGGGCCCGTGCATTTGAGAGGATCCAATGATGCCTATGGCCTGGTGCAGAGTCTGGATTTGGTTTTCAGTGCTGTGGAAAGACATGGAAGGGCTTTAAGTGGAGGCCAGCGGGAGGTGGTGACAGAGCTCATGTGGAGACAGGGTTTGGAGGATGCTTGTGTAATTTGCTTTGGAGACCACGGTGGCCTGGGTAGACGATGGCAGCTGTGGAAACGGAGGTTGCGGGGGTGGGGAGTGCATGGATTTCAGGCATGTTTTGGAAAGGAAATTGCCGGAGAAGATCATGTTGTCCAACCATGAATAGGTCCATCTAAAATCCAGAGCTCTCTGCCTGTTTAAAAAGATGGATAGCCACCTGAGAAGAATGTTGTCCAGTCAAAACTTACACATAGAGAGGTCCCGAGAATTTTTCTAGTGTCAGTCTAAGTGTATTGAATGCCTGAAATTCTATATTCATTGCTGTTGATGATAATAGAAAGCATCACATATTAAATCATCATATAGAGAAATTTTAGGATTAATTAATTAGGCTTCTCAAGCTATCTTCAGATATTGTCAAGTTCTGGGGAGTAGACAAATGCTACTTATTTTCATAACTTCTATGAAAGGTCACTTTTTCACCATTCTCTAATTCTTGGGTCAGGACTAGAGACCTTAGACTAGAGGTCTGTGACCTGAACTGCACATTAGAATTTCTTGGGGGTCCTCTAAGGAAAAAAAAAGTCCCAACATCACTTGGAGGAAATTTTAATATTTTTAAAGATTTCCCAGGTGCAGTCAAGGTCAAGAAGAGTACTGCAAACCTTTTGAAACTGTCTTACTGTCTTACACTATTGTTTTATTCTGAGACCTTTCTCTTCCCCAGAAGGCAGGTATTCACTTGAAAAATACACACATATATTAAGGGCAAGAGAAGTTTCACAAAATGAAGGAAGTATGTGAAAGGAGAGGGCTGGGCTGTGGAAGGGGAGGTGGTGTGGCTCCACACCAGCTGGTGCCTGCAACTTTCTCTCTCCTGATGAGACTGGAGTAAACGCCCAGCAGCTGGACCCAGACAGCCAGGCAGTGGACAGACACCCTATTCACTGTACTCCTGGCTGGCTCTGCCCTGCCTTTGCAGTCTGGCCTTTATTTGTCATCTTAAAAATTTCCATTTCAACTTTTGGTCAACAGATACTCCGACTTCAGCTCTTCTCAGCTGAGGATGGTGATAAAGAAGAAAAATACCTACCTGACCTTTGCAAATGTTTTCAGCAAACCGACACACACACACACACACACACACAGGGTATGTACAATCTGGGGCGCACAGCTAAGCCCTCGTCAGTATGAGGCTTCCTTCCAACGGTGCACGGCTTGGCCCCTGGTCAAGATGGCTTCATCTTATTAGAAATCTCCAAGGCTCACAGAGTCAAAACTTGGACGTTTACTGTACACATTAACAGAACGTATTCCACAGGCTCATAATAAATCTTTATAACCACATATGGCCGAGTTATAAATATCAGCTGGGAAGAGCAGTAAAAGCACAGCGTACCGAAAGGCGTCTGCCCAGCTTGGAAGCACTTTAGGTTTTATTAATTTACTTATTTTATCGAACTGTAACATTTCAGGTGCCGGAGTGATGTTAAATCACTAGTGATGTGAAGTAGAAAAACGAATAAAACACGAAAATCGTTGCAAGAAATATAACGCAGCAATTAGTTCACTTAGTATATTCGTGGGGTGGCGGCTCAGTCTTTCAGACAAAACAAAGCAAAATGAAACACAGGAAATTCCCTGGGAATTATTTCTTTGTGCCAGGCAGGTGTGGGGAGGGGGCTCAGAGGCCATGGCTCACGGGCCTAGCTGCTCCGCGGCATGTGGGATCTTCCCGGACCGGGGCACGAACCCGTGTCCCCTGCATCGGCAGGCAGACTCTCAACCACTGCGCCACCAGGGAAGCCCGAGGGGGCTCTTTTTTGTTGTGGTTCTGACACCTCCCTCCTGAAACAGATGAGAGATTGATTTGGATCTACACCCACCTGAACCTGTAGAAAATGTAAGAAAAAAAAAAAGAATGGATGTACCCGGAGCTTCCCCCCAGGCATCCAACAGGCCACCTTTCTGTTTTCCTGTAACCTGTGTCCCCGGACGATGCGTAGATGCTGACTTGTCATGGCCGGAGAGTATCCAGGCCCTGCGGGTGAACCTGCTGGTCCATTTATACATGAAAAGCTGAAGACCAGGCAAGGCAGCCCCGGATGTACACACAGTCCTGAACTCAAAAGGCCCCTTTCTGTTTTAAAATACTGTTTCAAAACACTATCATGGCTAATATTTTAGGAGTGACTGTTGCACTTTTCTGAGAGAAAACGATTGCATTTTGTATCTACCTCTTTCTACAGCTGTTTCTCTCCCCGCTCACACATTCCCAAACTACAGGGTAGGGCATCTCCAGGACAGGAATAAATTTCAAGTCTGGCATCTTTTAGAGACTTAGGAGGAAAAAGTCCTCAAACACGAAGAGATTGAAACTTTAATCAAACCTGTTAGTATTCAGAATCACTGTTCTACTTTCCCTTTCTACTATCCTTTTACTAAAGAGCCACATATATGAATGTGTCTCATGTTTGATTGTTTTCAAGATGACTAAATGTTCTAAAGAGCTTTCCTTTGGCTTTTTCGCTTGCACTCTCAGACTTCCAGTGTCTTGTTTCCTTGGAGTGTGTTTGAAGCCAGAAGTTGAAGGTAGGACTTTGGGGTTTGGGAAAGGGCAGAATTTAAAACATGGCATGGGGAGCCAAAGCCACAGAGTTGCTTGGTTACAAGAGTTACATTCACCCTAGATACTTCACATCTTTTTTTTTTTTCTGTTTACACTGAAAAATCCATTTATTAATTAGATGACAATAAGATAAAATTTAAAAGTATTTTCCGTATAGTATGCGTGAGCTTCCCAAAATTACGTTGCCCATAAAGTGAGCTCAGAACCATAAAAAAGAAATATAAATATAATATATATTTAGGCTTAGCATACTTTGGTAGCACATAAATATTTATATTGTTTTTAAAATCTAGAAGGAAACGGTTTCTCAAAAATATAAATTACTAGAGAAATTTTAAAGAGTTTAAGGAAAAGATTGCTTTGTTTGATTTTCTCAGACAAATGAAAAAATTATTTTCTTTGTAAGTTGGGAGTATTTTAGTATTTTTAAGCTATATTTGACTGAGTAGTTAAAAGCTACTAAATAAATATAAAATATGTGTTCTTTTTTAGGGGAAAAATCTATTTTACCAGTATTAGGTTTTTGCTTGCATACTGCCTATTTCCTACATACAGAAGAGGGACTCTTGATGCTAGAATAAAGAAGTTTGCAGAGAGATAGAATCATTTAGATTAGTATTAAACTAATTAACCAAATACTGTCCTGGGAGTCCTCTTTTCTTGCAGTGCTTCTGTTACAATGATGTCTCGCCAAGAAAATTGACTCACTTTTTTCCCTACAGGCACAGCTTACATTTCAGGAAATAAGAGAGAATACTAAAATAAAAGTAAGATACAATACCATTTATTATTTTTAATTACGGCCCATAAGCATTGACACAAACCATACATTTCAAAAGCACTATGCCTAGGCTTTGAGATAGATTTAGACTATTGTTAGGGAAATAAAAATTATTACTAGACAATTATTATAAGACAAAATTATTAAAAGCACTTTCGCTATCTTTGAATTTCCTACACTTGTGGGCACTTGTTATATGGTCCACACCCTTATTCAAAGGGCCCTCCACAGTGGATCAGACAAGCATCAAGCATCCTGGAGTTTTTCCATGTAAACTTTACAGAAATCACAAATATTATGACTCATAAATTGTACACTTGTTGTATATATAAGTTGTCAACATGTCAATACTGGTCATCTAATCTTCAAGTTAGATCACTGTTTTTGAAATGACCTAATTACAGTCTTAACTGGTAGATTTTCTTAGAAGTTAACGGTTTATTACTTCCCACTTCATCACATTTCAGGACACTCCCCACTGCTTTTACCCCAAACTTGGAATTTCCTGCATTTACTGCTTGAAGACAGGCTCTAAGATCTGTGATAACATAAAGAAGTTTTACATTAGGTCACTTTCTCCTCTTTATGGGATACAAGATGGGAATAAACCCAAGCCTTTGTTGACCGGACACTCCTTCCTGCATCTCAGAGTTGGTGGTATTTAGTTTGTTGGAAATCTCTGCTGTCAAGGAGGTCAGGTCATAAACAAGATTCGAGGACTTCCGGCACAGACACTCCTTCAAAGCTGTGGTCAGGCAAATCTTGGACTTTCATACGGTTCCACAGAGCAAATCTGGATCAAGTCCTTTCGGAAATTCTCCCTTAAATAAGAATCCCTCTATTGCCAAAGAAAGCACCTGTGGAACTGTGGCAAATTTCTGTTAAGAAAAGACAAGGCCTGGGCTTCCCTGGTGGTGCAGTTGTTGAGAATCTGCCTGCTAATGCAGGGAACACGGGTTCGAGCCCTGGTCTGGGAGGATCCCTCATGCCACGGAGCAACTAGGCCCGTGAGCCACAACTACTGAGCCTGCGCGTCTGGAGCCTGTGCTCCGCAACAAGAGAGGCCGCGATAGTGAGAGGCCCGCGCACCGCAATGAAGAGTGGCCCCTGCTTGCCACAACTAGAGAAAGCCCTCGCACAGAAACGAAGACCCAACACAGCCATAAATAAATTAATTAATGAACTCCTACCCCCAACATCTTCTTAAAAACATAAAAGAAAAGACAAGGCCTGTATCCTGCAGGGAGAGAAGGGGCGGCCGTGCTGCCCTGTGAAGGAGCCACAGCTTTTGCAAGTAGTGTTCCAACCCAGACATCAATTTGTAGGTTTCACCTTCTTTTTTTTTTTGACTCTGGAGAAATAAAACATGATTATATAGTACCAGGCCTATATGAAGGGCACAGAAATAGTTACTGGCTGACTGATTTAGGGCAAAAGTTTGAACATGTTTTCCATCCAAACTCCAAATTAATTGGAAGGCCATTCTGTGAATTCCGATATTGGAACAGGCAGTTTTATACACAATCCGAGACCAGGCTTTCGCCTTTGGTGTCAGTTCATTTTCCGGGGCGAGGAATGTTTATATTAAATTCTATTCCTCTCTGAGTAAGTACTCCCCTCTCAAAAGACAGGCCAGTTGGAGAAGCTCCTGAAGGGAGCCCTCGTGTAAAACACGTGCTAAAATAAGCACCCTTTCAGTGCCCATGGGCAGGAGCTGGTCCACCCTGACTACACTTTGCTTTTCTATATCCACAGTCTTCATTGGAGAAGCAAGTCAGAGGTAAAGCCGGTGTTCATGAGAAAAACTGAAGAAATAATAGGAAATTAACAGGCTTGTTACAGGACAGATGAGGGGCCCAGCCATAGAGGGGTCCTCTGGGAAACTGTGGGGCACCATCCGTTTGCAGGGCCTCTCTCGGTTAGAATGATAGCCTCAGAGCTTCCTCTAGGGGTCCTGGTCCATAGGAGGCACTTAATAAATATTTGCTGAATTGAAATGAATTGCTAAAAGCCAGGTGAATATTTATATTGATTGATTAATTCATCCACCCACTCTCTTAAAAATATTCAGTGGATCCTAACACTTATCTAATCCAGGGGATATAGAGGAATGTGGAAATGAAAGACACAGTCCTTGCCCTCCATGGAAATCTCTAGGGGGTGGGGGTGGGTGGATGATCAAAGGTCGTGTGTGTCCATTGACACCAGAGCAGTCTAGAGCCTTCCCCCGGAAGTGATGTGAGCAGAGTCACGAGGGGTCCTGGAGTGGTCTGCAAATATGTTGGAGTTGCTGGAGCACAGGATGGCTGTGCAGAGCAGAGCTGGGATTCTTGTGCCGGTGCTGTGTGCCTTGCTGGGCTGGGCTGGAGTCCTGCCCCTCTCCACCCACCAGCTCCCCGTCCTTCCCCCAGCCTCAGGTCAGACACCAGCTTGCAGTGACATCCTCCAAACACTCACCTTGTGGAGAGATCAGATCCCCTGAAAGGTTAACAGATTGTGGCTTCACTGGTCTTGGGTGTGGCCTGGGCCTGGAGATATTTTACCCCCCAACTGCCCTCCCCCCGCATAAACCTAATGCAGAGAGAAGTCTATAAATTCACCCTTGGAGGAGAGAAGTGTTGTCGGTTGTGCCAAAGTCATCAATTGTTTATTCCCCTCCCCCTTTTAATTTGCCTGCATATTCCATGGAAAGCAAAACGGCTTATACTTTCCGGCACTTTTGCAGGTATGCAGAAAGGATTTAGGAAGGATGAAAGCGTTTAAAACACTTTGTGTATTGAGGTTAATATTCTGCCTAAATAATTTGCTATTTAATCCTTTATGTCCCCAGATTGACTGCTGGGCCTCTATTCGCCAGGTCCTGGCATTCTAAACAGCTCTTCTGACCACGCTTCAAGTCATTTACAAAAGAAGATGCAACAGTCGCGTAAGTGGGTCTTAAAATATAAATCCATAGCTTGGAATTGTCAGCCAACTCACTCTAGAAGACAAAACAGAACATCTGTTTTGCCCACAAGCAAGCAAATCCCCAATGAACAGCTCCTTCCCGATGGGGTTCAAGAGGCACAGAACCTCAGCCAGACTTCTAAGGTGGGGAACCCAGCCATGTGGCAGCTGAGGTCTGGAGAGACAGCTGCCAATAACCCTACGGTGCAGACAGAATAGAGCTGATTTTTCCAATGGAAGGTAACGTTTGGAAAGATTCTGCCCTGCTTTGGCTGCCAGGCCTCTGGACACAGCTCAGTCAGTTGTGGGTGTGAAGGAACCCCGTCCTGGAGCACAGGTGACGTCTGGCCGCCTGGCCTACTTGGGCCAAAGGAGGGACCATGCGTTCAGCAGCGGAGGTGATGCTCGTTCTGCATCGGAAGCTCCTACACCTGGTGCAGAAAGATCCTGTCTTGAGTGGTGTCGACGCCACACCTACTCTCCTTACAGCGTTGAGGGCACAATTCCATGACCACCCACTGAATTTGTGGTTTGACAGCCACACAGCAGGATAAAAAAAGGCACGTAAGGCATGAGTTAGCATGATGTGAAAAGAAAATTCAGGAAAACGTCCAGGGTGTGAGGAGGTGGGGAAACTCGTTCTGCAGGGAAGGGAGTTTGATGTGCTAAGAGATGAATGCTGGGCAGGTCGACGTCCCTGATTTTTCTGGACTCTGCTGTTTACAGAAGCCCACAGGCCGCTCTTATTTCCTGCTGGCAGCCTTCCTGAGAGGAAGGGAACTCGCAGCAGTTAGAGGCAACAAGGTATGTTTTCAAACACGAACGTCGGGGTTAAATATTCCAGCAAAGCACTTCCCATCACGGTGACGGTCAAATCCGTCTCACCTTCATATCTGGATGCTGCCAGAAACACTCACTGAAACCCTAGCGCGGGACAGGGAAACATGCTACCGTTCTCCACCCAGAAGCTTCTCCTGGGGTCACAGTTTCCAAAATCTGGCTCCAGACATTCTTCTAGTGACACCCCTCTAAGCCGGAGTGGCCTTGGAGGCTCTGCGGGCCACGACATGTCTCTGTCTCCTGAGAACAGCCGACCTTCACCCACAGCTGCGGGATGTGATGGGAACAAGGGGCCCTGTCTTCCTCTTCACGCTGCACCCACCTCCACCTGGAAATTTAAGTGAGACACTTACAAACAGAAGCGGGATGGCTCCTGTAGAATTTAAACCAGAGGCAGAAATACGTGAAATGGCTTGTCCTCATGTGCAGTAAAATAACACAAAGAATTCTGCTTGCAGAGGGTTGGAGGTGGACTCCTTTGGGATTTGTCTTTACACAAAAGACGTCGTTTATTTTTTTCCTATTAGAAAAATAAGATAAAATAGCTTAGATTTTGAAAAGTATAAAAATTGGTTAAAAAGGAAATAGAGAATTGCCTATAAAACTTTCCTTCAGAGCATTACCATGATTTTTTCCGATATATTTACGTCTATACATGGAGAGATAAGCAAAAATTATAATCATGGGATCATGTCTGAAGTGATTTTTTTGGGGGGGGGCTGCACTGCGCGGCAGGCTGGATCTTACTTCCCTGACCAGGGATCAAACCCGTGGCCCCTGCACTGGGAGCTCAGAATCTTAACCACTGGACCACCAGAGAAGTCCCATTTGATGTGTAATTTTAAACCTAGCTTTTCAGTTTAATATTTTCTCCTTTTCTAATTACAAACATGGTTTGTTTTTACAATACAAAATAAAATACTGCAGAAATTTAAAAATAAGTAAAATAAAAACTAAGAATCTCTAGCCCACTGTCTCTCTTCACCACCTTTGAACGTTCCATGCATAATCTGACAATTATTTTTCTCTTTTCCAGATATACATATAGTTTTAAACTTTTGTCCTCAGAGCTCCCCATGTCATTGTGTTTTTCATAGAGATGGAAAAGAATTAGTTAACGTCTTCTCCTATTAAATTTCTTCGTCCAGTTAGATTATTTTGCACCTTTTGCTATGACAAAGTTTGCTTCTGGAAAGATCCTTTCAACTTCGGCCTCACTGCTGATAGCTTTCCTTAGAATAAAGTCTTTAACAAGAATTAGGAAACTACAGAACAAGAACTTTTCATCAGCTCGAGATATAGTCTTAGCTCCCTTCACAAAATATGGGCTCTTTCTACATTAAGCATAGGCATTTCATTGTAATTTTAACCGATTTCAGATGTTCTAATTTAGTTAAGATATTTTTTGACATTTCAGGTAGTAAAATCTTCCTAATACTTTTCCCTTGTGATTTCTTTCATATATAGAAAGCCCTTCTCCAACATGAGAACTTATGGACTTTCACGTATTTTTCTGTATTGTAAAAAAGTAAAATAAAAAATCTTATTTTTTCCATTTAGTTCCTTAATCCAGGAATTTACTTTAGTAGGTCGCATAATGTGAGATTGTTTTGTTTTCTTTTTCCAAAATAGGTAACTGTTCAGAACCAATTTTTGAAGCATATCATATTCCATGATAAGTGGTGTTTCCTCTGGTACATGCTCAGTCCAGGGCACCCATTTTGGATCCATTGGCCCATCGTTGATTTTGCATCACTGCTACCCGGTTTGGCTTTTTGTAGCTCACAGCATAGCAGGTAAGCAGGTGTGTACTCAAAAAATTGCACGGTGCTGTAAAAATACCTGCCATTGGTTGTACGACTTTGTGAAGAAGCACTGAAAACCATCTGGCTTCTGCCAAAAGGGAATAGTTGTGGTCCTTTTTGCATGAGGTTGCTGGATGCAGGGAACTGTTGACAGCTCAGGACAGACAGGGCAGAGTGTTTACAGGGATTCGTTACAAAGGTTGCTTACAAGGTTAGTTACAAGCCGTAGCTACTGTTACAGTCTCTAGCCGCCAGCAGGAACAATGCCCCATGGTCCTCTTCCTCTGCTTTTGTAAAAATCCTGGATATTTTTGCCTGGCTATCTTTCCAGAAAAATCTCTTTTACCCTTTCCAAGGAAATTCCATCAAGATTTTGATGAAGGGTATTAAGCTGATGCAATCTTTTGGGAAAGACTGACATTGTGCCATAACCCACCAACCTCGTACCACACGGTACGTCTTTCCAATTCTAAGATTTTATGATCTTCGGTTAATTCTTGTGGTACATATGTGATGCTTTTGCACATTTATCCTTAAAGTCATTCCTCTGGTTTTTTTGGGGGGGGGCAGGGGGTTGGCCTTTTTCTTTTTGCTCATGTGACACATATATTTTCTCATGTTTTCAAATAACTTATTGCTTGTGTCGGAAAGTTATAATTTTGGTGTATTCGTTTTTATATTTAACAACATTGCCTGATTTGGGTATTAGTTCTAAAATTTTAATTGGTTTTTCAGTATTTCTAAAAATTCAGTGGTGTCATCTTCAAATAATAATACCTGTGCGGTACCTTCTCCCCAGTCTAAGCCCCTCCTCTGTGTTACCATCCAGGAGAATGAGCTCCCACATCCAGAAGGACACTGAAAACAGTAGTGTGGGGACTCATCCTGGATGTGAGGTGTCAAAGAGCCCTTTCTTTACCTTCTGTCTCTGCCACCTGCTGAGCGATCATGCAACCCGGTTCCCCGGTGCTTCAGTTGCTTCACTGGTTTAAGGCCAGCACTGATAGCACTTACCTTGGAGGTAATGCTTCGTGGAGTGGCTGGTTAGTCATCCTGTAATTCATTGCTGCATCTGTCTACACCTGCTCTCCTTCCTTCCCACCTGTACCCACTGGACATTTTCTTTCCACCCAGACTCCTTCTCTGTCTTTTTCACAGCTGGTCCCTCAGGCGGCCCTTATTCCCCGAGCCAGTTTTTGCCATCGATAAGAAACTGCTCACTTTTTTCCTCTCTCAACAAAGGATGGATGTTGCCCATCCAGAGCTGAGCTGGGAGCCTGCCTGGAGATTCAGTTAGAGGTTGAGGGTTGAGAGGAAGAATTGAACTCCCTTGGTGGTCTGAGAAATTCAGAATGGTAGCATCTTCTAAAGATCTTCAGTACAGGAAATTCCGAGAAAACATGGTCTGGCGTTGGACCGAATGATTTTAGGGAACCTTAAATACGAGCCGCGATGAATTAGCAGAGGATTTTCAGTCATAATACTGCCACATATTAATATTCTAGATCCTGACCGAAGGTTGGAATGACTGTATTAGTCACAAATGTTTCTCCTCTTTACCTCTTTTTAACTTATTTCTCTCTAGAAACAAGATAAGTCGGAATTCATTTGAACATTTTGGTCTTGGTCTGTAGCCACATCTGGTCATCTTCCTGGTTTATCTTTGTGAGTCTCAATTCACAGGAAGAAAGAGGATGTAGCCATCGACTGCAAGATTAATTCGACCCTGATCTCATTTCCCTTTAATTCAGCAACTCCTTGATTGTGTGTCAGTCCATCAATCAAGAATATGAGAAAGAGAGATGACAGTAAGTTGGATGAAGCTGAGAGATGGATCTAATAATATCCTTATTACCAGGTTTTCTCTTTGAGCCTAAAACTACATTCTTAGATAAAAAGACTCCAAAGTTACAGTAATTCTTCCTGATGACTTGCGTTAAAGTTGGGGTTGAGTGGCAGGTATCGAGACTGGAAGGGAGGAGGATCTGGACCCGGAGCCCTCGGGGCCAAGGAAATCCCGAAGACTGCCTGCAGCCGCAGTTAAGAATTCACGGGGCTTCCCTGGTGGCGCAGTGGTTGAGAGTCCGCCTGCCGATGCAGGGGACGCCGGTTCGTGCCCCGGTCCGGGAAGATCCCACATGCTGTGGAGCGGCTGGGCCCGTGAGCCATGGCCGCTGAACCTGCGCGTCCGGAGCCTGTGCTCTGCAACGGGAGAGGCCACAACAGCCAGAGGACCGCGTACCGCAAAAAGAAAAACAACAATTCATGCAATCTGGAGTTTCTAGCTCCTCCCACCTACTGGCTTTGTGACCCCAAGCAATTCTCTTACCTTCTCTGTGCCTCAGTTTCCACATCTGTAAAGTGTGGATGATAATAGGAAGCACAGTATTATTACAAGAATTAAATGACTTAGGGTGTATAAAATGCCAAGGACAGCGCCCGAAGCAGGGGAAGTGCTGCATTCGTGTTTGTTGAAATGTTCCAGGGAGGTTGCCCATGCTGTGGGCAGGGCCTGAGCCAGGCAGAGCCAGGGCAGGGGCTGCGTTTTCCCTTTTATGGAGGTGGTGGTGAGGGTGGGTCCCTGCATTTGTAGGGGCTGCCGAGGGAGGCCTGGTGTTGTCCCCACCCAACCCTGAGAGGTGATGTCAGATACACTTTGCATGTGAGGAAAGGAGGCTCCAAGAGGGAGGACATACATCCAAGGCCCACAGAGCAAGTGGTCAGTCCAGGGCACAGTGACAGAATTCAGCAGGGCAAGGAGAGGCCTGTGTGGTTTACGGTCCATCACATCCCGGCTGGGCTGGCAGGAGTGTTTCCAAAACAAACAGAGTAGGTCCTGTTGCTGGTAACACTGCTGTGTCACAGCAAGAAGAAATGAGCAAACAGAAGGCAGGAGAACACTTTTCTTGACTTTGTTCTCTGATTGTGAAGCCCAAAAGAAACACCTGTGGAAAGGGAGAATTCCAATACTATAGAATACACGATTCATATGGAATAAGTTACACGAAAAATAAATCTCCCTTCACTGACCAAAAATGTTTCATATTCAACAATCATTTCAACAATGAAATAAAATATGACCCATTACAATATTTCTGTTATTTTTTTTACAGTTTTTGAGATTACAATTAAAATTCATCATAACTGAGCTATAAATCTAAATTTTCCTAATTCAACAAGGACCACAACAACAAAATAAACAACCCAACTAAAAAACGGGTAAAGGACTTGAATAGATATATCTCCAAAGAAGATATACACCTGGCCAATAAGCACATAAAAAGATGCTCAGTATCGCTAATCATTAGGGAAATGTAAATTAAAACCACAATAAGGTACCACTTCACAGCTACTAGGATGATTATTATTAAAAAAATAAAAAACAACCCTTGTGCTTTGCTAGTGGGAATGTAAAATGGTGCCCTTGCAGTGGAAAACAGTATGGTGGGGCCTTAAAAATTTAAATAGAATTACCATATGATCTAGCAATTCTGAATCTTGGTACAGACACAAAAGGATTGAAAGCAGGCACTCAAAATATTTTTGTGCGTCAGATTCACAGCAACATTATTCACGACAGCCAAATGTGCAAGCAAGCTAAGTGTCCATTGACCTATGAATGGATAAACAAAATGTGGTATGTGTGTGTATATATAATAATTCAGCCTTAAAAAGGAAGGACATTTTTATACAGCTACAGCATGGATGAACCTTGAAAACATATGACAAGTGAAATACACCAGACACAAAAGGACAAATATCAATATTATATGATATTTGTACCATTATTTGAGGTACCTAGAAGAGTTAAATTCTTAGAAACAGAAGTGGAATGGTGATTTTCAGGAGCTGGGGAAGGAGGGGAAGCGGAGTTATTGTTTAATGGGTACCGACTTTCAGTTTGGGGTGATGAAAACGTTCTGGAGACAGACGGTGGTTGACAGCAATTCCCAGCAATGGGAATGTACTTGGTATCACTGAACTCTATACTTAAAAATGGCTAAAGAGGTTAATTTTATGTTATGTGTATTCTACCACACACAAAATAATTCTCTATACTCTGACACACCCCAGCTGCTACTGCCCAACTGACCTTCTCGTAAATGTTCCACTGTCTGCGCGTGGACCTTGAGATTCTGAATTTCCCTCCAGTGAGAAAGTATCAAGGAGATGTCACCAGAGGATCTTGAGAAACGTGTTAACAAATCAGCTCTTCACAAGAGTCAGTTATCCTTACGTTGTTCCTCATTCCCTTAAATAATATCTGCCTTCAGAATTGTCTACTTGTTAAACTTCTGATTGCTGTGCATACAATTTATAAAATTTCCAGGGCCATTCACTCACATTTTGCATTTAGTGGGGTGCTTTTTGGGGGAGTGGGATTCAGATGATGCCAAAATGCAGGCATATCCCAGATCTATTGCAGGTTCCACTCCAGACCACCACAATAAAGTGAATATTACAATAAATGGAGTCATACGAATTTTTTGGTTTCCCAGTGCATATAAAAGTCTACACTATAGACTATTTTCTTTAATTAATTTATTTATTTTTGGCTGCATTGGGTCTTTGTTGCTGCACGCGGGCTTTCTCTAGCTGTGGCAAGTGGGGGTACTCTTTGTTGCAGTGTGCGGGCTTCTCATTGCAGTGGCTTCTCTTGTTGCACAGCACAGGCTCTAGGTGTGCGGGCTTCAGTAGTTGTGGCACGTGGGCTCAGTAGTTGTGGCTCACAGGCTCTAGAGCTCAGGCTCAGTAGTTGTTCTGTGGCATGTGGGATCTTCCCAGACCAGGGTTCGAACCCATGTCCCCTGCATTGGCAGGCGGATTCTTAACCACTGCACCACCAGGGAAGCTCTATTGTAGACTATTAAATGTGCAATAGCATAATGTCTAGAGAAACATTATACATACCTTAATTTAAAAATACTTTATCACTAAAAAATGCTAACCATCATCTGAGCCTTCAGTGAGTTGTAATCGTCTTGCAATAGTACCGTCAAGGCTCACTAATCTCAGATCACAATAAAAAATATAATAATAATGAAAAAGTTTGAAATGTTGCAAGAATTACCAAAATGTGGCACAGAGACACGAAGTGAACAGGTGCTGTTGGAAAAATGGCACCAATAGCTTTGCTCAAGGCAGGCCTGCCACAGACCTTCAATGTGTCAGAAACGCGATATTTGCAAAGTGCAATAAAGCAAAGCACGCTAAACCAAGGTCTGCCGATATGCGAAAGAATAACAGGAAATTATGGAGAATTTCAGTGCGTGGTAAGGAACATTTAAATAGATCTAAAATGGGTAGATTTGCTTAGCTACATTTAGAAATATAAGCCAACTCTTAACCGTTTCTGAAAGTTGCCAAAGCATGTTTATGGATCTCTCTGTAAGAAAAGCAACATTTTTACAAGCAAAATTTTCTTCTTAAAAAAATTCAAAATGTGCTTAAATTGAGCTTGAAATCTAGCCTTGACTTAAATATTACCCCAGTGAACAATTGTAGGTACATTTCCTTCTCTGGCACCATGAATGACTCTTAGAACGTTAGGTAGCTAACCAGGGATCTTTGGGGAAATGCCTCAAAAATCCCCAGGAAAGGCCAGAAGAGACGTTGCCTTTCTGGTTTGTTACAGCTTTTAAAAGATCATTTCCTTTCCCACACTTTCAGCAGGGTAGTCATAGCCTGCGTCAGAGAAGCTCTATTTCATACTTAGAAATGGTGAAACTTCCCTTGGGGTTCTAGATCCTAACTGTCTTGTGGATTTTGATTGGAACAGAAATTGCTCGTTTGGGCTGAGCCGGTGGTTTGTGGAAATGTGAAGTCCTGGGAACCAGCTGGGGCAGCGGGACAGAGGGTGGCTCCCTCTGCTCGTGTAGATAAGTGCAGACAGCATATCAGTTGTCACTGTCTTCCAGCTTCTATTTGGAGTGAAGATGTAGGGCTGCTGTCAGAGGGAAAGAGTGGAGATGAGGATACTTTGAAGGCAGTAACATGAACACGATATTGGGAAAGAAGTCAGATGAATTCACCAAAAAAAGACAAGAAAACGATACAGAGGGTATTTGCCCCTAAATAATTTGTTCTTTGATTAAAATCAACTTGTTCTGTATTCCTTAGCCCTACTATTTTCCTACTTCCAATTTCTCTAAACAACATTCTATAGAAATGGACCTTTAAACAGTTAAAAAAAAAACAAACAAACAGTAATGATATAGGCTATCACTCACTGAGCTCATGGCTCTGGACCAGGCACTGTGCTAAACTTGTCATATGTTTCAATTAATCCTTGCAACAGTTCTACGATGTAGATACTAGAATGACCCCAAGTTCACCAATAGGGACCTTAAGTCTCAGAGAACATACAAGAATTTCCCAAAGTCCCTTAGCTCCTAAATGGCAGAGCTGGGATTTAAATTCAAGGCTCTTGTTATTTCAAAGCCACTGCCCTTGATCACCAAATTACATTATCATCCGTACTAATGAAGGTTACCATACAATAAAGCCATAGCTATTGTTGAGTGGCGTGAAGATGGGATGATTGTAATCTTAGCCCTTCCTGCTTCTGAAGAGACAACAGGGTATTAAAAAAAAAAAGCCACGCTAAAAATTGTATTTTGATATAGTGTTTCCTTAGAACACATAAGTCTAGGGCCAATTAATGTTGGGATCCACAATGATCATTAGCATAGTAAATGCCCTGAGAAGTCTTGCAGTGAAAAGATGTTTAATGTAAGTAAATGTAATTAATTTTACTCTCAATCCTTTGGGAATAGTTGAACTGCTAGGTAAAAATTACACGTGATGGTAATCACTGTCTTATGGAAATAGTGGAAAACTATAACTTACATTCAATAAGAAGAGGCTAAATTTATTATATTTATTCATATATTGAACTATTATATAACCATTAAAAGTATGCTTACAAGACATAAAAAGCAGGCTTTATAATAATAAAACAGTATGCATTTGCTTTAGAAAAGACATAAATAAATATAAGAAAATTAAACTCAATAAGCACAATATCCAAAGGTAAAAAACTTAACGTTTTGGTGTTATTTTTTTCTTCAGTATTTGTTACATTATTTTCTACACACACACACAACACACACACACAATTGATTTCATATGTGGATAACAGGTTTTTAGCTCTATTTTTCCAGTTACTATGTTTTTTTTAACATCTTTACTGAAGTATAATTGCTTTACATTGGTGTGTTAGTTTCTGCTGTATAACAATAAGCTATACATATACATATATCCCCATATCCCCTCCCTCTTGAGCCTCCCTCCCGCCCTCCCTATCCCACCCCTCTAGGTGGTCACAAAGCACTGAGCTGATCTCCCTGTGCTATGCAGCTCCTTCCCACTAGCTATCTGTTTTACATTTGGTAGTGTATGTATGTCCATGGCACTGTCTCACTTCGTCCCAGCTTACCCTTCCTCCGCCCTGTGTCCTCAAGTCCATTCTCTACGTCTGCGTCTTTATTCCTGTCCTGTCCTTAGGTTCGTCAGAACCATTTTTATTTTTTAGATTCCATATATATGTGTTAGCATACAGTATTTGTTTTTCTCTTTCTGACTTACTTCACTCTGTATGACAGACTCTAGGTCCATCCACCTCACTACAATAACTCAATTTCGTTTCTTTTTATGGCTAATATTCCATCATATATATGTGCCACGTCTTCTTTATCCATTCATCTGTCGATGGACACTTAGGTTGCTTCCATGTCCTGGCTATTGTAAATAGAGCTGCAATGTACACTGTGGTTCATGACTCTTTTTGAATTATGGTTTTCTCAGGGTATATGCCCAGTAGTGGGATTGCTGGGTCGTATGGTAGTTCTATTTTTAGTTTTTTAATGAACCTCCATACTGTTCTCCATAGTGGCTATTTTGTGAGCCTTTTCTCCTCTGTATTAATCAATGGCTAAGAGCTATTGTTTAGTGACTTTTAAAACACGCCGGTGTCTCTCTAATTGATATTTCCATTTCTCATTAGCAGGAGTTCTCTCATTGTCATCACTCAGCCATGTTGTTTCAAATATTGTTGGTATCCTTGCTAACCCTGGAGTGTTTCCTTTTGGCAATTAAATGTTCCGGCATGTCACTTGTGCTCATGGCTCATCGGCAGGCAGCCAGGGCCCCACCCAAACACGAGGGCTCCAGCCAGTGCGAGCCTCCACCATGCCAGAGAGGTGGGAGCTGAAAGCACATGGCAGAGAATACCAGTGGCTGCCCGGTCAGGCCCGCAGCGCTCACTGCACCAAGTCAAATGTACCTCATCCCCGGAATGGGCCAGGTTTATCCAACCATCATCCTTGTTGGACATTTTAGGGTTTCCATGCTCTTTAGTCTTATAAAAAACACCTGCAACAGATTATATATTAACCTTTGATTCCATCTCCGGTTATTCCCTTTGGATACATATCTTGAAACTGAGCTATTAGATCAGGACATATAAACACTGTAATACTCTTCACTTATTTTATCAGTTTTTTTCCAAAGCATTTGCATAAAAAACTTGCTACCAGCAGCAATGTAGAGCCCAATCAAGCTCTAATTTCACCACCTCTAAGTATTGTGATTTTAGAAGTCTATGCTAATTTGATGTCAGACATAGTATTCCATTGTTGTTTTAATGACTAAGTTAATGATATATTAAAATGTTTATTACGTGGTAAGAAATGACTGGGTAAAATCGTCATACAAAGTGATACTGTGGATGGGGAGAAATCATCTAAATACTACACAATAGTTTACTGTGACTACTGAAAAATCTGTATTTTTCATTTGCTAATTTTACTACGTACGATTATCAGAATAAAAGTAATGTTTATTAGATTTATGGTAAAGCAGTATTTCAGATCAGTGATGGGCAAAAGAATTATTCAGTAAATAGTATTGGGAAATTGAGTAGTATATGGTATAGTATACCTACACTATAAACATTAATAAATTCCAGAATAAAACCTATATATAAATAAGCAAGCAAATAAAACAAATCTCAAGGAAATTATGTTATAATAAATGTCAAATGAAAACCGGTAGAAAAGAATTCCTTAAGCAGTATAAAAAACACAGAAAAGATATGTTCCCATAAACCTTTAATACAATGGGGGGAATTCCCTGGTGGTCCAGTGGTTTGGATTCCGCACTTCCACTGCAGCGGGCACGGGTTTGATGCCTGGTCGGGGAACTAAGATCCTGTATGCTGCATGGCGCGGCTAAAATAATTAATTAATTAATTAAATTAAAACAATGGAACAATAGGAGTCAACAAGCGTTAAGGGCAGGTAACAGAATGAGAAAATATGTTAACATATGTCACATGTATAGAATTAGTGTCCAGAATATATCTAGAACCTCTATAAATCAATAGACAAATGGTAAAAATAAATCCGGATATAACTAGGGCAATGCAAATTAAAGCTATCAACTATTCCTTTTGGATCTTTCACACTCTTTTCAAAAAAAGATAATAAATAATGTTGGTTGGTAGAAATGCTGGCCAAGTCTTTCTGGATCGAAATTTAGCAGCATCTCTTAAAATGTCATATACATTCCCCTTGTCCCAACATTTTGTTTTTAGGTATATCAATCAGAGATACTGCCACATACACACAAAGAGTATACAAGAATATTTGTTGTAAATTTCTAATAATAAAAGACTGGAATCAACCTAAATATCCATGGAGGCAGGAATGGCAAAATAAGTTAGCATACATCGATGCTATGGAATACTAGCTTGTTATTTTAAAAATAAGTTATATCTATGTGTAAGGACATGGAAAAATATCTAAGACATGTCATGAAGTGAAAAATAAATGTTACAAAGTGGTCTATTGGGTTTGTTCTCATTTTCAATGTAGCAGAGCACAGAGGTTAGAGTGCAGGCTCCGGACTCAGGCTGCCTACGTTCCTGTCCTCTGTGCATCAGCCACTGCCCTGGGCAGATTGTTTAACCTCCCTGACCTTGGTCTTCACGTTTCTAAGACTCGTGCCATGACAGTACCTATCGCCTAGGGTTGTTCTGATCATCAGGTGAATAAACCATGTTAAGTGCTTAGAAAAATCTCAGGCACATTGCAAGTGTTAGCTACTTATTTTGTTAAAAATAAAAACACACAAACCAAGGTAGAATGGTTTAGCTCTATATACCATATACATTTTTGTAAATAGAAAGAAGAAAGCATGAGAGATTATTTATAAACTGTGAACCTTAGTACCTTCAGAGCCAGAAAGTGGGCAGAAGAGGAAGCAGGGAAGTTGGCTTTTACTTTGTGTGAATTGTTAGAAATGTTGCCCAAAAGGATGTATGTATCTATTATTTGAGCCATCGAAAAATGGAAGTGATAGTTAAAATTTTTAAATTTAATTCAAAGAATTGTCTCCTCACCTATAGTTTTTACTTCTCTGAAATCATTTTATAACTATGTATATGTTATAGATTTGCTTATAATTTACTGCATGATCTACGGCATCTTGACTGCCATCACATGATCTACGGCATCCTGACTGCCGTCTATCATTATATAGTTGATGTAAGGAGCAATTTTCTTTCACATATTCAACTTTCAACTAATTTTTATTGAACAATTCCTATGTTCCAGGCACTGAAGTAGGTAATGGAATTTTAAAAGTTAATATAATCGAATCAGGTTCCCAGGAAAAGGAGAAAGGTCTGAATAACCAACCACTTGACAGCATGATGCTTGGGAGAGAGAAGCACAGGGAACTGGGGGAAGAGCCAGGAGAGTTCTTGATGCCAAGGTGAGAGAGCCCTGCACAAAAGCAGGGGTCCTGAGCTCTTGCCCGCCATCCAGCCCCAGCCCCAGACACTGCTGAGGACACGCAGAGGCTGGGGAGAAGGCAGAGTTCTGGAAGAGGAAGGAAAGGGAGGTTCAGGCAGGGACAGGAGTGAGTGGGAAGGCTGAGAGTGGGGCTGGGTGATGCCTCCACGGGGTGGCCAGTCACCGCCTCCTTACCTTCCCAGTGCCCATGGGTCCAGATGTGGCCCTTTCCAGGCAATTGACCTGGATAGATAAATAAAATTCACCATAACTATTCCAAAAAGTACATGATAAAAGGAAGTCTCTGGTACCTGTTTTGATGTCAAGTGATACTGTGAATAAGCCTGTTCTTACATCAACAGTCTGAACCCTTAACAAAGATTAAAATTTGGGCCAAGTCTGTAAGGTCAGATATTGCCCTCTGCCATTTCTCCGGTTTTCACGTGACTCTTCTATCTTCCAACGAAGCCACCCCCAAGTGACCCAGCAATAAGACGGTGGCAGCCCTTGTCCAAAATGAGAAAATGGCCTCTCCAGCCTACTGCTTCAGGAAGGGAAGCATGAAAAAATACATGCACATGGGTTTCTTTCCGCAGTTAAGAAGGAGCTTATGGTTGAGTAGGCCACAGCCTTAAGAAGACACTTGTCTGGTGTGCTTGTGTTTTTTTTTTTTCTAGATGCCAATTAAAATTAGTTATCAGTCACTTAAAATTTTCCCTTCCCGGGGTAAGTGTGCAAAGGCTGAAGTGTCAAATGAGTTTAAATGCTGCTGTCTTCACAGTACCATGTGAAGTTACAAATATTCTGCTAATTGGACCAACACAGATCATTTTGTGTTGGTTAAGCCTCCAGTGTAGCCATTAGACTGGTTAACATGTAATTTCAAAATGAAATAAAAATTAAAGCAATATTTTAACATTGTAAAACACCATGTCTTTTGACTTTTATTGTCAAATCGCTGGTTTGGTCAAGACTAAAATAGCCCTTAATTATATCTGGATTTCATAGTCTTATTTAGGGAGCAGCAATCTATATTTCCACTTTTCAAAATGAAGTAGAATTAAACACAACTTTTTCTGAACTAAAATGAATGACCTGTTTAGTTTTAATATTGAAATGTTATGAAGTTAATAATAATGTTATAATAATTGAACATGATAATCAATAACAAAAAATATAATTTCTTAACATTATATTTTGACAAGTACCAGTTCAACTAAAATCTACTAGACCTAAAATTCCTTTCTTTCTTCAAAAAGAGGTGTGATCATTGTTGTTACCTCTTTGGTGAAGTCATTTAATAGTCAAAAATATATTAAATACTTTTAGCATCAACCAAGTAACTTTACTTGATAGCCCGTTTATTTTCTAAAAATGCAAAATGATTTGTAAAGTAGAAATTCGTTTATGTAAAACACGTTTCTCACAAAAATACTTGCTTGTCCCCAACTTGAGGCATTTCCTTTGAAATTCCCCAACTGATGACTTTCAATCAATCATTCTATTAAAACAAATTTGTCAATTGAAATGAAAACATCCAACAATGCCTCTATATGGTATTACATGCTTGGCTAATAAGGAAGATATTACAGAAACCTTAGAAAAGAGCTTTTTAATTTAAAAAGAAAGAAAAGAAAGAGTCCTACACATGCAGAAGACACAGAATGACTCCTGAAATATCAAGGTTAGAAATGTTCCCCGAATTTGGCTTTCACCGACTTACTCAGGAAAGAAAAGAGCAGTGCAGCAGCTCTACAGAGTCTGGCCGACCGGCATAGACCTCACCCAGAGAGATTGGACGCATATGGACGCCATTTGTAACCAGGGGAGGGAACCCAGGGGTCAGCCTAACCTTTGGTGTCTGCCTATCCATCTGTTTTCACATTAGTTGCAAATTATAGAATCCTCCAGACCCAAATGACCATAAATCAGTACTATGAGCATGTACACTTTTCCCGTCTGTCATAAAACAATGAATTAAATTCATGCCTGTCAAAATAGGCTGCAGCAAAATGGCCCTTCTCCTGCAGCCCAAGGAGCACAAAGCTTCGCCTCATCGCTGTAATTTATGGCCTCCGTGGGGCTTTGGGGTGATTAGGCCTCGGCCCACCAACACGCAGAAAAACAGTAGGAACTCCAATAACTCCAAATGGAAATCTTGGGTCAAATTTATCAAACAAATCAGAGAGAAATCTCTTTCTGTTTGGAAAAGGAGGAGATCTATTGCATGTTTAGCGTTCATGCACCGCCTTGGAACTTTGGGCTATTCGGTATTTGTGAGTTTTGGAATTTCTCGCTTACAGAGTATCACCAAAGGACATGTAATGTATTAGACATAAGCCATTTTTAGCCAAATAAAATATACAACCGCAAGCAAAGAGGTTTTTCAATGTTAACATCAACATAGTTGTGCAAATGATGTAACTGAAAATTTTCTAGGTAGAGCTAAAAAAAGCAGAGCTTTAGTGCTGGAAAAATACACTGGGAGAAAATGAAATATGTTAGCCATAGGAACCCAACAAAGGTAATAAAAATGTTGGGGGGAGCCACGGCGATAAGGTGGATAGACTTTAACTATTCCATGCCACTGGGTTTATATCAATCCCGCCACACAGTAAATGTTCCTTTAAAACTTCCCTTCTGTAAAATTGCCCTAAAGTGAAATGCAGCTCGGTGGCGTCTGAAAGTGAAGAGACTGAGAAAATTCAGCACGACGCAAGGCAGGCAAAAACACTGATGTTCACCATACAAAACTGATTGGTCACAGTCAGATGTGATGAAAAATAAGTGGACATAATTTGGTTGGGAAAGTGGGTGTGGGGAGGGAGTTGCAAACAAAGGCGTGTGTGCTGCTAACTCATCTGGAGGGTCTGGTACTTGTCCTCCCCTTAGAAGCCACAGTGTGCTTGAGCTGGTGTTTATCACAGAGGCTCGCAGGCACTCATTCAATCAGAAAGTCGTATTTCACCCAACACCCCTGCTGTACTGGAAACGTTCGGCACAGTTAAGGCCGGTGAAATGAGAAGATGATGTGGCAGCGCTGTATGTCATAGGTCTGGTTAATATCAGGCCGTGAATTATTGCGTCTTTAAGAGAAATTCCCCGACCGTTCAATATCACTTCCCGGGGACTGGAACGCACGTCCAACAACAGTTCTCAGGCCGGCAGCAAAATATGGTTCCTTCCAGGGGTAATGATGTTCTGTCTTCATCTCTGATCCGCGGGCCATGTCACTCCATGGGTTCCCAGCCATGTGAACCCACAGAGATGGGGCGTGGCCCCGACGCTCAGCACTCAGCAACACTTTATGGTTGAAATACCTTTGCTTTCTTTACTGCCTCTGCATATTGAAGGGCTGGGGAAGAATACGGTGCTTCATGCTGGCGGCAAGGTGCAGCACAGGGCGTTCTGGAAACAAGCTTTGGAAATGCTTTACTAGTGCTGTGGTTTACTTGCCTTAAAAAGATAAGTGAAGTTAGAAATACCTATTTGATATGGGTATTCTGAAAAGTAAACTTAAGGAGCTTGGCAGAATCTCAAGATGGTAGGTTTCCTGTAATTCAGAGCCTTCTTTCCTTTGCTCTTTTGTCTTTCTCTTTTTTTGTTCTCTCCTTCCTTTTTTCTCTTTTCTTCTTTGTCTTTCTTTCTTGGTCTCTGCCTTTCCTTTCTTTTGTTTTTTTCCCCCACTTGCTTTTCTCTCTTTGTCTTTTCCTTTATTCCTTCTCTCCTCTGCTTTCTTTCCATTGTTTTTGCCTTGCTTCTATAACGGACACTAATCACTCAGGCTCACATGCAGTAATTCATCTGCTGAAACTGAACAGTGCTTGCCCATAGGTAGAGTCTTATGGAAGACTGAGATATTAAACAACACATTATACACTCAGTTATGGCTGTGATCATTGCTGAGAGAGAAACCTTCTAGTTGCTGTAAGAACATGGAGCAGAGAAGCGGAATCCGATCGCATATTGGTTTTCTGTACCACTAAGCTAAGAAGTTCCACCCCAAACCAAATGGAGCAATCAAGGTCGTTTTCCTGTAAGACACATCACAGGAGTTATCATTATAACCACTGGTTTATTACTTCATACCCAATAAAGTGATTCACGGTTTGTTTTATTGCAGCCTTGTATTTTTTGTTTTTTAATGGGAAACCGTAGTAGCTCCTATTATGTGAAACTGACCACCAATAACTACAGGCTTATTTTATTTGAGGGAGAATTTATTAAATAAGAACATATGGTTGAAAGAGAAGAGAGAGTGCCACTGAGTTTCTGTCCTCCTCCCATTTACTTCTCAAACCAAAGGTTATGGAGGCCGCTCGCGATTGATTAAACCATGGCCCGGCCACCTGAATCCATCGCCAACAGCCCTCGTCAAAATCAAGTGGCAAAATTAAAAAGATAATTAAAACTTCTAAAGATAAAGTCGCAGATGGAAACGGTTTCAGGAAGGCTAGTGCAAAAAAAAATTACTGAATGGGGAGAAATCATTTCATTCTGTTTACTTTAAAATTACTATACTATTTTTTCCAGTTCTACAAATGCACACACACCCACACTCCTGTCAAAAATTAGATCACAGACATCAAACAAATACATATCAACAGATTTTAAGAATTTGAAGGAAATTACCTAATGTATCTAGATAAAATTTATATTTGATTCACAATAAGCCTATTTTCCTTTTTAATCTCTATCTCTGTGGATGGATGTGTCGGTAAAACATGTCTTTTTACTCAACATAAGAAACTGTGTTTTAAAATTTCCATTTTTACATGCTGCTTGTTCCCTGTTCATGTTTGGTTTACTCTAACATGACAATTGGAAATCTGGCTGAATTACTGGTAGATTCTTGAAACTTTGAGGGGAGGGAGGAAAATTGTGTTTATGATTTCAGTCTAGATGCTGATTGGCAAGCGTGTATGAACAAAGGAGTCATGAAAATGGGGCGTTCCTGTACTTTCACCGCACCTTCAGCAAAAGGGGTGCCCTTGGGACGGTGTTAGAGCTTGTCGGCCTTAGGATTCTGACCAAAAATCTCCCCAAAAGTCTCCTTCATCCCGAGAAGCAGGGTGAAGAAAGACCTGCCCTAAGCAAAATCACGCTCTCTGCAGGTCCCACTGCAAAGACCCCAGCTGCCTTCCATGGGTCTGCATCACAGGCGGACTTGGCCGCAGGGTCTTAGTTGCCCATTATTGGAAATTATTTATTTTCCTCTTTTTGGATCTATGGTATTTTAAATGCGAGGTTTGGCCATTAAATTGTGGCAAGTTATAGAGGACACTGCAGCGGCATGGAGCAGGAAACCCTGCAGGAAAGCCGTATAAATCCTAGCTGACGTGGGGAGACGGGAAAGCCGGGCTTGGAGCCACCGCCTTAGGAACAGCAAATTGGGGAGCCATCTTGGCTTGTGGCTTGTCGGGGGCCTGCAGGGCAGGAGCCAGATGGAAACCCAAGAAGGTTAATAAAAAGGAAAAGTGACTCCCCCAGTTAATGCTAAATACAAATCAAATGTTTGCGTATGCAAATAAAATAAAACGAAATAATCCATGGTACAAATGTGCCATGAATCTGCGAAGAGCTCAACCATCCTCCATGCAAAGATTTTTCTCAGCCTTACGTGTTGCTGAAGGCTGCCATTATGTGACATTTTTGTGATATTTTCCCCTTTCTGTCTGTTTTTGATCCTCAGGTAAAACTGGATGAGAACGACCTCTCCGATGGAGCGGTGGGAGAGAGCAGTATTCCCTCAACGCCTCGGGGGATGAAGCTGGCTTACGTGTTTATTTCTGGAATTAACTGGGTTGTAATAATAAAAATGTGTGGCGTTTACCGATGGCCTCTTATAGGTGAACTTGAAATGCCAGACATTTCTACCATCACATAAAAAGAAAAATAAACACAAACCTTCCCCAGCCATTGACAAAGAACTCACATTTGATCTGATCTTCAGAACAACTGGGAGGTAGGAATTCTTGGGAAGCTGGTTTTATAAACGATGCAACAGGCTTCACAACTGCATGTGCCCAAGTTCCCAGACGCTTATCCTGAGCCACAGACGGTCCTTCACACCAGCCTGCAATGGAAGAAAGGAAAGTGCTGGAAAATGCCTTCTTTCACTGACAGTTTGGCAATCTGTGGTAAAGCTACTTACTTCTTTCACTCCACTGCCGTTCCTCTGCTGTTCTCTCTACCTCAAAGGGCATTTCTACCTAGAGTTTCTGTGCCAAAAATGGCTGAGGCTACTTGATCATTTTATTTTATTTTTTTATATAAGCTTTTAAAAAAATTCAGTCATCCATAAGACAGTCTTTATTTACTTGTTTTTGGCCGAGCCGTGTAGCACACGGGATCTTAGTTCCCTGACTAGGGATCGAACCCATGCCTCTTGCAGTGGAAGCGCAGAGTATTAACCACTGGACCACCAGGGAAGTCCTTACTTGATCATTTTTAAAGCCCTTTCATGCACATTATCTATGATTTTTGACCTAATCTTCTGTCATTACAAAGCCCCCTGTCCACTGCAGTGGAGCATCCCACCCCACGTGCAATGGGAACGGTTCTATTTCTACCCCCTGGGCTGGAGGTATGGATGGTCGGATTTGATCCCAAGGCAGCCTGGATAGGGCTGTTGGGAGAGTAGCTGAAGGGAAGCCGGCTTGCCCTGCGGTCCCCCATGACGAGTGGCATCCTTGTGGGACCCAAGCCCATGCTCACCTCCTGCCATCTACTCTTGTGGAGTGAAGCTGTGCCCCGCAGAGAGAGACGGGGCAGCTGAGGGAGAGGCTGTGGTCTGGGGGCCCTCTGGGACATGCGAGTGGGGATACCTGTAGGGTCACTTATCTAGCAACAATCTAGACCATAGTCCCAAAGCCCTGTCCTCTAGTATATCAGAAACGGATGTCTTTGTGGCTGAAGTGCCCTTTTCGCCCAAACTACATGTTCAACATGCCTGCTGTTACTAGGCTTGTGCAACCTGCAGAATAAATTTTCATCGCTCTTTCAAAGCCCAAGTTTGACAAATAGAAACCGAGTGAATTAGAAATCTGTGCTCATTATCATATGAAATTGTAATAGGAGCTTTTGGGTCTTTAACAGTTCAGGTGATGTACATTTCTGAATGATGTACAAATGGCTCTTTTTTATTATCTACTTGAGCGAACAAACTTTCTGATTTACAATGACTGTAAGAAAATGGAATTATTGAGTAGGTAAGCTGGGTAAGGTCCAAGGTGTCTGACTTTCACCAGCCCTGTGAGTCCTGGCAGCGTCACTGGGGGTCACAGAGAGCTGGGAGGGCGTTTCCTACGTAAGCGGTTCTGATCATTGTAAAGCAAAGGGACCTATATCTCCAAGTCTCCAGTAATATGTTATGACTCTTTTCTCATTCTAAATAAATATTAATTTTGTATCTGGTCTTACATTTGCAATTTTCTGTTCTCCCTCCCTCTCAAATTGTATAAGCTTCAGACCCTAGAAACCTGGGTCTGTGGCTGATGGGGAATTTCATAAAGCCATACCAAGCATAAAAGCTGACAAAGTTAAAGTTAGATTACAGGGGCAAGTCCAAGTTTCTCATTAAAAAGTGAGGTGGGGGAGGGGAGAGAAAAAACTGTGAAATATTTTATGTGGAAGATTTATACAAATTCCATGATCAAAATTTTTTCTAAAAGGGTCATATTTTATTTTTCTTACCATAGTTATATAACATAAGGAACACGTGATGAAAATCTCACCAGGCACTCTATAAATACCCCTAAATCTCCTGACTGCTATGCTGTACAAATGTGATGGTTCTCAGTGTGCTGTGATGTAGAAAAGGAGAAGGAAGCAGCTCTGTGCTGTGCACTATCCCTGGGATGCTCTGTTCTGATTTTGGAGCCAGAAGCCCCATGGTGCCCAGTCCTGCAAATAACTCAGACTCACCAAGCTGCCGGGCTATGCGTTTGGAACAATTCCCCTTTGGTCTCTGTTGAGGTTACCTGCTTGTTTGGTACTGGTGACCTTGGCACTTTTGAAGAGGACTGTCCCGTTACGTTCTGGGATGCCCCTCACTCTGGGTTTGCTTGATGTTTCCTCGAGATTATATGAAGTTTACGCATTTTTGGCAAGAAGGTCACAGAAACTATGCTGTGGTTGATGATGTGTCTTTCCTAATACGTCACATTAGAGGTTCTGGTGGTCGACTGGTCCTCGTGTGGGTAAGGTGGAGTCCAGCAGGCAAAAATAGAATAAAGGCTGCAGATTAGATAGCAGTATTGTATTAATACTAATTTTCTAATTTGGACTTTGTGCCATGGTTACCTATGAGAACTTTCCTATTTTTAGAAAGTACACTCTGAAGAGAGAACCAGAACAATAAAGGAAATGGGTTAAAATGCTGACATTTGGAGAATATGGATGAAGGTATATAGACATTCTTAGTACTATTTTGAAACTTTTAAGTCTGAGATTATTTCAAAATAGAAAGTTAAAAAAGAGTGCAGAGCAAGTCCACTAGACACCACACCAGACCTGAAGGAATGCTTCTGTTTCTGTCTGCTGGGTGTTTTTTAGGTGCTGTTTTATAATCCAGGGGATTTTCTATCAAAGCCACTTTTTGAACCCAGTTTTCAATGGGGAATCCATCAGTCTAGAACAATTATTACAATGAAATTTCTGTGCAAAAATTGAGGGATAATAAAGTACAATTGCCTTTCAGTCTCTTTCTGAATGCGTGGCTTTGAATCAGCTTTCAATTTTGCAAAGATAGACTCAAATATGTCTAAAAATCACGTGCCAAAATACACAACAGAAAGGACTGGTTAAAGGACATAAAATAGACACTTGAACTCTTTGGTTCTCATTTCACTGTCACTTTCCCATCCTCTGTCTGCCTTTGGGTGGAAGCTGCTTTCCAAGTTTTGAAAGGAAAACTATGACTAGGTTAGGACAAAATTCCAGGACATCCTGGTGGGACGTCAAAATCAGCAGCGATCCCTGAAGTAATTGGCTTATACTTGTTCCCCTCACATCTGATGATGCTAAGGTCGTGTTCAAGATTCTTGTTGTTTTTGACAATTTGCCCAGCTGAACTGGCTGAGGAGACATTTCCTAAGGATCCCAAAGACCACAGTAATTTTTTTTTAATTGCAGTCCATAACTTAAGACTTTTTAATATCACAAAGTTTGGGTAAATAAGAATGCCAGACAATACACGCAGTTGCCTGAATGGAACATTTAGATAATCCTGTGGTGACTGCTTTCTCAAAAATGAAATGTACTCTGATCAGTGCCTGGCCGTGAATACTGCATAGCAAGAGATGTAGAAACCCCACCCAGAGTGCTAGCCTCTTGACCTGATCAGGAAGGCATTTTGAAGCAGCTAAAGGAGCAGCAGAGCTGGGGTTGACCAAGTTTGGATCTGCTAACCAGTTCTGTCATTTACTTTGGGTAAAAAGTCACATGTAGCATGACAGCTCTGTAAGGTTGACCAGGTTGTTGACTGCAATAAATGCACATGGCCAAGAAGGTGGGTGCCCAAACCTAGCCCAACTCTGCTTACCCCATTATGTATCTGCAAGGCTGCGCCAGCCGTAGGAAAGGGGCCCTGTTCTCTGATCGGTCCCCTCAGGGGAGGCACACCCACCCAGAGAGGCACCTCCTGGCAGTTGCCTGGAGTATGCAAATGTGCCGACAGCAGCCTGAAGAGATCTCTGCGCATGTCCTGGTTCCTGGTTTCAACGTCCTCATCCCTGAGGTGGCCCTGAGCTGGTAGAGGTTTCAAGATTCAACCCTGGGGTGTTGATGGCCATAGTGTTTGAGACAGTAAAGAGGAGGGAAACAGCCAAGTAAAGCCAATGAAAGGGAAATTGCTCAATATGTTATGATGCGTGAGGGAGATCAGGCCATTTAAATCACGTTTTCAAATAATATTTAATGATATGGAAAAATACAATTAACAGTAAGTAACATTAATAAAAGAAGCAGAAACACATGTTAAAATCATATGGGATTATAGATGTCACAGTACCGACAGTAATTTTCTCTAGGTTATAGGAATATTTACGATTTTTATGTTATTCGCTTTACGGGGGGCATTTTTTTGGTATTTTCCAGATTTTAAGATGATAATATGTCATTTTCAGAGAAACGTGTTGTACTTAGCAAATGCTAACCAAAAAGTTCATGTCCTTCGGCCAAGGTCTTTGACTTCAGACTGTTTTTCCTAAGGAAAAATTTAGAAATATAGCTAGACATTAATGAGAGAGTTACAAAAAACTGTGAAAAAGGGGAAACAATTGAGAGAAATGGTTAAGAAAATCAGTTCCTGCAGATGCCACCATGAGACGATGTTTATCGTCTTGTTTTAGTTTTAGCCTTCTTTTATGCCCACAAGTCTCTTTGAGACCGTGTGTGCCTGGCTGAGGGAAGAGAGAGGCTTGTTTGTCCTGGTGTAAACTATGAGGCTGGCATCCTCACTTCATTTTCAGACATATTTCCTGAGAATGAAGCATGACAATCCAAAATTATTGAAAGAAAACAAGACGCAATCTGCACATACTCTAACACCTCAGCTATGTCACTATAGAAATACAGGACACAGAGCCAGCATGAGAGACAAAACTGGAGGGAAAGCTGCCTAAAGTTTCCTCAAAACTTTTCCTCTCCTTCCCTTTGCATCTTAATTCTACAGAGCATCTTATGTTTTATACACTGAGAACATTGCAATGAGCAGATATTTGTAGGATTTTTTTTCACATTTTTATTGGTGTAGAGCTGATTTACAATGTTGTGTTAGTTTCAGGTGTACAGTAAAGTGAATCCGTTGTACATATACAGATACCCACTCTTTTTAAGATTCTTTTCCCATATAGGTCATTACAGAGTATTGAGTAGACTTCCCTGTGCTATACGGTAGGTCCTTATTAGTTCTCTATTTTATATATAGTAGTGTGTATATGTCAATCTCAATCTCCCAATTTATCCCTCCTCACCTTTCCCCCTGGTAACCATAAGTTTGTTTTTTACATCTGTGACTCTGTTTCTGTTTTGTAAATCAGTTCATTTGTGCCATTTTTTTTAATTCCACATATAAGCACATATGATATCATATGATATTTGTCTTTCTCTGTCTGACTCACTTCAATCAGTATGACAATCTCTAGGTTCACCCGTGTTGCTGCAGATGGTATTATTTCATTCGTTTTTATGGCTGAGTAATATTCCCTTGTACATATGCACCACATCTTCTTTATCTGTTCATCTGTCGATGGACGTTTAAGTTGCTTCCATGTCTTGGCTATTGTAAACAGTGCTGCAATGAACACTGGAGTGCGTGTATCTTTTTGAATTATGGTTTTCTCTGGATGTATGTCCAGCAGGGGGATTGCTGGATGATATGGTAGTTATATATTTGCTGTTTTAAGGAATCTCCATACTGTTCTCCATAATGGTTGTACCAATTTACATTCCCACCAACAGTGTAGAAGGGTTCCCTTTTCTCCACACCCTCTCAAGAATTTATTGTTTGTAGATTTTTCGATGATGGTCATTCTGACTGGTGTGAGGTGATATCTCATTGTAGCTTTGATTTGCATTTCTCTAATAATTAGTGATGTTGAGCATCTTTTCATGTGCCTTTTGGCCATCTGTATGTCTTCTTTGGAGAAATGTCTGTTTAGATCTTCTGCCCATTTTTTGATTGGGTTGTTTGCTTCTTTGATATTGAGCTTCATGAGCTGTTTGCGTATTCTGGAGATTAATCCCTTGTGGGTTGCTTCGTTTACAAATATTTTCTCCCATTCTGTTGGTTTTCTTTTTGTTTTGCTTATGGTTTCCTTTGCTGTGCAAAAGGTTTTACATTTAACTAGGTCCCATTTGTTTATTTTTGGTTTTATCTTCGTTACTCTAGGAGGTGGATCAAAAAAGATATTGCTGAGATTTATGTCAGACAGTGTTCTGCCTATGTTTTTCTCTAAGAGTTTTATAGTATCCAGTATTGCATTTAGGTCTTTAATCCATTTGAGTTTATTTTTGTATATGGTGTTAAGGAGTGTACTAATTTCATTATTTTACATGTAGCTGTCCAGTTTTCCCAGCACCACTTATTGAAGAGACTGTCTTTTTTCCATTGTATATTCTTGCCTCCTTTGTCATAGATTAGTTGACCCTAGGTGAGTGCATTTATCTCTGGGCTTTCTATCCTGCACCATTGATCTATATTTCTGTTCTTGTGCCAGTACCAAACTGTTTTGATGGCTGTAGCTTTATAGTATAGTCTGAAGTCAGAATAAAGTATGGAACACTCCATAAATTTGCATGTCAACCTTGCACAGGGGTCATGCTAATCTTCTCTGTATTGTTCCAATTTTAGTATATGTGCTACTGAAGTGAGCACAAGATTTTTTGTTGTTGTTTGTTTTCTAGATCTGTTTAGTCTGTTAAGGGGTATGAAAAACTTGCTGGTATCTTGTGTTTATGTCACTGCTATAGACTTACCTGGAGCAAAGTGCACCTTTCTCCTACCTTCGAGGATGAGGAGGACTGGAGGACTGTCCAGGTTGGTGGTGTGGAGGGAAGCTAGGGGCTTTCATAGTCAGAGATTGGAGGGCCTGCTCCCAGGCAAGATGCTGCTGCAGAGAAGGGCAATATTCCACAAATGGGGGATTTCCCTGGTGGTGCAGTGGCTGAGAGTCCACCTGCCGACGCAGGGGACACGGGTTCATGCCCCGGTCTGGGAAGATCCCACATGCCGCGGAGTGGCTGGGCCCGTGAACCATGGCCGCTGAGCCTGCATGTCCAGAGCCTGTGCTCCGCAACAAGAGAGGCTACAACAGTGAGAGGTTCACATGCTGCAAAAAAAAAAAAAAAATTCCACAACTGGGGAAGGCCAGATGACTCCAAGTCCTACCTACACCAGTGAATCCCATGGAGTTACAGTGCCAAATGCCAGGTCCCAGCAGCAGAGGGCTCAGGGGGTGGACATGGCTTATAGGGAGCTGGCCAGCCTCAGATGGACCAGGGGGCCTGAGCCAGAAGCAATGACAATGACGGCCAGTCACCCACATGTGAAGACAGGGACATCCCCATTTTCCCCAACTGAGTAATCCCTGAGGCTCTCTGGAATTAGGGGAGAGGATGGAGGAAGGACCCCCCCCAAAACATCACAGATCCTGGATTTCTTCCCTAGGCTGGTGAGTGGGCGCTCAAGCTGAATTTAATTTGATACTTTAAAAAAAAAGAGAGAGAACCACGGCATTTTATACCCTGAATGTCATGGGAAAATTTATGCTGGTCTTAATAAATAAAAAGCACTTCATACATAAAATGATTTCTAAGCTATAATTAATAACCATATAGCATAAAAACAATCCCCCAAAATCCTAGTCAGAAGGCTGTGCTGAACCATTAAAACCAGGATGGTGGACTCTGAAAGCATGCTTTCTCCTGCCAAACTAGAGTTTAGGGGCTGAGCAGAACTGACACCTCCCAGGGCTGGATGCTGCCCTGTAGGGAGATCCTACATCCTCCCCACAAGTCTTCAGGGCACACTGGAGTTTTCAAGGAGTCAGGGTCTTTTTGCTGAAAATCCCATTGAAACTTCAGAGAGTGATCATGACTTTCCCAAATCTACCCCCTTTTCCTTTTCCCTTGAGGATTCCAGGTCCCCAATGTGCCTCTCCAGAATTATCCCTTCCACTTACTTCCACACTTTACAGAAATCCACAGGTCCTCATGCAACACATGGGGGCAGGGGAGAGAGGTAAATGTGTTTCAACCTTGGGAATTTTAGAAAACTAATCTGGTGTGCATGGCATGCTGCACCCCAGTGGAGTCTGGGGGTGCACCATGTGATCACACACATCAATATCTCTGCTTCGAATATATGCACGGTGCCAGAGGAATAAACCAGGGCTGCCTCATGTTGGTTCAAGTCTGTCAAAAGAGTTATGAAAAATTTTCCATTTCTTGGAGATTTATTGATTCTCGAATTGTGGATAAGGCACCATGGACCAGTATCTAATCTGCCTGCTGGAAATCTGGGACTGGTTGTCCAAATGTTTTCTCAAAATTAATATCTCTAAAATAAATCTCCTGAACATCATCCTTAAAATCCCTTCTTCACCCAAATTCCGCATCTCACTCATTGGTCTCTTTACCAGCCAGTTTGCTGAGGCAAAACCCTCCCTTCTCACATCCCACACGTTGACCTCACCTTGACTTCACCTGCTGGTCATGTCAGCTCATTGCCCACCACCTCACTGCCCCCACCATGATTCACACCACCATCACCGTAACTATGGATTGGGCTATAGGACTTCCTAACTGGAAGCTATTCCACTATGTTGGACTGCTGATGGAGGAAGCTTTTAAAATAATAAATCAGCTTATGTCACTACCCAGCTTTCCATCCTTCAGTGCTTCCCATTGAGTTCTCTTCCAAGAATATCAAAGTCCCAAGCATGGCCTCCCAGTCCGGCTAGTCACTCCATCTCTCAGGCCCTGCCCTCCATCCACACTGGCCCCATTGCCCCTGCTCACACCTGCCAAGCTCTGCCTCACCTCAGGAGATGGCACTTGCTGTTCCTTCAGGGTGGCTCCTCCTTTCTATCTGGTCTCAGCTCAGATGGTATCTCCTTAGAAAAGCCTTTCCTGAAGATTCTTTCTAAGGTGGACCCACCTTCCACCTCCATGTCTCCCTGTCACGTGACCTTATTCTCTCAGCTCCAATCTCATTAATTGGAAGTTAATGTTGTTACTGTATTCAATTATTCACATCACCATCAGGAGGTCAGGCCCTTGGGTTTGTGGGATCTACAAGGGCACCGATGATTGGGCATGGGGCAGGCTCTCTGTTCTGCATGACCTACTTCAAAATTCCAGATAGAGGAGACCCCTTGCTGTCGGTTCACCTTCCAATGCAGAGCAACCACCAAGGAGCTTGATCTGTGGGTCTTGGGGCTTCCTTCAAAAACTCTGGGGACTTTTAAGTGGGTAATTAAATCTTGAGAGATTGGTCTTGGGCATTTCATTCAGCTCAAAAAATATTATATTCATTGATACTCACCATACAGACCTCAGAAGAGGAGTTCATTGCTTAATGATTAAACTTCACATATGTTACAGATTAAAGTCCATATTTCCCATGACACATTTAGATAACACATTTCCCAATTCTTCTGCTGCACAAGCCTATGTTTCTTTTCTTTTTTTTAAAATCAGATTAGTTATCATCTTGACCTACTATATGTAACCTATTCATCATTTTTTTAAATTTCCATCCAGTGGAAAAGGATGAAAAATTCTTGCATACCTAAAATCATAACGGTTTCTTTGTTTTATATAAGGTGGAAGAGAGTGATCTCAGATTTTAAAAGTTTTATCTGAAAGAGAATTAAATGAATTGACTATGCTTATAGAAAAAAACTTTGCATTGGCTTAAAAAAGGAAAGATACATTTCTAGAGACTGTTATTATATGCAGTAATTTAAAACACATATCAAAACTACTTTCCTCTAATATAAAGGATACAGCCTTTTTAAAAATGAAAAGGACATGAAAGATATGTTTCTCATGCCATTTGATGAAATGTTTGACAGAACATAAAACCCCTGAGATTATCTGGATTTGATGTTCTTGGAGGCCATTCACCATGATTTCTGCTTTTGTGGTTGCTTCAGGATAAAGTAAATTATGAGCATTCACCTAATGTGAAAAGTCAGATTGGACCATCTGGCTCTATTTCAACATGATCTTCAAATTTTCTTCTCGGAATTAAAAAGAAGAAGAAATAAAAACCACTTACTGAGTAGATTTATTAATACACTTGAGATCGGGGGGATGGAACTAACTGTATTTACTTCTGAAATAGTTGAGAAACATACTTTCAATCACAATTATGTAGCAAATCCTACAGTAAATACTCAAATAAATTTACTGACCATCTTAAAGTTTCTCAGAATACCCCATCCACCTTATTAAATGAATCCCACTGATTCAGAGTTTTTAACAATTATTATTTGACTGGGTTAGAGTTTCTTGTATTTTTCATTTTAAAAAATAGTTTCAAGAAACAAAATGGTTACTGTAAATAAGACTTCAAGTACTTTTCCAACATTTCATATATATATTTTGCATTTTTTTCACCATCATCCTTACCACAATTTATGTCTGGAATCATTTGTTCAAAGCTCACTCTGAGCATATATGTCCTCCCAACATCCTCACAGCAGTTCCATTAGCTGGGTACCAGGATCACCATTTTTATACATGAGAAAACAGAGGTTCAGAGAGGTTACCTTGTCCAAGATCACACAGCTAGAAAGAGACAAGATTTTTATTCCATGGATTTTATTTCCATTTGGCTTTGGGAAAAAATGCTAGCCACTAGCTTGTATACCTATATGCAAATTTTAGAAATTAAGCCACATTTTAACATCTGCAATATAGACCATTCTTCAGTTCAAAATAACTTTCCCTGAACAAAACAGGATTCACGTGGTCAAGTGTCTTGACTCTCTGTTTAGACCTCTGTTTTCTTAATTGTACTTTTAGAAATACAATATCATATATGCCTACCTGTCTTTTCTTTTTCAATCTGTTTTAGCAGACAGTGTGGTTTTCTGGGGAATAAAAAGACTATCAAAATCCAAATCAACCGTTTCATAATCATCAAAACTCAGATAACTGCAGATTCCAGCAGATCTGCAATTTTGCCCTTGGAGTTAATGGTCAACACAACATAACAAGTTGGTATGTTGCCTTTGAATTACCAAGAGTGGCTGCTGCCATTATATAAAGCAGTGGTTACTGATGATTGTGTTTAAAGTTTCTTGAACCCTGTGGACCCTTTGTTTTCCATAGAGAGAGGTTGCATGATGGAACATAAGTAAGAAATGAACCATCCATTGCCTTTCTTCTTCTGTGGTGGGCGTGGTGGCTGCTACACTTCTGAGAGATCTAAAGTCAGCAAAAAATATTCACAGATGATGCTTTGCTTTCCACCAAGGTCTAAAAACAGCAG
The DNA here is from genome assembly GCF_059928025.1 of Delphinapterus leucas. Lineage (NCBI taxonomy): Eukaryota > Metazoa > Chordata > Mammalia > Artiodactyla > Monodontidae > Delphinapterus > Delphinapterus leucas. The sequence continues at coordinate 42,478,613 of NC_143143.1, read as the reverse complement.
TACCGTGATTAATAAATATTTCCATGGTGAAACCCCTTTATGACATTTATGGTTAAAATATTGCCATATGAAATCCAGTTGAAGCTTGAGTCATTTGGCTTAAAGTAACCCAGATTACTATGTGATAGTTCTTTGGTTTTACAGCTACGAAGAGACCAACAGATAATCATGATAGTATTTCAAATGCAAAATAAATTCAGGGCACTTAGTAGCTTTATAAATTAGGTAGTTAGACTGAGTCAAAAAAAAAAAAAAAAAGGAAAGCTATTTGCTGGCTCTCAAATGCAATAACAAACCCCCTCCAAAATTTCTGGGTTCTTCTATGGTTTTCCCTGGCCCTTCAACTGGCCTCCGTGACGTAGGAGTTTATGTAAAAAGCCAGAGGTGAAATACAAGTTGTTTTACCTTATTCAGTGAATGTCAGTTGGGTCCTTCAGGAAGCAAATGCCAAGGCAGAGTTACAAATACCAGAGACTTAGTGGAAGTAACACCTCTGACAGATAAGGGAGGGGGCAGGAGTAGGGAGGGAAGTCTTCAGATCATTCTGCAGGTCTCTGGTGATGGGAGGAGGGAAGGAAAGAGGCTTGGGTAGGAGGAGCCTCAGCCCGCAGAGCAGACCTGAGAAAATAAAAAGAAACTCCAGAGACTGGCAGAAACAGGCAGACCCCAGGATGCTCCGTCACTGACCGGAGGCTTCCTGGTCCACTACAAATGCTGCGGCAGATTCCAGAACTGCTGTCTGTCCTCCTCACAGCTGGTCGGCAAGTTCTTTCTTAGAGAAATATCCCAACAGCACACCTCCATGACTGCCATAGAGTATTTTCAGTTAAATTACGTGTTAAATATTTAAACCATTACAATTCAGTCTTACATTTTAATTCAGCCTCTAGTTACAGAGTCCTAGAAAGTCAACTGGGTGGGTAGGACCATGCCTTTTATTAACAAAGATGTTAGGATGTTAATGGCCTCAGTTGTCTCTCTCTCTGTTTTACACTCACATCTCTACTGGTAGCAGCAAACATTCAACTGACATCCACATCCAGTTTCCATAGCACGATGGTAATTTACTAGTCTTTCAGCTTCTTATTTATTTATTTATTTATTTAATTTTTGGCTGCGTTATGTCTTCATTGCTGTACGGAAGCTTTCTCTAGTTGCGGTTAGTGGGGGCTACTCTTCCTTGCGGTGCACAGGCTTCTCATTGCAGTGGCTTCTCTTGTTGCAGAGCACGGGCTCTAGGCACACAGCCTTCAGTAGTTGTGGCATGTGGGCTCAGTAGTTGTGACTCACGGGCTCTAGAGCACAGGCTCAGTAGTTGTGGTGCACGGGCTTAGTTGCTCTGTGGCATGTGGGATCTTCCCAGACCAGGGCTCAAACCCATGTCCCCTGCATTTGCAGGTGATTCTTAACCACTGTACCACCAGGGAAGTCCCTACTTGAACTTCTTGATGCTACTCCCCATCCATAGAATCATGGCCCCATGAAGCAAACTGCACAATGGTCTCCAAACATTTACTTGATTCAAACCATTCCATTTGGTCTCCTACAGCTGATCATTTGATCTGAACCCAAAGTATCTCAAAAGTAGACAATATGGGGAGGGAACATACAGGGCATTTCAATCCCTTTACTTTCCTGGATGAGTCATCCAGTATCTACAAGTTCCCAGCCATGTCAGAAACCAGCTCCACGGGGAGGGATCAACACCTCTACAGCATAGACCTGTTTATAGCTCAGCCAAAAGAAAGCTCTTCAGATCATCAGGGATCCCAAACGTCTTCAAGTTGAAAGGCACCCCTGCCCCACCAAATGCATGTTTTGCAAGATTCCACCCAATTGATTTTTTTCTAAAAGATATAAATTTTGATCCCAAGTGTCATGCAAAGTCACGAAAAAAAAATGCTTTCAGAGCAGATTCCAACATAGCAGAAGAGATGAAACCAAGTTCATACACACCTCACCCCTTACCCTACAAGAGGATAGAATCTGATAAAAAATCAGAGTGGAGATGCAGCTGCCTACTGGGCCTTCCATGACAAACTACCACACTACCACAGACTGAGTGGCTTGAACAAAGAAGTTTATTTTTTCACAGCTCTGGAGGCTAGAAGTTCAGGATCAAAGTGCTGTAAGGGTTGGTGTCTGGTGAGGCTTCTCTTCCTGGCCAGAGAAGGCCACCATCTTACTGTTTCCTGACAAAGTCTTTCTTCCATGTGTAGGCATAAAAAGAGAGTCTGCTGGTGCCTCTTCCTCTTCTTATAAGGACACCAATTCTGTCAGAATCGTGGCCCACCCTTATGACCTCAGTTAACCTTAATTACCTCTGTAAAGGTCCTATCTCCAAATACAATTTGGGGGGAGGTGGAGGGCTCAATTCAGTCCATAACAGGGGATGCAGAGCAGTTAAGTACTGTGAAACAGGGAAACCCAAAATATCTGAAATCTATCTGTAGTGTCACCAGCCACATTGATGAATCACAAATGAGGTCAGGAATTAAAACAAATAACACTTCCTCAGTTTTATAGGTGTGTATATCCTCATTGCCAAGGTGAAGCCTTGAGAAGGGCATAAATCAAAATCAGACCTTGGCTCACTTATTAAGACAGCTCCTTTTTTCTGCCCAATGCTGAGGACCACACGGACCAAGTTTTTGTAAGAAGGTGGATCCAGGTCTCCACCACCCATTCAGTGAGTCTGTAGAATTCATGGTGCCGGGACACAGAGGTAAGAGTTCACACGTCTTGTCTAGAGAAGAAGCAGATTACCCATCAGGAGAACATGAGTTTCAGGTTGCTTCTGTAGCTTTTGGTGTCTCTGACACATGGGGAGGCAAGGACAAGAGTACTTTCCTCTGAAACTGCTAAGACTATTTATTTGAGGGACAGATAATTTATCCAAACCATTTATCAGATGCTCTTCTGTGGTGCTGCAGTAGCATCTAGCGTGCATAATAAGGTGGCCTGGAGCCCTTATCAGTTCTAACTGTGAGCAATAACCTGGATTTACGGGCAGGAGGGCGGGATTGTAGATGCGGAGAGAAGATGGGTCGGTTTCCCTCACTAGTGTCCAACCATCCCTGTCAGTCACAGCTGCTCATTCCTTGTTAAGTAAAGGGGTCGGCATGCTGAGTTAGGGGTGAGAAGGCGTGATGACAGAGAAAGACGGGACCATCTTTCCACACAGGGTTACTCTACCCTCTCAGTTGTCCGTTGGTGACATGAAGTGCACACATGTTTGGAGATAAAAAGGGAGGGATCACAGGAGGAATCCAGGGATGCACAAGGCTCTCTGACTCACCGAGATGCACTCCCTAGCATCCTTTTCTCCTAGTCGGGAAACACAGGCAAAGTAAGAGTTGTCTGTGATGATATGATAATAAAATGAACAAAGCTTTGTCTATGAACACAGCTGATGTCTGATTCACTGTTAGTGAGGCATGCATCATACATGATGTAACTGTGAATCTATTTTACCAGATATGTTCATGTCCTTGCACACATGTTCTATGCTCTTGCCTGGCATCTCTCCAGAACAAGTAGTACATGACTATAAGACAAAGGGGTACAGGTTTGGAGTACAGCAGTCTGTTCCCATGGAATAAAAATGTCACAGTAGGTTTACATCAAGATTCCAACTGTGTCTTAGCCTCACACCATTGTGCTCCCACAAGCCTAAGCCAACCCTGGGTATTCAGCTCCCGGCAGGCAGGGCTGCTCTCACCCCTTCAAGGGAGAGACTTCCTACTGCCCCATACCTACGCTCTGTTAGCAGACAGGGAAGCCCAAGAGAGATGCCCCTTGTTCCCCCAACATATGTCTCCATCGGGTGGGACCACTCTGCATCATTTCCCAGGGCTGCCCAAGGTGTGCACCCCAGGGGGCCACAATGGCATGCTCTGTTAGCGTCCTCCTCTTCCCTGTCTCTCGTTCTGCCCGCTCACAGCTTCCTGGGATTACTTCCCAGTAAATTGCTTGAGCCCAAATCCTTGTCTCAGGGCAGTTTCAGGAAGATTCCAACCTGAGGCAGAATCAATTCATCTTTCTCCATATTTGTTCCTCTTTCACAACCATTAGAAATTTTCTTTTTCTGATCAGTCTTTGTAAATTCAGATTCCATTCAACGAGATGAACATTCATAATCACCCGGTTACCAGGATGTTAGGATGTAATTTCAGAGAAATCTACTGTCTGGTGCCAGGATGCCAGGCAATTTGGAAGAGAATGTTCATACTCCGCCCTCAAAGCCCGGCTCTGAGCCAGAGGCTATGGGTTTCAATTGGGGAAGATACATTTTCATCCTGTCACTGACTTTTCACGGGGATTATCTTGGATCAAATGTTTCGTGCCCTTTGTGCTTTTTTTTTTTGCTGTACGCGGGCTTCTCACTGTTGTGGCCTCTCCCGTTGCGGAGCACAGGCTCCGGACGCGCAGGTTCAGCGGCCATGGCTCACGGGCCCAGCCGCTCCACAGCATGTGGGATCTTCCCGGACCGGGGCACGAATCCGTGTCCCCTGCATCGGCAGGCAGACTCTCAACCACTGCACCACCAGGGAAGCCCTGTGCTTTAGTTTTTGATTCATTGCCTTTAGATATCTTTAAGTCAATCCTTTCTAGAAATAATATTTCTTTGTAATTTGAAAAATCACAGGATAAATAAGAATGCATCCTGATTTCTTGGATTTCCCCCATAGAGTTCCTATCTGCAAACGTGAATGACTTTCATATTTCTTCTCTTTATAGTTAACCACAACCAAAAGCACACTTGTAACTCAATGTAGGACACTCTTTCCTTTATAAGCTTCAGTTATGCAACCCAGTCATACAAATAAGCCCCAAGATTTATAATCAGTTTAGCCTTTGTATCCTATTTCTGGCTTTGTTTATGCTAGCTTAGTCTCCATCAAAATGATGTCCGAATTAATTGGGCGTTTGTCTTAACCTACCAGACTTCATTCCACTGTGGACATGTATCTAATGTATTTACAACACACACACACGCACACATGCACACAGAGTTGTGGGTTTGTTGTTTTTCTGTAGGGGGTCTGTACTTTCCTTTATTTATAATTATTTTTGGAACTTCATTTTGAAAGTTCACTTATTTATCATCTTCTAAAAACACGCCCTAATGGAATACCACAATGGCTTTAAACCGTTCTCCAGTCTGAAACTCATCCTTGATAATAGACTAGCTCTGACACTGAAGGAAGAAACTGGAGGAAAGTAACGTCAAGGAACCACATGATTAACTTGACTTTCTCCACGCCATCCCCTCGTATTCTTTCGAGCTGAGAGTTTTTGCCCGAGTGAGTCTGTATCCCATGCCTCTCAGAGTTCCCTGCCCCCAAATAAGGAACAGAGGCCGTTAAAATGTGGAAAATTAAGAAAATGCAGAACACATCATTAACTCATCTAGTCAGGAAGCTGTGGCAATCTTTCCTTCTCCTCACATAAGGCCCACTATAAATGAAATATATATTTTAATTATTTCCAGTTTAGATATTCCCAGTGCACAGCACACAAACTCAACGGCTCGCTGTAGAAGAAAGGAAAGTTGGGCGGCGAGAAAGCAAGAAGAAAGTTGCACTTAATGCAGAACAGTTGCAAGGCATCGTCACATCGCCCTGAGCAAAACTCTTCCTTTAATTTTGTAGAAAAAGCAATTGATTTCCCCTACGTGCAGCGTCTGTATTCAGATTCTGTTTACTCATGAGCTGTGACAGGTTTACCCAAAGCAGCTTTGCAAACCAGCTGTCCTTCACAACCTCTGTGGTTATAATTCTTTTAAGTTGCAGGGATAACTTAAAATGTCCACAGCCCTCCGGGATGCAACGCAGGCAGCAGGAACTGTTGACATATTTTATTTTTTATGTAGCATTTTCAATTACAGAGAATGGCACAACCATGAACCTTCATTCAAGGCTTCCCTCACTTGACAGTCATCAGGAAACATAAAGCATCAAAGTCCCTTCAACTCAGCCTCTTTCCAGAAAACTCTGCCCACTGGCCAGGGATGCCAATCCTGACTCCATGAAAACCAAGCTGGAGCCCTGAAAGCACAGAGCCTATGCCTGTCCAGTGACACCACAGGGGGGGCGTCACCCCCAGGAGGGACTTGGTGGAAATCATGATGCAGGTGGGATATCACTTTCAAACTCTTTAAGCTACTCAGCGAGTTTCTGCCTGTCCTTAAAAAAGAAAAAAAAACAAACAGATTTCTTCAAAAGTTCTTGTAACTTGTTCTTGTTTTTCAAGCTTAGTAACTCTCTACTCTAAAATTTTATCACAACAATCGCTTATGTTAAATATTCTCCACATCTGCTTTAGCAGTGGCGTGGCGGGGTAGGGTGGGGGGTGGCATTTAACATCCGCCTTGTGCAAGACAGATTTAGTACTTTGAAGAATCCAGGAAGGTTCTCCTTATTTTATAAAGGTGTTTACAAGCACTGCTTTGGCCTGCAGCCAACTTATGATTATTAAATAAACTTATACTGGTATTCTACCTAACTAGGCCCTAGTGGGAACGTATCCTAGAAAATTAAACTGTCAGGGAGTAGAAATAAAATGGTCACAAAGCATCACAAAATGCTTGGGGAGAAATGAGATTGATGGAGGCTTAGTACCGCCCCCTCTCCCCCAGGAGTGGTGCTCCCTGGCTGCTGGAGTCCTCACGATTCCCAAATTCCCATTTCCCTCTGTGCATCTGAGTCCTTGCACGGACTATTCCAGGAGCCCAGGGTGTTCCTTGTCTCTTCCCAGCTTGGGAACTCATCCTCCAAGACCTGGATCAGAGAGACCTCCGGGAAGGGGCAGCACCCTGCACAGCTGCGGTGCAGCTGAAGCATCATAGGAGACCCTCACACTGTGACCTCCGACAATTCTGTTCCTGTATCCTTTCTCCCCAGCAGCCAAGTCCTCAGCGAATGCGCATGTCTGCCACTCACTCTCCTTAGTATCACAAGCCCTCTGCCAGGTGCCATGTGAAGAAAATTTGTTAAATGAATGAAGATAGACTAACAGTAGAAATACATACATGAGTATACCTATGTATACGCATATCCTAGTTTCATTACGTAAAAGAGTTCAGATTGGCTGCAAGAAGAGATTCTTCCAGCCTCTACTCAGTTCACTGTGAGAAGCAACTCATAGTTTTCCTTTTTCTGGACGGAAGACCAGCATTTTTCAGAAAAGTATCTGCTTCAGAAATAACCACTATAGTGTCAAAGTTATCTTTAAAATACTCATCGGAAACTTCTTAACATCTTTTTTGGAGTATAATTGCTTTACAACGGTGTGTTAGTTTCTGCTTTAAAACAAAGTGAATCAGTTTTACATAAACATATGTTCCCATATCTCTTCCTTCTTGCATCTCCCTCCCTCCCACCCTCCCTATCCCATCCCTCTAGGTAGTCACAAAGCACTGAGCTGATCTCCCTGTGCTATGTGGCTGCTTCTCACTAGCTAGCTATTTTACATTTGGTATAAAATACACATCAAATTTTAGGCACCACTGGTTGCTTGCATATACCATTTTTACTTGGCTTACAGACTCTGTTGGAAAAAATGTCCATTTGAATATGTGTGTGTGTGTGTGTGTGTAAAATCATCAGCACTTCCCAAATAACCAGGGTCAGGACAAAACGGGTTTGATTTCCTAGAATAAATAAAAACATAACATATGGAGGCTAATGCTCAAGTCTGTCATTAGAAAAGAAAAAGGAGAAGGAGGAAGAAGGAGGAGGAAGGAAAGGAGAGACTTATTAATCGAAACCTCCTCTGACCCCATGTCTAATGTTCACTAAAGCTAACATTTATTAAACCCTTGTAATCCAGGAAATTTTAAAAGTACTTTCCATGTATTGTCTTATGCAATCCTCACCCACACTCCATGAGGCAGGTCCTACATCGCCCCATTATTACCCATGAGACAATGGAGTCACAGAGGGTGACCTGCCCAAGGTCACCAGCTAATAAATGGTAGCACCAAGGTTTGAACTTGGGCTCCTGGCTCCCTTGAAAGAAGGCTCCAAACATGCCATCTCAATGTCCTCACCTTTCACTCCCGGTTCACCAACTCCACACTGACCTCCGACCCCATTATTCTAATGGAACAGCCCTGGTGGGTCAGTGATAACTTCCATGTTAGAGGGGATATTACTCAGGCCTCATCAGACTTGACCTCTTGGTCAGATTCAGTCCTGCTGACCTCCACATTTTGCATACCTTTATTCTGGGGTACAGTTCTTCCCTGTTTTCCTCCTACTTCTCTGCCGGCTCTTTCTCTGGCTCCCGTCCTAGTGTCTTTTTCTTACCACATCCATTTAAAAGTTGATGTTCCTCAGGGGTGGTCCCAGGTGTCCTTTATTTTTCCCTCTTATGCAATGTTCTCACCCTAGTATCTAAGACTCAAATCATATCATCTAATACCCAGTTTCAATTATCACCTATGGATAAATAACACATAAATGTGTAGTGCCAACCCAGACCTCAGACCTACTTCCTGAGTTCCAGACCATATCTTCCAGATCCTACCTGAAAGCTCCTCCTGGATGTGGGGAAGATACTTCAAACTTGCTCATCAGATATGTATTGCTGAACCTGCAGCAATGCCTGACACACAGCCGTGCATTCTTGTTGAAAGAGTTAAGAAATAAATGGATGAAACTCAAATGTCCAAAACCAAGCTCATAATCCCCTATCGCCCCAAACCCATCCCCTTCCAGGGTTCCTTCCTTCCTGAATGTCACCACCTTTGAGAGCTCTGTTTTCCTGTGTCATCTCAGCACTGACTTCTGTCAATTTCATTTTCTAGTTATGTTTCAAGTTGATTCACTTTGTCCACTTACACAGCCGTCTACCTGTGCTCCCTCTGTCTCTCCCTGGGCTACCACACAGGTACTTCTAACTGGTAAACCCACATCCACTCGCACTGTTTCCTATCCATTTCCCACAACACTGGCAGAGTGGTCTTCTCAGAAAATAAATCTGATTGTTGGCCAACAGGGTTAGAACTGCTCAGGGATTTTTCGTTGCTCTTATAACTAGGACCCAAATCCTCAGTGTGACCAATAGGACTCTGAGCTGTCTGACTCCTGCCTGAATCTCCAGGCACTCTTGTTACAGCTAAGGTTTTAATCCCCTGTGGAGACCAAGCTCCCTCCTGCTTGAGGGGGGGCCTTCACGTATGGAATTGCTAAGTCCCTGAGCATCTCCCAATACTCTTCTTCAATGAGTTGATTCCCACTCATTCTTCTCTGGTTTTCTGGGCTGTTTCCATCCTCTTATTAAGGCTCTAAGTGGTCATATTACATTGATTTATGTGATAATCTAGTGAATAGCTGTCTTTCCCATTTTACTATAAACTCTGTGTATGTAGGAAGTTTGTTTTTTTCTGCTTAATTTTATTCTTATTTCTTGTCACAATGCTTGTCCAATAAAGAATTATTGTAACTATTGAAGAAATGTATTCATGAGAAATTTATAAAGGAAGATCAACACCAAACATGGGTTGAAAAGTTACTAGAGCTAGAGAAATATGGAAGGAGTACAAGAACCATTCAAGCAGAGAAGAAGGTTATCTGTAAAGGAAAAAATTTCCAGACTGGGCTCATTAATACCTGGAAACGGTTTTTGCCAGGAGATACTGCAATACTATGTTAAACTTTGAGGAGAAAAAATGTAGTCAAAGCAATCTAGTAAAGATTTCATTATATTATTCAAGTATAAAGGCAACAGAAACTCTTCCCCACACATACGGAGCAGAATCACAATGTTCATCGTTGTTCATTTTTGATGGTTGATAGTGTTCCTCCACTGTGCAGGAGGTGGGAAAAGGGAAGAATAATCAAGGAAGCAGAAAAATAAAATGAAGTAACATAAATAAAACCTAACATGTCTTTCATGCTAATAAATTTGAAAAATAAATCCACTGAAGCAAATGATTGCTATCAGGTTGAATACAAAAGCAAACCTCAGTACACTGGAACTAAAGATTAGAAATGTTTGCAAGCAGAAAGGAGGAGAAAAAAGATCTAAATGTAAGACCTAAAATTATAAAACTATTAGAAAAAACATAAGGGAAAAATTTCATAAACTTGGATTTGGTCATGATTTCTTGGATCTAATTCCAAAAGCACAGGCAACAAAAGAAAAAAATAGATAAATTAAACTACATCAAAATTAAACTGTGTATCAAAGGACACAATGAACAGAGTGAAAAGGCAACCCATGGAACGGGGAAAGTATAGACAAATCATGTGTATGATAAAAGGTTAATATCCAGAATATGTTAAAACTCCTATAACCCAACAACAAAAAACAAACTTCCAAGTTAAAATGTGGGCAAAGGGCTTGAACACACACTTATCCAACGAAGATACACAGGGACTTCCCTGGTGGTGCAGTGGTTAAGAACCCGCCTGCCAATGCAGTGGACACGGGTTTGATCCCTGGTCTGGGAAGATCCCACATGCCACAGAGCAACTGAGCCCATGCACCACAACAACTGAGCCTGCACTCTAGAGCCTGTGAGCCACAACTGCTGAGCCCACGTGCCACAACTACTGAAGCCCGTGTGCCTAAATCCCGTGCTCTGCAGCAAGAGAAGCCGCTGCAATGAGAAGCCCACGCACCGCAACGAAGAGTAGCCCCCACTCACCGCAACTAGAGAAAGCCCGTGTGCGGCAACGAAGACCCAATGCAGGCAAAAATTAAATAAATGAATAAATTTTAAAATTTATTTTAAAAAAACAAAGAAGATACACAAATGGCCAAAAATCACATGACAAGATGCTCAACATCACTAATCATTAGGGAAATGCAAATGAAAACCACAATGAGATATCCCCTCAAGCCCATTAGGCTGGCTACTATCAGATAAACAGAAAAGAACAAGTATGTGTGAGGATGTGGGGAAATCGGAATCCTTGTACAAGCTTGGTGGGAAAGTAAAGTGGTGTGGTCACTATGGAAAACAGGATAGTGGTTCCTCAAAAAATTAAAAAGAGAATTACTATGTGATCCAGCATTTCCATTTCTGGATATAAACCCATAAGAATTGAAAACAGAGACTCACAAGAGATATCTGTACACCCACATCCATGGCAGCATTATTCAAAATAACCAAGAGGCAGAAGCAACCCAAGTGCCTACAGATGGGTGAATGGATAAACCAAATGTCTTATATATATACAATGGAATATTATTTAGCCATAAAGAGGAAGGAAATTCTGACACCTGCTACAACATGGAAGAACCTTGAGGACATTGTACTAAGTGAAAGAAGCCAGTCACAGAAGGACCAATATTGTATGATTCCACTTATAAGAGGCATCCAAAGTAGTCAAATTTATAGAGATGGAGAGTAGAATGATGGTTTCCAGGGGCTGGGAGGAAGGGAGAATGGAGAGTTATTGTTCAACGGGTACCGAGTTCAGTTTTGCAAGATGAAAAGAGTTCTGGAGATGGATGGGTGGTGATGATTGTACAACAATGTAAATATACTTAATGTCACTGAACTGTACACTGAACAATGATGACAAATTTTGTCATGTGTATTTTACCACAATTTTTTTTAAAGAAGAGAAAAAGCATACCATGTAAATTAGAAGTAAAAAGAGAGCAAGAACCAAGAAATTAATGTCTGACAAACTCAAGGGAAAATGATTTAAATTGGAGAGAGAGGCCTACTTTATAATCATCATGATGATAGTCCTCTACCGTGAAGAGAAAACGATTCGAATTTTCTGTACCCCAAGTAACCTGACATCAAAATAGAGAAGCAAAACCTGTAGAATCACAAGGAGAAAGGGAAAGAAACAGAACTCTAAACCAATAATTGGAACCTTAAACACAACTTTCTTAGTTCTGGGCAGATCAAGTAGATAAAACATCAGAAAGAAGACTTTTTAATTAAATTGAGGCATAGTTTACATACAGTAAAATGCATAATGAATTTTTACATATGTATAAACTCATGTAATCTCCATCCAGGTCAAGAAACATACAGACATTTCCCCTCTCAGAAGGTCCCCTCATGTCCCTTACCAGTCAATCTCCAAGGTAACCATGTCCTGACCTCTACTGTCAACCACAGAACAGTTTTGACTGCTCTGCAATTTCATATATACAGAATTATGCAGTGTGTAGTCTTTTTTAAGATCCATCCATGTTGTTGTGTATATAAACAGTTTGATCATTTGTATTGTTGCATACTATTGACTGTATGAATATAACACAGACTGTCTTGTGCAAGTATTTAATGAACATATATTGCTTTCATTTCTCTTAGGTATATACCCAGGAGTCGAATGGCTGGGTTTTAGGGTAAGTGTACATTTATCTTTGTTAGAAATTGTCAAACCATTTTCTAAAGGGTTTGTAAACTCCAAGACAGGAATCTCTGAGAGTCCCAGTTGCCCCACGTCCTTGCGAACGCATGGTGTTGTCTTTTCCGTAGAAGTGCACACTATCTCACTGTGTTTTAATTTGCATTTCCCTGATGAGTAACAATACTTGAACACCTTTTAGTGGGTTGATAGACCATTTGGATACTTTCTTTTGAAGTATCTGTTGTAGTCTTTTGTCCTTTTCTTAAAAATTGGGCCATTTGTCTTTTTCTTATTAATTATATTTCTTTATATATTCTAGGGAAAAGTTCTTTGTCAAATATACTTATTGAGAATACAGTCTGTTTCTTGCCTTTCACTTTCTTAAAGCTGTCTTTCTTTTTTTATTAATTTCTATTGGAGTAGAGTTGCTTTACAATGTTGTGTTAGTTTCTGCTGTACAGCTAAGTGAATCAGCTATACATATACATATGTCCCCTCTTTTTTGGATTTCCTTCCCTTTTAGGTCACCACAGAGCATTGAGTAGAGTTCCCTGTGCTATACAGTAGGTTCTCATTAGTTATCTATTTTATACATAGTAGTGTATATATGTCAATCCCAATCTCCCAGTTCATCCCACTTCCTTTTCCCCCTTTGGTATCCATAGTTCACTCTCTACATCTGTGTCTGTATTTCCGCTTAAACCTGTCTTTCAATGACTAATAATTTGTAATTTTGATGAAGTCAAAATCCCCAATTTGTATTCTTTTGTGGTTAATGCATTTGCATCTATTCCAAGAATAGATGCAAGGTCTCAAAGGCAACCTTCAATATTTTCCTCCAGAAGCTTTGGAATTGTAGTCTCATATTTAGAACTATGATCCCTTATACTTATTATCCATTTTACTTATTAGGAGCAATTGAGCCAAGAGGTATAAAAGGTATCAAACTCTACTTAAAAAAATAAGAAAATAAAAGTTTTTATACATCAATAAAAACTTACAAGATGACCATAATTTAGGCCACCCAAAATTCCTCAATCAGTGCTGAAAGCATGAATAACAAAAACCACATTCTGTGTCCACAATGCAATAAAATGAGAAATAAATTTTAAAACTTTAAATCTACTTGGAAATCTAAAAAATTCTCTCTTATACACATTGGATGAAAAAGAAAATTGGCATTTCAAAAAGAAATCTATAGAAAATAATGACACAAATTATTTTAAAATCTTGGGAACAAAGTCAGTTTTGCACTCAGATAAAAGTCACTTTAACTCAGAAAAAGAAAAAGAAAGGAAAGAAGGAAGGAAGGGAGGGAAGGAAAAGAGAAAGAAAAGAAAAGAAAAAGGAAAAAGAAAAATAAAGAAGGGAAAAGTGAAGGAATTACTACTGATAACAAAAAATATGTGACTTTGAACTCAGAAAAGCCATTCTCTCCCCTTTCCCTCATGCTAAGAGACCTGGAGACCCACTGAGCATCCCTTAGAATCAGGGAGCCCCGTGACCCTGCTTTGGGTCCTGTGATGGGGTCAGAGCATGTGGATGCTGCTCTGCCCTCTTTCTTCCTTCTCCCCTTGAACAAGGACCCAATGGCCATCTTGCCACCATGTTGAAATGGCCAGAAGAACCTGAGAGAATTTAGTCCTGGCAGACATGAACTAAAGACAGGGCACCAGCAACCGTCTACCTCTTGACCCCTTGATTTGTGAGGAAAAAAAATGACAGCTGCAGAGACTGAAAGCATTCTTCACTGACAAGAGTGAGTAATGAGGTGAGGATGGGGGTCATATCCATGGGAAGGATTTGAGTTAACACATAGATACAGGTACAAATGGGAATTTATTTTATGATGAAGATGTATCCAGTCAGTGGTGGTAAATTGGAACAGCTTCATAGCCAGTTGGAGTAAAGGAAAGAATCAAGGTGAAGCATTTCCCAGCTTCTTACAATAAAATATAGTCTAAAGTATCAACCTAGAATTTTGCCAAGCAAAAATTAGTATATGTTATTCTCTCCTGAAACACTCCTCCCAATATTTAGAAAGAAATCCCTGACTTAATGTCCACTTTTTAAACAATTGTAACTGCAGGCCAAGTATAGAACAAGTTAATGGGAAGTATTACACTGGCTTATTGTACATCTAAAATCAGAGCCCCCTTAAACTGTATTAACCACAAAGATGAATTTGTATTAACCACAAAGATGACTCAGTATTTCCCTGAAGTGAAACCAGCAAGGAAATAATTTTTTGTTGCTGTGTTTATATTTCTGAAACAAAGGCATGCATCTTTGTGTTTTTATTTTCTAGTTTTCTTAAAAGTATTCTTCAATCCTTATAAAGTGACTCATGCAGTACTACTTTAAAAGATTTTTTTTTCAGAAACAGTTAAGATATAATAGGAAATATATGTTTTTTGAATTTATGTTAATAGTTGCTAGAAAAACCACCTGGGCCTGAGCCTTTGGGGATGAGATATTGCAAACCACCATTTCAATTTTTATTACTATTTCTATGCTCATGAGCCTTATTGGTAATCTTCCTCTAAGACCAATCTTGACAATAATAGTTTCCTAGAAAATTGTCTATTTCGTGAGTTTTTAATTTATTGGTATAAAGTTGTTCATATTGACCCTAATAGTTTTAAAAAATACTTCTGCTATGTTTGTGTTAATATTATCTGTTCTTAATATTATTTATATGCTTACTTTCCCTCTCTCTGTCTGTTTTATTGTTCTTTTAAAACAGTATTTGATTTTATCAATTAACTCTCCTTTTTGTTTATTTGTTATTAAATCATTTTCTTTTTTATTTCCTTCCTGCTACTTGATTTAGATTTTTGTGTTGTCCCTCTTTCTACTTTTTGGATTTGAAATACTAGGTCATTTATTACAAATTTGTCCTTGAAGTACAGCTCAGGGTGCACACCACTGGTTTTTATATAATGTAATTTTGTTTGAAATATTTTATACCATTTCCTTAGTTTTCCTCTTTAATGATTTTTTTAAGAAATACACCTTATAATCCCTTGAGGGTGCTTTTGATGTTATTTGTTGTATTTTAATTTTACATATTTTGTGGTCAATGTTCCCTCTCAAAAACCTTAGTCTAAAACCATGAGGAATAACCCCAGTCTAGTCATGAGAAAACATCAGGCAAATCCAGACGGAAGATTACTGTACAAAATTCTGCCCTCAGAACTGTCAAGACCATGAAAAACAAGGAAAGTCTGAGAAACTGTCCAGAGGAGACTAAGGACCCAGGACTACAAGATATAATGTGATATCTTGGATGGAATCCTGGGATAGAAAAAGGACATTAGGCGAAAAGTGGTGAAATTCCAAATAAGTGTGGGGTTGAGTTAGTGGTAACCCAGCCATGCTGGTTCCATGTGAGACCAACATACCACCGTGAAGTGAAGTGTTGAGTAAGGGAAACAGGATGAACGTTCTGTGGGGCTTCTGCACCATCTTTACGACACTTCTGCAAGTCTGAAACCATCCTAAAGTTTAAAAGTTTGTTTTCATTTCAAGTTAAACAGAACAAAGCAAAAACCTCTGTGGCTTGCCCCTCACTGGTCCATTGTAGGCTCACGTCCTTCCTGTGGCCTTGAAGGCCCTGCATGGTCTGCTGCCCGTCCCTGACTGCCTTGACCTCCTGGCACTCACCTCATCATTCTGCCCCACCTGCTTGCCCACCGTGAGGTCTGTTCTGTGTCTGAGTCTTGCATGGCTCACTCCCTTCCCCACTTTGTTTTACACTAACGTCTTCTTCAAAGTGATGTCTTTCTGACCACTTTATTTAAAAGTACAACTTTCTCACGCTTCCCCTTTATCCCCTTTTCTATATTTTTTCTCCATAGCACTATCATCTCTATCTAACACACAAACACACAGGCACACAGGCACACACACACAGGCACACACATAAAGGCACACACAATTTTCTTTATGGTCTCTCTACATTCCTTAGAATGTAAGCTGCATTTGTGTTTTATCCACAGATGTATCCCTAATACCTGTGAAACATCTGACACATTGTAAGAACTCAGTGAGTATTGACTGAGTACAATTAATCAGATAGGACCATTTAGCAGTAGCTCCACAAGAAATGGTGATGGATTGGACTTGATTTATGGCAGAGAAGACGGACAGGGTGGTCATCTTTGGGATGTACTTTGGGTGTTGAGCAAACAGGATACAGATAGATTAGATGTAGGTTTTCTGCAAATGACGGGAGTGAAGGTGACTCTGAGGTATGTTGAAGGTGGCACCAATCTAATGAAATTGGAGAAACTTCAGAGGGGTTTTTGGGAACAGAGAACTCAATGCTATGTTTGAGATGTGTTGCATTTGGCATACGTCTTAGACATTCAAATGGAGATGTTTCATATGAGTTAAAGAGAAAACAAAGGATTCATCATAGAAACATTACCAATTAAATGACAGAGATCAAATTATTAATTTAGACAATAGACCAAAATGGATTAAATACCTCTGTTAAAACAAAAGTTTCTTAGTTTGGACTGAAAAACTGCTCTACTCAACATCGCCGTCTATGAAAGCAAGGCTGTACACAAAACAGCTTGCACCTGTTGAAAACCAAATGATGGATAAAGGGTAATATACAAATGCAAACTAACAGAAAGATGGAATCTCAATAATGTCCTTCTAATAATTTTACCTCTTGGTTGGGGTTCGAGACAAAGGCTAACCAAAGGGAAAATACTAGCCCTGTTGGACCGACACCTCCCATGACAGCAGAATCCACATGAGCTAAGGGTGCTAAGGCAGTGGGGGTGAAGGGCATGGCCGACTTTAGCTCTTGCCAGTGGCAGCCACTGCCCTACTTGATTTGGAGTTCCAGAGAACCCTTAATGTGGACACCTGTAAACCCTAAACACAGGACGCTCCCTGCTCTGGTTGTGGGTTCTGGGGTTGTAAGATGTATATAGTAGGGAGTGGAGTTGAGATGTGTTTGGGAGATAAAATTTATAGGAAACGCGGATTTATTGGATATCTATTTATAATTTCAAACTCAGTACAAACTTTTTTTTTCAGTGTCCATGGAACATTTACAAAAATATAAGATGATGGAATTTCCGTGAAGAATCTTCATGTATTCCTAAAAGTAAAAATTTTATAAGCACATGTTTATAACTGCAACCAGCACAGACATTGATACAAACATTGACAATGACAACAAAATCTAACCCTTTGGAAACTGAAACATAAAATATCCAAATTAATGCAAGGGTCAAAAAAGAAATTAAATATTCAATTTAGTCTCCTCAGAAATAATAATGGTTGGAAAACCATAAATCCCAATTCATACCATGTGGTAAAAATTGTACTCAAAATAAAATTTATAACCTTACATTTTTTTAACGAATAAAAAATAAAGAAGAAATTCAAATGACATGAAAATGTAACCTAAGAAGCTAGAGGGAATAAATAGCCTAATGAAAGGAAAATGAAGGAATTAATAAAGATATATGCTGAATTTGGTAAATTAAAGAATGATAAAATTCATAAATGAGTTCAAGGGGGCTCTTTTGGTTTGTTTTCTTTGTTTTGTTTTGTTTTGTTTTTTTGTGGTACGCGGGCCTCTCACTGTTGTGGCCTCTCCCGTTGTGGAGCACAGGCTCCGGACGCGCAGGCTCAGCGGCCATGACTCACGGGCCCTCCGCGGCATGTGGGATCCTCCCGGACCGGGGCACGAACCCGTGTCCCCTGCATCGGCAGGTGGACTCTAAACCACTGCGCCACCAGGGAAGCCCTCAAGGGGGCTTTCTGAGAATTTCAGGGAATTAGAGAAGAAGCACTGGCACCAGTCTAAAGGGCACATGGAGATGGATGTGGCAACAAGCATCCATGGAAACAACCATGTGGCGAGCCAGCGGGAACCAGGGCTCCCCACCAAGGGCGATGATGAGATGAGCTGTGTCTTGGCAAAGGGCCCAAACCTACATCCCTCCCCACCCCCACCAGTCCTGAGGCCATAATGGGTCTAAGCTCCGGAATCTTAGGTACCACCCCAAGGAGGAAGAGGAGGGTGTGAGCCCTGAGTAGAGAGAATCTTGAACAAAATGGACCAAGTTTACATAATTGAATTAGACTGAGAAATTAGACTGATTTTGATGCCTGAAAATGAATAGATCAAATTATTCTGTTGGGCAATAGGGACCAGAGAACTAAATAAAGTTCATATATATATTCATTTATTTAGTTCAGAACTTTATTTAATAGAACTTTATTTATTTATCATATATATATATATATATATATATATATATATATATATATATATGTTATATCTTGTGTATAATATAAGTTGGTTTTCCTAACAGGGTTAAGAGGTCTATGGGTTTAACACCCACCATAGATGTGAGACTAAATGTTCAACTTCTCCTTCTATAATAATAAAGGAAGCACAACTTACTGTCTATGACAGTGACACTTGTTTGATCAATGTCCATCTTCCCCACTTTCTCATGGGCTTCACAGGGGCAGGGCCATATCTGTTCACTTAACATTGTAGGTGAGAGGTATGGGACATAGCAGTGCTCAGTGAGCATGTGCTAGAAGAACGAAAAAAAAAAACAGGAGAGAAAGAAGGAAGAGATGGAGGGGAGAAGGCAGAGATAGGAAGAGGAAGGAAGGCAGGAAAGAAGGAAGGAAGGAGGGAGGGGCAGCACAAGGAGGGAGGCGAGGGGCTGGGATAGTTCTGTGGAATACCATTTGGAAAACACGGATTGTGTTTTCTGAGGCCCTTTGCCCTATAAATATTTATGTTGGAACACTCGCATGTGTGTAACACCCAAGGGAATGTGGGGGGGTGGTGGATACAGAACTAAAGTGCGGGACATTGGAATTATCCCTTAAGCATCTGGGGTAAGGTCAGGGGCTTTAGGCCTTGACAACCACAAGATGATGGCTTGTACTCCAATGACACTTTATGGCGGTGGAACCATCACGAGCCCTATCTGCTTCTCCTACCCTCCATATTCTTATCCAATTTCACAAGTTCCTTTCTCTCCTTTTAAGCTTATTCATCTCCATTTCTGAAATAAAAATTCTCTAAATCATAACCACATGTCATCGCTTTATATGCTCCACTCACTCCTTCCCTCCCTCCCTCCCTCCCGACCTCCTTTTTCCTCTTCTTGTTCTGCCTCTCCCCCTTCTTTCCTTGAGCAAATATTTATAGCAAGTCAACTCTGTGGCCATTCCTGTTCTGTTTCCCCTCATCTGCACCTTTTTTTCACTTTGTCTCTCTCCTTCCTGAATCTGGAGCTCACAATGAAGGTTCTACTGCGGATGTGGTCAGCCAGCACGTACAGTGGGGCAGTCATGTTTCTGGACCTGAATATTAGGTCTTTATTAATCCAGGCTAAAAGTACATTTGTGTTGGGGCAGCCCATCACATTTTGGTTCAAGATGTGCTCACAATCAACTGAATCCTCTTGGGTGTTCGTCAGTGGCCAGATTGTTCCCATTCTGGGTCATAGGACTAATCACTACCGTGATGATATTCAGACGACCTATTTATCCCTGTTACAGTTCACTCTGTCGCTTTCAGTCTGTCTTTGAAATCAGTGAAATCCTTTGCAGTCTCACAGTTTATTTGCCTAACAACAGAATCATGTGAGAACTAAATTTCGTAGCCTGATAAAAGCAAGACTTAAAGGGTTGACGCATTTTACCCATGTTATTCCATCACGGATTCTATTACTTTCTAATGCATTTGTGGAAACTCCAGGCTTTAGAAGGTAAAACTGGGGCCACTTCTAGGCAGGAGAGACTGAAGATGGGTGTTACCCTCATTTCAACAAGACCAGCCCTGATCTCATATTTTTTCCTATTTTAGCATTCTGCATGAGCTATAGGGCAGAAAAAGACAAAGGATCACATTACTTTTAAAACATTTGGAAACCAGCAAATTTTACAATTCACTCCCTCCTGTTTACTTTTTAAAATATTTACTTACTTACTTAATTAATTAATTATGTTGTGCTGGGTCTTAGTTTCAGCATGCGGTCTTCTTAGTTGTGGCATGCATGCAGAATCTAGTTCCCTGACCAGGGATCGAACCCCAGCCCACTGCACTGGGAGCTCGGAGTCTTACCCACTGGATCTCCAGGGAAGTCCCCACCTATTTTATGTTTAAATGTCAAAGGCCCCTCACCCATTCTAGTCTCTCTCTTCATGCAGGGGAGGGAGAAAGCTTTTCCTTTTCCTAGCCTGGTTGAATCCCCTATCGATTCTCCCAGCTCCTTGCCCTCCAGTCTCTGCTGCACCTGCAATTTCTTTCTCTCAGTTAGCATCCTCCTCTCAACCTGCAGACTGAACACCCATTCTACCCCGACACCACCCCATGATGCCTCTGCTTCCCCACCCCCTCTCTCTCTCTGGCTTTTGAGTTGTATCTGGTGTTTGTACCTCCAATCTGTCTTCATCCAAGGGCACCACATCTACTTCCCAGTACTTATTTTCCTGATCCCTCTGCAACATTTCTTAAAATCCAGCTATCAGTCATGTTTTCCTGCTGCAAGAGTCTCCCTTGAAACCCCTCCTCTCCCACACCCTAACCCACGTGCATTACCACTGTCATGGCCCAGGTTTCAATGTTGTCAACGTTACTTGAATGTTTTACAAATTTAGGATATATCCACATAACCTAATCCAGTCAAACTTGTGGTTTTTGGCATCCATCTATAACATATGAGGTTGAATCCCATAAAATCGCCATTTTGCAGATCAAAAATGTACTATAGTTTCGC
Organism: Delphinapterus leucas; assembly: GCF_059928025.1. Classification (NCBI taxonomy): domain Eukaryota; kingdom Metazoa; phylum Chordata; class Mammalia; order Artiodactyla; family Monodontidae; genus Delphinapterus; species Delphinapterus leucas. Next base: position 42,457,504 of record NC_143143.1, on the reverse strand, counting down.
AAGATGTTACCATTGGGAGAGACTGGGTAAAGGATACATAGGCTCTTTCTGTATCATTTCTCACAACTGCATGTGAATCCATACTTCTTAAAATAAAAATTTTAATTAAAAATGGTCAAATAACAATTTCATAAGATACAATCTAATAGCAGCCAAAAATGTTCAAAAACAAATGAC